>NC_088229.1:65749588-66075908 GCF_036934945.1 Oncorhynchus masou masou | reverse complement strand
TCTATTTTGAGCTATAGTAAAATGTCTCTATTTTGAGTTGTAGTAAAATGCTTGCAATTTTAGTTATAGTAAGATGTATGTAATTTAGGTTAAAGTGAGATTTCAGTATTGTGAGTTATAGTAAGATGTCTCTATTTTGAGTTATGGTAAGATGTCTCTATTTTGAGTTATAGTAAGATGTCTCTATTTTGAGTTATGGTAAGATGTCTCTATTTTGAGTTATAGTAAGATGTCTCTAATTTGAGTTATAGTAAGATGTCTCTATTTTGAGTTATGGTAAGATGTCTCTATTTTGAGTTATAGTAAGATGTCTCTAATTTGAGTTATAGTAAGATGTCTCTATTTTGAGTAATACTACAATGTCTCTATTTTGAGTTATAGTAAGATGTCTCTATTTTGAGTTATAGTAAGATGTCTCTATTTTGAGTAATACTACAATGTCTCTATTTTGAGTTATAGTAAGATGTCTCTATTTTGAGTTATGGTAAGATGTCTCTATTTTGAGTTATAGTAAGATGTCTCTATTTTGAGTTATAGTAAGATGTCTCTATTTTGAGTTATGGTAAGACGTCTCTATTTTGAGTAATACTACAATGTCTCTATTTTGAGTTATAGTAAGATGTCTCTATTTTGAGTTGTAGTAAAATGCTTGCAATTTTAGTTATAGTAAGATGTCTGTAATTTAGGTTAAAGTGAGATTTCATGTCTCTATTTTGAGTTATAGTAAGATGTCTCTAATTTGAGTTACAGTAAAATGTCTCTAATTTGAGTTACAGTAAAATGTCTCAAATTGAGTTATAGTAAAATGTCTGTAATGTAAAAGTTATGTTAGTTATAGATGTCTCTAATTTGAGATATAGTAAGATGTCTCTATTTTGAGTTATGGTAAGATGTATGTAATTTGAGTTATAGTAAGATGTTTCTAATTTGAGTTATAGTAAATCAAATCTATTTTGTATAGTCACATACACATGGTTGTAGTAAGTGAATGCTTGCAATTTTGTATAGTAAGGCTTGTAATTTGCTTCTGAGATTTCAGTATTGCAGTAATAACCAATGATGTAATCTATTTTGAGCAATTATAGTAAGATGTCTTATACACACGTGTAAAATGGATGAAGAATATGTACATAAAAATATTGAATGGGTGATGGTAAGATGTATGTAATTTAGGTTAAAGATGCAGATTAGATGGTATAGAGTAAGATGTCTATATTTTGAGATGGTAGATGTAGGTTATGTAAACATTATATTAAGTGGCTTTGTTTAAAGATGGCTAGTGATACATTTTTACATCAATTTTTCCATTATTAAAGTATTTTGGAGTTGAGTCAGTATGTTGGCAGCAGCCAGTCAATGTTAGTGGTGGCTGTTTAACAGTCTGATGAGCCTTGAGATAGAAGCTCTTTTTCAGTCTCTCCTTCCCTATTTTGATGCACCTGTAAGATGTCTCTATTTTGAGTTATAGTAAGATGTCTCTATTTCTGGATGATGGTAAGATGAACTCTATTTTGGTTATGGTTGTTGTCCTTGATGATCTTTATGGTATTAGGTATTTATTAGGTAACACATAGGTATTTATGTCTCTATTTTGAGTTGATGGCCTTAAGATGTGACATCGGGTGGTTTTGAGTCCTGGAGGGCAGTAAGATGCCTCTATTTTGCGTTATAGACCTCATGTCTGGAATTTACGGTTGTGGGTAAGATGTCTCTATTTTGATAATACTACAGGATGTCTCTATTTTGCATTATAGTAAGATTTCTAGTTTTTTATGGTAAGATGTCTCAGCCTCCTGAGGTTGAAGAGGCGCTGCTGCGCCTTCTTCACCACGCTGTCTGTGTGGGTGGACCAATTCAGTTTGTCCGTGATGTGTACGCAGAGGAACTTAAAACTTACTACCCTCTCCACTACTGTCCCGTCGATGTGGATAGGGGGGTGCTCCCTCTGCTGTTTCCTGAAGTCCACGATCATCTCCTTTGTTTTGTTGACGTTGAGTGTGAGGTTATTTTCCTGACACCACACTCCGAGGGCCCTCACCTCCTCCCTGTAGGCCGTCTCGTCATTGTTGCAGATCAAGCCTAGCACTGTAGTGTCATCTGCAAACTTGATGACTGAGTTGGAGGCGTGCATGGTCACGCAGTCATGGGTGAACAGGGAGTACAGGAGAGGGCTCAGAACGCACCCTTGTGGGGCCCCAGTGTTGAGGATCAGCGGGGTGGAGATGTTGTTACGGGGGCGGCCCGTCAGGAAGTCCAGTACCCAGTTGCATAGGGCAGGGTCGAGACCCTGGGTCTCGAACTTGATGACGAGTTTGAAGGGGACTATGGTGTTAAATGCTGAGCTGTAGTCGATGAACAGCATTCTCACATAGGTATTCCTCTTGTCCAGATGGGTTAGGGCAGTGTGCAGTGTGGTTGCGATTGCGTCGTCTGTGGACCTATTGGGGCGGTAAGCAAATTGAAGTGGGTCTAGGGTGTCAGGTAGGGTGGAGATGATATTTTTTTTATTTTTTTTCACCTTTATTTAACCAGGTAGGCTAGTTGAGAACAAGTTCTCATTTGCAACTGTGACCTGGCCAAGATAAAGAATAGCAGTGTGACACAGACAACAATAGAGAGTTACACATGGAACAAACAATAAACAAGCCAATAACACAATAAACAAGTCAATGACACAGTAGAAAAAAGAAAGTCTATATACAGTGTGTGCAAAAGGCATGAGGAGGTAGGCAATACATAGGCCATAGGAGCGAAGGATTACAATTTAGCAGATTAACACTGGAGTGATAAATGAGCAGATGATGATGTGCAAGTTGAGATACTGGTGTGCAAAATAGCAGAAAAGTAAATAAAATAAAAACAGTATGGGGATGAGGTAGGTAGATTGGGTAGGCTATTTACAGATGCACTATGTACAGCTGCAGCGATCGGTTAGCTGTTCAGATAGTTGATGTATAAAGTTGGTGAGGGAAATAAAAGTCTCCAACTTCAGCAATTTTTGCAATTCGTTCCAGTCACTGGCAGCAGAGAACTGGAAGGAAAGGCGGCCAAATGAGGTGTTGGGGATGATCCGTGAGATATACCTGCTGGAACGTGTGCTAAGGGTGGGTGTTGTTATCGTGACCAGTAAACTGAGATAAGGCGGAGCTTTACCTAGAATAGACTTATAGATGACCCGGAGCCAGTGGGTCTGGCAACAAATATGTAGCGAGTGCCAGCCGATTAGAGCATACAGGTCGCAGTGGTGGGTGGTATAAGGTGATTTGGTAACAAAATGGATGGCACTGTGATAAACTGCATCCAGTTTGCTGAGTAGAGTATTGGAAGCTATTTTGTAGATGACATCGCCGAAGTCGAGGATCGGTAGGATAGTCAGTTTTACTAGGGTAAGTTTGGCGGCGTGAGTGAAGGAGGCTTTGTTGAGAAATAGAAATCCAAATCTAGATTTGATTTGAGTAACGCCTGTTGGTGGAAGAAGGTGAGCACCAAAGTGCGCGTGGTATGTGTTCATGTTATTTATTAAACTGAACACTAAATACAAAAATAACAAAGGGAAAACTGAAACAGTCTGAAACAGAAACAGAAAACAACTACCCACAAAAACCATGTGGGGAAAAGCTACCTAAGTATGGTTCTCAATCAGAGACAACGATGGACAGCTGCCTCTGATTGAGAACCATACCCGGCCAAACAAAGAAATATAAAACAAAACACAGGTCACAAAATGGCCGACCGCCAAAACTACAAGTCCCAGAAGCAAGGGGAACCCTCAGAAGGTGGAGTCGACATAGAGATAAAGGGTCAAGAAAAACCAGGAAGAGGAAGAGAGAGGGCTGGAAGGATCTATGGGTGGAGGTGATATTTGGAAAGAGACAATAGATATTGGCTGGATTTACCGTGTATGGACTGTTCTGTTTTGGACTTACCTGTTGGTGTTTGGACCTGGACCTACCGAGAACCCGATTCGTGTACCGAACCCTGCTATCCTTGACCTTGTCTACGGCCTGGGTGGACCAGGACGGAGAAACAAACACACAGGTACTGTCCTGTCCGAAAGAACGCTCATTCTGGGGTGATTTGGTGACAGTTTCCCACTTAATTTGTGACAAACGCTCATAACCTTGAAGAGGTTTGCCACAACATAGAAAATGAACATAGAATGTCCATCCTAGTCACACAATTTGGGATTGGAGATGTTTAATATGAGTCTGGAAGGAGGGTTTACAGTCTAACCAGAAACCTAGGTATTCATAGTTGTCCACATATTCTAGGTCCGAACTATCCAGGGTGGTGATGCTAGTTGGGTGGGTGCGGGCAGCGAACGGTTGAAAAGCATGCATTTGATTTTACTAGCGTTTAAGAGCAGTTGGAGGCCACGGAGGAAATGTTGTATGGCTTTGAAGCTTATTTGGAGAATAGTTAGCACAATGTCCAAGGAAGGGCCAGAAATATACAGAATGGTGTCGTCTGCGTAGAGGTGCATCAGGGAATCGCCCGCAGCAAGAGCGACATCATTGATATATACAGAGAAAAGAGTTGGACCGAGAATTGAACTCTGTGGTACCCCCATAGAGACTGCCAGAGGTCCGGACAACATGCCCTCCGATTTGACACACTGAACTCTGTCTGCAAAGTAGTTGGTGAACCATGCGAAGCAGTCATTAGAGAAACCAAGGCTACTGAGTCTGCCGATAAGAATACGGTGATTGACAGAGTCGAAAGCCTTGGCCAGGTTGATGAAGACGGCTGCACAGTAATGTCACTTATCGATGGCGGTTATGATATCATTTAGTACCTTGAGCGTGGCTGAGGTGCACTTGTGACCGGCTTGGAAACCGGGTTGCACAGCGGAGAAGGTACGGTGGGATTCTAAATGGTCAGTGATCTGTTTATTAACATTTACATTTACATTTAAGTCATTTAGCAGACGCTCTTATCCAGAGCGACTTACAAATTGGTGAATTCACCTTCTGACATCAGTGGAACAGCCACTTTACAATAGTGCATCTAAATCATTTAAGGGGGGGGGGGGTGAGAAGGATTGGTTTAACTTGACATTAACTTGACATTCGAAGACTTTAGATAGGCAGGATGGATATAGGTCTGTAATAGTTTGACGGCGACAGCTTTCCAATCTCCGACAATAAGAAAGGGAGGTTGAACAGGCTGGTAATAGGGTTGCAACAATGGTGGTGGAAAGTTTTAGAAAGAGAGGGTCCAGATTGTCTCGCCCAGCTGATTTGTACGGGTCTGGGTTTTGCAGCTCTTTCAGAACATCTGCTGTCTGGATTTGGGTGAAGGAGAAGCTGGGGAGGCTTGGGCGAGTAGCTGTGGGTGGGGGGTGGAGCTGTTGGCCGGGGTCCTTGACTAGTCTCTCAAAGAACTTCATGATGACGGAAGTAAGTGCTACGGGGCGGGCGTCGTTTAGCTCAGTTACCTTAGCTTTCTTGGGAACAGGAACAATGGTGGCCCTCTTGAAGCATGTGGGAACAGCAGACTGGGATAAGGATTGATTGAATATGTCCGTAAACACACCAGCCAGCTGGTCTGCGCATACTCTGAGGACGCGACTGGGGATGCTGTTTGGGCCTGCAGCCTTGCGAGGGTTAACACGTTTAAATGTTTTACTCACGTCGGCTGCAGTGAAGGAGAGTCCACAGGTTTTGGTAGCGGGCCGTGTCAGTGGCACTGTATTGTCCTCAAAGCGAGCAAAGAAGTTGTTTAGTCTGTCTGGGAACAAGACATCCTGGTCCGCGACGGTGCTGGTTTTCTTTTTGTAATCCATGATTGACTGTAGACCCTGCCACAAAGCTCGTACCTGAGCCGTTGAGTTGCGACTCTACTTTGTCTCTATACTGACACTTAGCTTGTTTGATTGCCTTGCGGAGGGATTAGCTACACTGTTTGTATTAGGTCATGTTTCTGGTCACCTTGCCCTGGTTAAAAGCAGTGGTTCACGCTTTCAGTTTTGTGCGAATGCTGCCATCAATCCACGATTTCTGGTTTGGGATTGTTTTAATAGTCGCTGTGGGTATCGCCGATGCACTTGCTAATAAACTCGCTCACCGAATCAGCATATTCGTTAATGTTGTTGTTTGATGCAATGCGGAACATATCCCAATCCACGTGATCGAAGCAATCTTGAAGCATGGAATCAGATTGGTCGGACCAGCGTTGAACAGACCTGAGCGCGGGAGCTTCCTGTTTTATTCTCTGTCTATAGGCTGGGAGCAACAAAATTGAGTCATGGTCAGCTTTTCCAAAAGGAGGGCGGGGGAGGGCCTTATATGCGTCGAGGAAGTTAGAATAAAAAGATCCAGGGTTTTACCAGCCCTGGTTGCACAATCGATATGCTGATAGAATTTAGGGAGTCTTGTTTTCAGATTAGCCTTGTTAAAATCCCCTGCTACAATGAATGCTGCCTCAGGATATGTGGTTTCCAGTTTACATAGAGTCAAATAAAGTTTGTTCAGGGCCATCGATGTGTCTGCTTGGGGGGAATATATGCGGCTGTGATTATAATCGAAGAGAATTCTCTTGGTAGATAATGCGGTCGAATTTTAAGTGTGAGGAATTGTCAGGTGAACAGAAGAACTTGAGTTCCTGTATGTTGTTATGATCACACCACATCTCATTAATCATAAGGCATGACCCTCTTTTTACCAGAAAGATGCTTGTTTCTGTTGGCGTAATGCATGAAGAAACCAGCTGGCTGTACCGACTCCAATGGCGTGTCTCGAGTGAGCCATGTTTCCGTGATACAAAGAACGTTAGTCTCTTATGTCTCTCTGGAATCCTACCCTTGCTCGGTTTTCACCAACCTTGTTGTCAAGAAACTGGACATTGGCGAGTAGTATGCTCAGGAGCTGTGCGCGATGTGACCGTCTCCGGAGCCTGACCAGAAGACCGCTTCGTCTGCCCCTTTTTACAGTTGTTTTCATTCGCCGGCTGGGATCCGATCCATTGTCCTGGGTGGAAGGCAAAACACAGGATCCGCTTTGGGAAAGTCGTATTCCTGGTCATAATGATGGTGAGTTGATGTTGCTCTTATATCCAGTAGTGCCTCCCGACTGTATGTAATAAAATAAAATAAGACGTCTGTAATTTGAGTTATGGTAAAATGTCTGTAATTTGAGTTATAGTAAGATGTCTTTGATTTAAATTATAGTAAAATGTCTCTTTTTAGTTATAGTAAGATGTTTTTACTCTAATGCATTTTCTTAGCAAGATAACACTTTTAATACCCTACTTACATTGGCATTTCCTTTCAAATAACGTTTTCAGCACTAGTTTGCACACATCAATGGAAATGCACAAATCAATGCTAGTCATTAGAAATAAAGCCCTAAAAAGTCCCAATCAAGTTATAATATACAGGTGCCTTTCATGGTTGGACCACCTGTCAACAATAACAACAGACATTCTCCTCAGCATTTGGAAACACAGTGAATCATTGCAGCGTTCTTGACACATCAATAACAAACCCAACTTTGTTGTTATCCAACCCAACTTAGACAGTAAATCTCTAAGAAAAGCTCTGTATCTGAAATCCCACCTGCAGGACGATATAAATGTATGTGTGTGTGTGTGTGTGTGTGTAATGTTGTTTCCCCTGAGCAAGTCTTTCAAAGGAAAGTAGTGGGGTGATCAATAAATAGCATGCTGAACAGCGGGACACAACAGATATTTTCTACAAAACAATTATATTTGACATTTTATGCTGAAGTACACACTTTACTGTAGCGTTGTTTGCTGAATTCAATAGCAATCTGTCATCAATAGTAAACAACCTTGGTTGAATGTAAGTGTATCAGCAGCAGCACGTGGAAAATAACAGTGTGGGTGAAATGAGAAACAATCTCAGGTTAACAACCCTGAAATGAAGAGGTATGTAGCTCTGCAGTGAACCACAGTGAGACGTGGTTCCTAAAAGCATTACTGCAGCACAGGAGAAGAGCGGAGGACCAACAGTAACATCTGAGGAATGATTCATTGTGCAGCTGTTGGGTAAATGTGTTAAGCTTTTAAATCCCTCCAATCTGTTGAACCTGCTTGCTATTGAGTTTGCCACCCTCCCCGAGAGGGATATAAAATGTCTGTGATTGATCAGGCTCCAGTATTTAATCATTAATGTAGCACCCTCCATGATAATGCAAACTAACCACCTATACACAATTAATAATTCATTGGTGGTATTGATAGAACATAAAAATACTCAGAATCAAGGCAAAGCACTGTTTTTTGTTGTTGTTACAAGAACAGCACTGGCATTTTCAGAATGTTTGGTCACACTATTTGGATAGTCCATCTGCAGATGCTCTGCAGTTGGATCCTCTACAGATGGAATACCCAAATAGTGTGACTAACCATCCATTGTGTCTAAATGGCTGAGGATCAAACCACTAGTCATATCAGCTACTGTCAGAATCAGACCGCAAACTATGAGTGGCACACTGAGTCTTAGCAGTCTGGAGAGCTCCTTGGCTGGCAGATGGTCCTCCTGTACCTGACATGTCAACCTCCATTACGTCCTCCAACATGACCTAATAACTTAATTATGCCCTCATTTTTTATTTGATTTATTTTACCTTTATTTAACCAGACAAGTCAGTTAAGACATTCTTATTTTCAATGACAGCCTGGGAACAGTGGGTTGACTGCCTGTTCAGGGGCAGAACGACAGATTTGTACTTTGTCAGCTCGGGGTTTGAACTCGCAACCTTCCGGTTACTAGTCCAACGCTCTAACCACTAGGCTACCCTGCCACCCTCATAGCCAACTGGCCATGCATCAGGCATCAGTTCAACCCAGTCTGGAACCAACAACGGAACTTCCAAAAAGATGCACTATTGTAAAGTGGCTGTTCCACTGGATGTCAGAAGGTGAATTCACCAATTTGTAAGTCGCTCTGGATAAGAGCGTCTGCTAAATGACTTAAATGTAAATGTAAAAGAGCGTTATCTCCCAACCCGCAAAATCAATGTAATTGAATGTAATCCTTTTGTGTGGTCTGAAAAAAAAGATTCAACCATAGACTGATTGAGATAGTTTAGCATCAAACCAATAGTCATGTCAGCTAGTGTACCATCTGACAGCAAGTTGTGAGCCTCACAGTGTCTCAGTGAACAGAGGACCATCTGACAGCAAGCTGAGAGCCCCACAGTGTCTCAGTGAACAGAGGTCCATCTGACAGCAAGTTGTGAGCCCCACAGTGTCTCAGTGAACAGAGGTCCATCTGACAGCAAGCTGAGAGCCCCACAGTGTCTCAGTGGACAGAGGACCATCTGACAGCATGTTGTGAGCCCCACAGTGTCTCAGTGAACAGATGTCCATCTGACAGCAAGCTGAGAGCCCCACAGTGTCTCAGTGAACAGAGGTCCATCTGACAGCAAGTTGTGAGCCCCACAGTGTCTCAGTGAACAGAGGTCCATCTGACAGCAAGTTGTGAGCCCCACAGTGTCTCAGTGAACAGAGGTCCATCTGACAGCAAGCTGAGAGCCCCACAGTGTCTCAGTGGACAGAGGACCATCTGACAGCATGTTGTGAGCCCCACAGTGTCTCAGTGAACAGATGTCCATCTGACAGCAAGCTGAGAGCCCCACAGTGTCTCAGTGAACAGAGGTCCATCTCCTTAGCTGGCAGATGAACCTCCTGCATCCTACATGTATCCCTCCAATTCATTACCTAATACAGGGTTTCTCAAACTCCGTCCTCTGGACCCCAAGGGGTGCCCGTTTTAGTTTTTGGCCTCGCACTACACAGCTGATTTCTAATAACCAACTTATCATCAAGCTTTGATGATTTGAATCAACTGTGTAGTGCTAGGGCAAAAACCAAGACGTGCCCTCAGGACCGAGTTTGGGAAACAACATGAAGCCAACGTGCCATGCATCAGGTATCAGCCCAACCTCGTTGACAACCAGTCCCATCACTCCACCAAAGAATCACTCCAAATGGCGCAAGGTCTTGTGACTATGTCTTTAGACTGTGAATGAGCTAGCATCTAATTCACGTTCTCTTTTTAAAAGAGTATCCTGGATGACCTCAGTTGCCACAGAAGAAAACAGAGAGTTCTGCTACTAATGAAGGCCTGATTACACACACAGCGGGTTGAATTATTGCCAATGTGCCGCCCATCGCTGCTGCCTCTTGGAAAGTACATGAGTTTAGGGGATTCCTGTTCCTCTGCATTGACTTTTCTCTGGCTCTATTATTAACAAAACTGCATAAAATAGATTGGGTGTCGCAGCCAGGCTGAAATTAAACAACTATCACTTTAATCTGAGGGCTGTTGGCTCCAAGCAGAGGTGATTACATGAACTGATGTACACATTTCATTACGCAGCTGAGCATCCAAGTGGACCATGACTCTTATTTACTTTATGAGGTTGTTTTAATTCCCCTACTTATAAATATATTTGCGTCAGCTTACTGTTTTTGAATGGGTTGTTTGCTTGGTGGGTCATTGTTAGCTTACTGTTTTGGAATGGGTTGTTTGCTTGGTGGGTCATTGTTAGCTTACTGTTTTTGAATGGGTTGTTTGCTTGGTGGGTCATTGTTAGCTTACTGTTTTTGAATGGGTTGTTCGCTTGGTGGGTCATTGTTAGCTTACTGTTTTTGAATGGGTTGTTTGCTTGGTGGGTCATTGTTAGCTTACTGTTTTTGAATGGGTTGTTTGCTTGGTGGGTCATTGTTAGCTTACTGTTTTTGAATGGGTTGTTCGCTTGGTGGGTCATTGTTAGCTTACTGTTTTTGAATGGGTTGTTCGCTTGGTGGGTCATTGTTAGCTTACTGTTTTTGAATGGGTTGTTTGCTTGGTGGGTCATTGTTAGCTTACTGTTTTTGAATGGGTTGTTTGCTTGGTGGGTCATTGTTAGCTTACTGTTTTTGAATGGGTTGTTCGCTTGGTGGGTCATTGTTAGCTTACTGTTTTTGAATGGGTTGTTCGCTTGGTGGGTCATTGTTAGCTTACTGTTTTTGAATGGGTTGTTCGCTTGGTGGGTCATTGTTAGCTTACTGTTTTTGAATGGGTTGTTTGCTTGGTGGGTCATTGTTAGCTTACTGTTTTTGAATGGGTTGTTTGCTTGGTGGGTCATTGTTAGCTTACTGTTTTTGAATGGGTTGTTTGCTTGGTGGGTCATTGTTAGCTTACTGTTTTTGAATGGGTTGTTTGCTTGGTGGGTCATCGTTAGATTCTGCTTTCTTCTTTTTCCTTCCTGTTTGATATTGCCATCTGTCATTGTGAGAGTGAAGGGAGTGAGCGAATATGCTGAGATGAACATTGCCTTGGATACACCACTTTACCCCATCAACTTTAAGTGTTCCAATTGGTTTGCTCTTTCATGTCTCATACTTTTTGTTTCATGTGTACGCTTTGAAATCCTAAAATTCAAATGTGCTCTTTTTTCATCACTTGCGGTAGGCTATTAGAAAACGTAACGACAGTCTACAGTATGGGTTGTTGTCTGGCTGGTTCTTTATGGAACAGTAGGACTACAGTATGGGTTGTTGCCTGGCTGGTTCTTTGTGGAACAGTAGGACTACAGTATGGGTTGTTGCCTGGCTGGTTCTTTGTGGAACAGTAGCTCTACAGTATGGGTTGTTGACTGGCTGGTTATTTTTGGAACAATAGCTCTACAGTATGGGTTGTTGTCTGGCTGGTTCTTTGTGGAACAGTAGCTCTACAGTATGGGTTGTTGCCTGGCTGGTTCTTTGTGGAACAGTAGCTCTACAGTATGGGTTGTTGCCTGGCTGGTTCTTTGTGGAACAGTAGCTCTACAGTATGGGTTGTTGACTGGCTGGTTATTTTTGGAACAGTAGCTCTACAGTATGGGTTGTTGTCTGGCTGGTTCTTTGTGGAACAGTAGATCTGCAGTGGGTTGTTTTCTGGCTGTTTTTTTATGGAACAGTAGGTGAACAGTATGGGTTGTTGCCTGGCTGGTCCCTGAGAAGAAGAAAAAAGGAAATAAGCATGAGTTAATCTGCCAAAATGATGACTAAATCCTATACTGACAAACATTATCATTATTTTGATGTAGAACAATTGACATGCAGTTGTCAGCAGCAGCTGAAAGAAAGATCCTCTGCCTTTGATAGTTGGGTTACTGCCACACTGAGCAAATCATAGAGTGTTAAAAGTAATGTAATGATTAACTGGGCTATTGAACCACCAAGACTTACTATACATAATTGATTATAAATCATTTAGATAGGCTACATACCTTCACAGTCAGCCCACTGCCCAATCACAATCATTCAACAGAGGTCAGCAACAGCCGTCCAATGGTTTTATGACTCCTCACTGAAATAAAATAAACAATTAGCAAATTGTCAATGTCAGGCTCGGCCTGTAGCTGTATTTGGCATATTCCATTCTAAAAATGATGTTTATTTGTAAGCATTAGATACTGTAGAACCCCTGTAGGATGTGCTTTTATTAAACACACACTTTTCCTCTTGCTTCTAGCTAACATTTAGTTTGAAACATCACAGGTTTGTATGAACCCCTTTGTCCCCAGAGTTTAGCCTACACATTTAAATTGACCTAAAGGTCAGTAATCGGATCTAATAATAATTCTACACTATCTAGTCAGTTGAGCACTTCCAGAGTGAACTGAAATTACAAACCGTAGTACAAAATTCAAAGTAAGTTCTCATGCACAAGCCTGTCTCCTGTTTCTGTAGAGTGAGGCAGCTTGATGTACAAGCACATCCCCTGCTAGTCTGTCGCCGGGTCCCAATCTATCTCCTTAATAGTGAGTGCCAAGCAGAGACGCATCAGGTCCCATTTTTACAGTCTTTGGTATGACTCAGCTAGGTATTGAACAACCTTTCAATCTAAGCGCAGACACTCAAACCATAAAGTTGGTCAAAACCATAATATAAGTTGTACCATTATTTGATTATCTACCACATGTGTCCGATATTTCTGGCGTAGTCATATATACTTTTTATTATTATGGGTTGGAGTTGAACTAAGGAGGAGGAATCTTTCAAGAGATGTATTGTTGGTACAGGCCTGGTAATAACATCATTAATAGAATTGACATTCTGAACATTTGAATGAGTGTAGCAGGAAAGAAATAAAGCACCATATTACCCTGCACAAATACTGTGTGAGGCAGGCACGCCCTGGTTCTGACCTCTTACTGTAGTGACATATTGCTCATTCATATGTCACTACAGTAAGACAAAAGAACGCCTCCTACTAGGAAGAGGAGGTGTGCCGGTCAACACAAAAAGATTTAAAGGCCTCTCACATCTCCGGTGGGTAAGAGAAAGCTTTTATCATGCTCTGCGTTGTGTGCTGAGGTCAGATCTATCCCACAAAGACACCTCATTTAAATATATTCAGCCATCCAAACAGGTTATAACAGTTAAAAGGGAGATATTGAATGCCCAGTACATGGTCTGGCCTCACACCAATTAAAGGTGTTTAAGAGGAAGCATTTGGAGGGAAAATGTTTTTTTTTGTGTTCTGATGTTAATGTTGCTCTTGAGGCAATGCGGGTGGATACTTTTGCGTAAGATCCCAGGTTAATGATTAGCAGTTTGATAATATTGCATTTCCAATCCCCGTCAGTTGCAGATATTATTCCCATCTTAAAAACATAACCAGGCAACCAGTCAGTCCATGTTATCTAATCGAAATCTTAACTGAACGCTTTAGCTGGGGATTACTGATGCCCACAATCCACGCAGTGGAGAATTTAACCTAGAGCTGGGCGATATGGACAAAAATCCATACAGCGATAAATTGCCTGAATTAATGCGATAACGATACGCTTATAACATTAATGTGAACCAATAAAAAAAGTGCAGTCATAAATGGGATTTTCCTGTGTTTATTTATATATATATATATAAACACAGGAAAATCCCATTATATATATATATATATATATATATAATTTCCACACTATGTGGTTGGAATAATAGGGTGACATTTTTTTATGATGATAATGGCCTTTTAAGTGTAAGAGCTGTTTAAAAAAACTGCCTGAAATTTCAGTCTGTTTTTGTGGGATGGAGTTTTGGCCTGTCTGGTGACATCACCAGGTGGTTAATTGTTATTATTATTATTATTTGATTTTTTTAAAGGGGTAGACCAGCTTTAATAGTGCAGATAGATTGTGGCTTCCATCAATGTAATTGTCTGCAACATTTCCAATCTTCCACATATATATATTTTGTAAATATATATAATAGATTCAATATTTTCCTATATTATTTCCCTTGCCGTCCTGTACCTGCCTGCCGTCCTGTACCTGCCTGCCGTCCTGACCCTGCCGTCCTGTACCTGCCTGCCGTCCTGTACCTGCCTGCCGTCCTGTACCAGCCTGCCGTCCTGTACCTGCCTGCCGTCCTGTACCAGCCTGCCGTCCTGACCCTGCCGTCCTGACCCTGCCGTCCTGACCCTGTACCTGCCTGCCGTCCTGACCCTGCCGTCCTGTACCTGCCTGCCGTCCTGACCCTGCCTGCCGTCCTGACCCTGCCGTCCTGTACCTGCCTGCCGTCCTGTACCTGCCTGCCGTCCTGACCCTGCCGTCCTGTACCTGCCTGCCGTCCTGTACCTGCCTGCCGTCCTGTACCTGCCTGCCGTCCTGTACCTGCCGTCCTGTACCTGCCTGCCGTCCTGTACCTGCCTGCCGTCCTGTACCTGCCTGCCGTCCTGACCCTGCCGTCCTGTACCTGCCTGCCGTCCTGTCCCTGCCGTCCTGTACCTGCCTGCCGTCCTGTACCTTTGCTCTACCACTGGATTTCTAAACTCTGCCTGACCCTGAGCCTGCCGGCCGTCCTGTACCTTTGCTCCTACTCTAGATTATCGACCCCTGCCTGACTTGACCTGTCGTTTACCTGCCCCTGTTGTTACAATAAACATGGTTACTTCACAGTCTGCGCTTGGGTCTTACCTTGATGATTAGCTGATACTCAGACCACTCCCAGACAGTCCTAGCAACAATTTTGCTTGAGAAATTTCTCTTTGCTAAGGAGCTTTTTGTTAATTTGACAATTTTTAAAGGGGTAGACCAGCTTTAATAGTGCAGATAGATTGTGGCTTCCATCAATGTAATTGTCTGCAACATTTCCAATCTTCCACATATATATATTTTGTAAATATATATAATAGATTCAATATTTTCCTATATTATTTCCCTTGCCGTCCTGTACCTGCCTGCCGTCCTGACCCTGCCGTCTTGTACCTGCCTGCCGTCCTGTACCTGCCTGCCGTCCTGACCCTGCCTGCCGTCCTGACCCTGCCGTCCTGTACCTGCCTGCCGTCCTGACCCTGCCTGCCGTCCTGACCCTGCCGTCCTGTACCTGCCTGCCGTCCTGTACCTGCCTGCCGTCCTGTACCTGCCTGCCGTCCTGTACCTGCCTGCCGTCCTGTACCTGCCTGCCGTCCTGTACCTGCCTGCCGTCCTGTACCTGCCTGCCGTCCTGTACCTGCCTGCCGTCCTGTACCTGCCTGCCGTCCTGTACCTGCCTGCCGTCCTGTCCCTGCCGTCCTGTACCTGCCTGCCGTCCTGTACCTGCCTGCCGTCCTGTACCTTTGCTCTACCACTGGATTTCTAAACTCTGCCTGACCCTGAGCCTGCCGGCCGTCCTGTACCTTTGCTCCTACTCTAGATTATCGACCCCTGCCTGACTTGACCTGTCGTTTACCTGCCCCTGTTGTTACAATAAACATGGTTACTTCACAGTCTGCGCTTGGGTCTTACCTTGATGATTAGCTGATTCTCAGACCACTCCCAGACAGTCCTAGCAACAATTTTGCTTGAGAAATTTCTCTTTGCTAAGAAGCTTTTTGTTAATTTGACAATTTTAATTGAAGATAATCACAGTAAGGTACTTAGTTGTTACCCAGAAATGATTTGATATTGAGATAAAAACAGCTGCTGTCACGAATAGAGAGCCTAGAGAACCTTCTTATTCTCTATTTTGGTTAGGTCGGGGTGTGACTAGGGTGGGTAATCTAGGTTGGGTAATCTAGGTTATCTATTTCTATGTTGGTGACACGCCCTGGTCTTAATATATTGTGTTTGTCTTCATTTATTTGGTCAGGCCAGGGTGTGACATTGGTTTATTGTGGTGTGTTTTGTCTTGGGGTTTTGTGGGGTGTTGGGTGTGTGGCTTAGTGGGGTTATCTAGCAAAGTCTATGGCTGTCTGTAGTGGTTCTCAATCAGAGGCAGGTGTTTATCGTTGTCTCTGATTGGGAACCATATTTAGGCAGCCATATTCTTTGAGTATTTCGTGGGTGATTGTTCCTGTCTCTGTGTTTGTTGTCACCAGATACTTTTTCACGTTCCATTTGTTGTTTTTGTATTGTTCGTGTTTTTTCGTCGTCATTAAACATGTATCAAAAATACCACGCTGCATTTTGGTCTACTTCTCCTTCACCAGATGAGAACCGTTACAGTTGGCCTGGTATGTTTGCCTGTGAGCACTGCATTGTCTTCACGTTTCGTTATCTCTTTATTGTTTTTGTGCGTTTTCAGTTAATAAACATGTGGAAACCATATCACGCTGCAACTTGGTTCGATAATTCCTACGACGATCGTGACAGCTGCATTGAGCCTTTTAACTACTACTAGTTTGATGTTTGTAGCCATCAATTGTCTAATTAAAAAGCAACCATATTAGCAAAATGTATATTTTAAACTTCACATTTCTCTAGTATAGGCTACTTATCATAATGAATGATGTCAGCAAAATGCCTGTGATAAGTGATTGGTATGGTCAGTGTAGCTCAATTTAGATGTATCGTCCCAGCTCTAATTGAACCGGCAACCCAAGAACAAATTCATACACACTGAGCTTTGAAGAGTTCAAGTAAAGCCCGGATAGTCAACCATTGAGATTTTGTTCTAGTCCCCTGTTGCTGTTCAGGTCTGGACAGAATATTTAGAGCTAGTTGAAGTTAAAAATCCATATATGAAGATTGTAGGTGCAGTGGAGGCACAGTCAGAGTTCTATAGATCTACATCAGAAACATCTATGCGGGACAAAAAATACACGTTTGGTTTACGTCTGTTATTCAAATAGATATTCAAGTTTTTTTAGGGCCTTAATCTACCACTCACTAAATATACAGTAGTGTCTGGTGGAGGAGGGTATTTCTCACTAAATATACAGTAGTGTCTGGTGGAGGAGTGTATTTCTCACTAAATATACAGTAGTGTCTGGTGGAGGAGGGTATTTCTCACTAAATATACAGTAGTGTCTGGTGGAGGAGGGTATTTCTCACTAAATATACAGTAGTGTCTGGTGGAGGAGGGTATTTCTCACTAAATATACAGTAGTGTCTGGTGGAGGAGGGTATTTCTCACTAAATATACAGTAGTGTCTGGTGGAGGAGGGTATTTCTCACTAAATATACAGTAGTGTCTGGTGGAGGAGGGTATTTCTCACTAAATATACAGTAGTGTCTGGTGGAGGAGTGTATTTCCCACTAAATATACAGTAGTGTCTGGTGGAGGAGTGTATTTCTCACTAAATATACAGTAGTGTCTGGTGGAGGAGTGTATTTCTCACTAAATATACAGTAGTGTCTGGTGGAGGAGGGTATTTCTCACTAAATATACAGTAGTGTCTGGTGGAGGAGGGTATTTCTCACTAAATATACAGTAGTGTCTGGTGGAGGAGAGGGTGTTCGCCTTTATACAATCCCCTGTCTTTTCAAGCACTGACTTCTTCCCTTTTCTTTCATTGCAAACAACATTTCACGTTTGTAGGTTAAGTATTAAGCTTTTGTTTTTTTAAGGATAAAGCAAAGCCAATCTGAAATGAGTCCTAAAGCTTTTGTTGGTTAGCGCTGAGCAGGGAATAGATTTCTATAGAACTCAGCTGGCACAGCGGGGTCCTCTGAATCCTTCGTTGCAACACTCTCACAACCATTTAATAAGTTACCCAGGATGCAATGTTGGTATCACACTGAGAAGGGGATAGCTCAGGGAAATGTTGAACAGACCTATAAATGTTCGAGTCAATCATTGTTACAGGGCGTTTCATTTTACCCTGCCAAAAAAAGACAGAACCCGTCCCCTTTCCCCCTCTCCCTCAAAGACCAGAGCAATGAGGTACTTGGTATTAGTGGGACACCTGTTGTGTGTCTGCACAGCGAACATTTTCTGGAGATGCATGTGATGTGCTGAGCAGAAGAGAGGGAGATCCCCCATCCCACATACCATCTCCCCAATGTATCACATGCTACTTATTTTCTCAGTACTATGTTTAGCAAATTGTCACCTCAGGACACTGTAGTTACGCAATTCCTGTGTCAATCACTTCACTTACAACTAATCAACTCGACTTTTGCCATTGCCATTTACCTGGCATTCTCCAGGCACATATGGCTTGCCACAATCCCAATACTGTGCAGAGAGACAGTGGCCTGACCTGCCTCTCAATCAACCCACTCTGACCTTTCTCAGTCTGCTGAGGTTTACACACATTTTCTTTATCAGATTACTGAGGATTACGTTTCTTTATCAGCTCCAAACGGCCAATACATTTGACCCGTGTCCATGTTGCTTGCCTTTGGATTTGATATTTGCTGCCCCTCAAACTCCTAGCAGAGTTACTGGCCCATTTACACTGAGTTTGGATAGCGTTGATATTCAAATCATAGTCTGTATTCAGTGCATAAAGTCACATGTCAGGCAGCAGGGCATTACCAAGCAGGGCATTTCCATGTTGTGGAATTGCTGTAGCATTTTATGCTAATCTAATCCATAAAATATTATTTGACAAGGCGACCACATTTTCTGCTCTTTGTTTACTTTTAAGAAAAGCATACTGAGTAGGGGTGAAACACAGATCAACTCAGATCAGCTGATATGCCAGTGTGAAAGCTATTTTCACTTATAAACTGGGTGGTTCGAGCCCTGAATGCTGATTGGCTGACAGCCGTGGTATATCAGACCATATACCACAGGTATGACAAAACATTTATTTTTACTGCTCTAATTACGTTGGTAACCAGTGTGTTTATAATAGCAATAAGGCACCTCGGGTTTGTGGTATATGGCCAATATATCACGGCTAAGGGCTGTATCCAGCCACTCCACATTGGCCATATACCACACCCCCTCGGGCCTTATTGCTTAAAAATATCATCACGTAATGTTGCAGAGAAGATAGTACTTCAAGTATACAGGCAGAATACACCCACACACATTTTGAAATAGCAATGAAGGGGGATTTTAGAGTGAAACAGAATCTACTGAAAAATCTATGAAACAATTGTGTACATACTGTAATTGTTTTGATTTCAAATCAAAGGATTTAACAAAGTAGACACTGTGGAAATTTTCATCCATATGCTACCATCGTCCGGTCACACAGCTTTCCAGATGAAATGTAGTACATATGGTGGTTCCAGATCATTGCCTGTGGGCTTTCATTTGATTTCTGCCTAGAGTACACATTTTCCATCTGCTATGCTGTCCAACATAAAGTTGTACATTAGGATAATTTCTCTTAGCTCTTTTTTTCATTACCCCACTGTCACTCCAAATGGCTGGGCTAGCACTGCCCTCAGAGAACGGAATATGTAGTGGTTACTAGGGGAGACAAGTAAATAACTCAAATTAGAAACCACTTTGAAAGCTTTTATTCAATGTGCCAATGTTTGGTAAGTGTCTCTACTAGCTTAAGAAGTTTTGTCATCCATAAAAAAAAATTTTTTACAGAAAAGTTTTTTTTAGGCCCGAAAGTAAATATACTGTTGTATTCTGGGTTAAACTTGGAACATTGCTATCCTAGAGACATGATACATCAGAAGTTAGACTATAGTATCTGAGGGGTGATAGAGACTGGTTTTTACATCGGAAGTTAATGGTTATCTGTAGGAGCCAGATGGCTTTGGAATGTGTTGGGTGGACGGGAGGAAGTCACAGGATTGCTATAGGGGATACGAGTGGAGATCTTTGGATTAGGCATCAAGGGGGTTGAGGTCAGGTCAGATCCCCTAGGGTAATAAATCATTGTTTATCTATTATCACTTCGTCTTCCTGTCAAACCATAAAAGAGAGAAGGAGGAGGAGTGCCTAAATTGGAGTATATATACTTGTGGTGGTGGATTTGTTGTTGTTGTTGTTGTCTAATGCAGCTGTATTGATCCTCTGGGCAGAATAAAACTTGTTGAGCTTTCATAATGTCTGAGTGTTTTACTTTGAGAATTACAACCTAACACTGTATATCATAATACAGTATCTCATCAAATATACTATGCTATGATCAGCCAAGCAGTCATTTTATCCAATTTCATAGGTCAATCTTTTTGTTAAAGAGAGTTGGCAAGTGTATTTACTAAGTAATTGACGGATGACGAAACTTCTTAGGCTTGTAGAGACACTAACCGAACATTAGCACATTAAATAACAGCTTTCTATATTTTTTTTCTAGCTTGAGTTATTTACTTGTTACAACTGACCCTGTGTTACTTTTGATCTGCTATCTTTATAATCAACTCAATATTGCCAAATAGGATATATTCTGTCATTCGTTAAATGTTGTTTAGCTACTTTGGTCATTTGACTTTTGTTTGACTGCCGTTGCGAAATGTAACGCCATAGCCTAGTCTGTGAGGTTTGTGTGTCCTGGGTACTCTGTGTAAAGTGTGTGTGTGCTCTGTGTAAAGTGTGTGTGCTCTGTGTAAAGTGTGTGTGTGCTCTGTGTAAAGTGTGTGTGTGCTCTGTGTAAAGATAGCCAAGGCCAACTGCTGAAATGCATTGAATTAATAGAGGAACATGATAACGTTTGGAATTAATGAACGGCCTGTTTTGCAATTCACAACAATGTCATTTGCGATCAAAGATACTGTCACGCCTGTTCCCGCTCACAGATACTGTCACGCCTGCTCACTGCTCCCCCTCTCCCAGCCTGCTTGCCCAGCGCCCATGTCTCGGCCGGCTCGCCCAGGTGGGACGCCGGGTGGCGCCCCTGGGGGGTACTACTGTCACGCCTGTTCCCGCTCTTCCTCCCCCTGGTGCTCGAGGGCACCAGGTTCCTCAGGATTACGCAATCGAGCCAACATCAGTACGCACACCTGCCTTTCCCCATCACTCGCATCTGCGCTGATTGGACTGAATTCTATTACTTGTGTCTGTTTGTTCCCTAAGCTCTGTTCCCTGCTTCAGGATGTATGTTTGTCACATGTCCTTGTTTACCTGTGTGTTGACACTGTTCCTGTCGTGTTCTATGGCCGTTCCCTATTAAATGTTTGAATCCACGTACCTGCTTCTCCTGGCCAGCGTCGTTTCCTTACGGTTACTAAATATCAGTTTCAACTTGCTGTGAAATCGTTACATAGTGGCGCAGCGACAATCTTATTTTGGCACACTGTCCATATCTTGGTTTTAAACGCTTTAAATTGGCACTTACGATTTCATGTAGTATTTCCTAGAACTCTCAGGATAAATATGGATTATTCCTGGTATTGAAATCTGGTAGCGATTAATATTTTCCTGAAAATCTACTACTCGGTATGCTTTACTGAAAAGAAAACAAAGTACAGAAAATGTGGTCCCCGTGTCAAATAATATATAGAGTGCATCTCTCAACACGTCAGAACTTGGTAATGCCCTGCTGTCTGATGTATGAGCATATGCACTGAGTGCAGGCTATGATTTGAATATCAACGCTATCCAAACTCAGTTTAAATGGGCCAGTAACTCTGCTAGGAGTTTGAGGGGCAGCAAATATCAAATCCAAAGGCAAGCAACATGGACACGGGTCAAATGTATTGGCCGTTTGGAGCTGATAAAGAAACGTAATCCTCAGTAATCTGATAAAGAAAATGTGTGTAACCCTCAGCAGACTGAGAAAGGTCAGAGTGGGTTGATTGAGAGGCAGGTCAGGCCACTGTCTCTCTGCACAGTATTGAGAAGAGACACACACAAAGGTACAGACACAGGCATATGCACACAAACACTAGCAGACTCTCTCTACACACAGGTACATTGTAATATTGTTGTATGGTGGTATTATACATGTTTTGTATTATAGATATGTAGTGGCGTAATACTGTCATTTGATGTACTGTTTTATATGTGATGTAAGTGCCTTAATGTGTTTGGACCCCAGGAAGAGTAGCTGCTGCCTTGGCAACAGCTAATGGGAATCCCTAATAAATACAAACACAAATGTGCAGGGCAAAATGGCAATGGCGAAAGTAGAGTTGATGAGTTGTAAGTGATTGACACAGAATTGCGTAATACATCTACAGTGCCCTGAGATGGACGATTTGGAAAATAGTACTAAGAAAATAAGCAGCATGTGATACTTTGGGGAGATGGTATGCCCATGAGAGATCAAAAAGAGAATGGCAGAACGTGCAAGCGAACAGGCGGGCCACAAACAGGCAAATAATGGTGAAGTACAACAGTGGTGTGCAGAACGCCATCTCGTTGGTCCTTGTCAGACGACCAATCAGCTAAAAACAGGAAGAAGTGGCTCCAGTGGGCATGCGATCACCAACACTAGACAATTGAAGAGTGAAAAAACAGCCTGGTCTGACTAATCCCGGTTCTTGAGTCAGGATTTGGTATAAGCTAGCATGTGTCCATGGCTCCATCCTGCCTAGTGTCAACAGTACAGGCTGGTGGCGGTGGCGTAATGTTGTGGGAAATGTATTCCTAGCACACGATTGGTCACTTGATACCAATTGAGCAATGTTTCCATGCCTCAAGGAATTCAGGCTGTTCTGGAGGCAAAGAGGGATCTAACTCGTTACTAGATGGGTGTACCTAATAAACTGAGTGTAACGGTAGTGTTTATAATGCTACCTCATCAGCTTAGCAAGTATTTATTTACATGGTACTGTTTATAATGTCACCTTGTCAGCATAAAAGTACTGTAGTTATATAGTAGTAGTATTAATGTGACCTCGTTAACGTAGAGTCACAGCTCTCCTTCACTATTAGCAAGCGTGTAGAATGTCATTCACTAATTAACTTCAGCCTATGAGCATGGAACACTAAGGCAATTCCACCACACGTCCTGAATAACCTACGGGCTCACTCGTCCAATAATCACTTTCCATTCTTTCAACCAATGGGCATAAATCTAGGGGCATATTTATATACCAACTCGCCGCTTGTGTCTTTCATTTGCTCATCTTCCAACGATGTTATGCTTTCCAAGTCATGTCAGACGGCATAGTCCCTGGAGATTGTTCCAGGGATCTATCTACAAACACTCTCAAGTGATTTGGTGATTCCTCCTTGGTTTCCCAGGTGATTTGATGATTCCTCCTTGGTTTCCCAGGTGATTTGGTGATTCCTCCTTGGTTTCCCAGGTGATTGGGTGATTCCTCCTTGGTTTCCCAGGTGATTGGGTGATTCCTCCTTGGTTTCCCAGGTGATTGGGTGATTCCTCCTTGGTTTCCCAGGTGATTGGGTGATTCCTCCTTGGTTTCCCAGGTGATTTGGTGATTCCTCCTTGGTTTCCCAGGTGATTGGGTGATACCTCCTTGGTTTCCCAGGTGATTGGGTGATTCCTCCTTTGTTTCCCAGGTGATTGGGTGATTCCTCCTTGGTTTCCCAGGTGATTTGGTGATTCCTCCTTGGTTTCCCAGGTGATTTGCATTCCTTTTTCAGGAGAAGAGGTCGGGTTTCCCAGAGGGAAGGAAATATTCTAGAATCGGCTTTACAAGCAGGGGGGGGGGTGTATTCCAAGACGCAAGGCAATGAACCAGGCTGCTCCTTCTTCCTCCGCTCCCTAAGATGCGGGCGGCCTCCTCCACCCAGACCTGGTGCTGGCGGATTTCCACCCATCTTTTAAACCTCTTATACAGCATGACTTTTTCATCCCAGAGTGGTAGTAGCATCTAACATTTGCTGTGATGTTTTAGCTCCATGTTTTCCCCCAGAAGAAGAGTTGATTAATTAGCCGTCATTCTACTTGGATCTATTACGCTATCATTCATTTCAGATTTGGTCAGATTTATCGTGACTGCAAATGTTATGGATAGTCTCTCAAAGCTATTCATGTGGTAAACACTTCCATATGGGTTTCTGTATTCACTGTGCATTCAAATGGCCATCGATAAAATGTAATTGTGGTCATTGTCCATAGCTAATGCCTGCCCATACTATAACCCAACCACCACCATGGGGCACTCTGTTCACAACGCTGACATCAGCAAACTGCTCACTCACACGACGCCATATACACTGCCTGCCATCTGCCTGGTACAGTTGAAACCGGGATTCATCTGTGAAGAGCACACTTCCCCAGCATGCTAGTGACCATCAAAGGTGTGCATTTGCTCAAAACGCTGAACTGCAGTCAGGTCAGGCCACTGGTGAGGAGTACCAGCGTACAGATGAGCTTCCCTGAGACGGTTTCTGACAGTTTGTGCAGAAATTCTTCGGTTGTGTAGACCCACAGTTTCATCAGCTGTTCGGGTGGATAGTCTCAGATGATCCCACGGGTGAAGAAGCCAGATGTGGAGATTCTGGGTTGGCGTGGTTTCAGGTGGTCTGTGGTTGTGAGGCCACTTAGATATTATCTTAGATATCTTAGATGAGGCAGCTTATGATAGAGAAATTAACATTAAATTCTCTGGCAACGGCTCTGGGTGACATTCCTGCAGTCAGCCAGGAATCCAATTGCACGCTCAAAACTGCATATTGTCCACAGCAGAAGGTGCACCTGTGAAATGATCAAGCTGTTTAATCAGCTTCTTAATATGCCACATCTGTTAGGTGGATGGATTATCTCGGCAAAGAAAAAATGCTCACTAACAGGGGTGTAAACAAATTTGTGCACAGAATTTGAGAGAAATAAACTTTGTGCATACAGAATTTCTGGGATCTTTTATTGCAGCTCATGAAACATGGGAACAGCACTTTACATGTTGCGTTTATATTGTTCAGTGTAGAAGCAACAGTCTTTATACTTTGATCTGGTTTCATCCAAATATCATCCAATTTCATTAACAACATGCTTTTGACTGTTCATGACCTTTTAATGCTGTCATTGGAACATCTGTCCCCCAGTGGGGGTGGGGTTGTCTCTGTAGTTCATTCTCTTAAGCCTGTACTTGATTGAAATAACATTATTATTTAAATATTATCACAAAGTGGTAACTCTCCCAACATTGGGATATGTGTAGGCACTTGAGGAACTCATACTACTGTGTAAGCCTCATGAAAGCTACAAAAGGTCTCAACTTTAACATGTGCTGACAATACAACAGAACATGAACCGGAATGGCATTTCCTCTCACATGTTGCCAAAAATAACTATTTGAAAGCCACACCCCTGTTAAGCCACACCCTCCAGTCTTCTGCTTGGACCCAGTGGGCCATAGCTCAATAACCTAGCGTCAATAACTCAACAACTAAGTGGTCCAACTGGCTGGGTCAAAATAACCCAATGTGTTCCAGAGCTGGGATAACTGTAGTTTTAACTATGCTTTGTGGAAAGTAACTGTAAAGGAGACATTGAGAAGCAGGTGAAACATTTAATAAAACAACAAACATGGACCGAGATAACATAACATAACAGTAGCTTCTACACAAACACAGCGTGCCAGATATGGGGGGCGGGTGGGTTATTAAGTAAGATAATGGAGTCCAGGTGTGCCTCCTGATGATGTGCAGAAGCGCGTAATGATTGATGCTAGGTGTGCATAATGATGAGTATACCGGCCACGTAGAATGCCAGAGGAGTGGGAGTAGATGCGACAGTAACTATTTTTCTGGAGGAACAAGTAATTACATTGGAAGTAACCACAACTATTTGAATACAAATCCCCCAAAAAGGACTACATTTGAAAACTATTTGAATACAAATCTGAAAGCAACCACTTTTTATAAACTACACAATGTGTAATGGCGGATGGTTGTACATCCATAGAGCTGTGCTCAGGTGTTCCGCAAGGTTCTATTTTGGGCCCACTGTTGTTAAATGTTGTATATCAACAACATTGGGGATCTTATTGAAGCAGCAGATATTCATTTTTATGCAGATGATAATGTTTTTTATTCAAGTGGTAGTAGTTTATCTTTAGCTTTTGAAAAGCCCAAAGAGCATTAACATCATACAACATAATCCATATGATTTAAAGCTGGTTCTTTATTCAGGTAAAACAAAATGCATGGTATTTTCAAATGCCAGGCATGTTAATAATCATGTCATTGCTACATTGGCTGGACATACTATAGAGCAATTTAAAGTGTACATATATTTGGGTGTGTGGATTGATGATGTAGAGAACTTGATAACGAAGCTCAAACTGAAAATAGGTTTTATTATCGGCAAAAGGCTTGTTTTTCTTTTGAAGCTAGGAAGGAGCTGGTACGATGTATATTACTGGCGGTTTTAGATTTTAGTGATGTTATATATATGCAGACCTCAACCACTACCATGAGAGCACTTGATTCAGTGTATCATGCAGCCCTCAGGTTCATTACAAATCAAAAACGGCTAACACATCATTGTGAGCTCTACAGCGCTGTTGGCTGGTCGTCATTGACCTTGCGTAGGCTTAAACACTGGTATACACTACAAGACCATATTGGGTAAAATGTTCTTTTTTAGTCAGGTCGGTAAATATATAGCAATTACGGTCCCATTCTCATTTGCTTCTAACAGTACCAAAAATTAGAACAGGTCATGGTAGAAAGAGTTTTAGTTACTTAGCTCCATGGTCCTGGAATTCTCTCCTGAACATTTAAAAATGTGATGATCTAGTTTCATTGGTAGAATTTAAACACTTGATCGATGCATATATGTAACAGTTATTTCTGTCCCTCTCCTCACCCCTACCTGGGCTCGTGTGCAGAGGGCCCCTGGTTCATCTGCAACTGCCTCCCACTGTCACGTTCGTCGTATAGAGGAGACCAAGGCACAGCGTGATGAGAAAAGATTCTCCTTTTAATGAACAAAGAACACTGACACAGGCAACTACACATAGACAATAGCCCTCAAACTATCCAAGACATATGGCTACCTAAATATGGTCCCCAATCAGAGACCACGATAAACAGCTGCCTCTGAGTACCAATCTAGGCAACCATAGACATTAAAACACCTAGACTGGAAAAACCTCGTAAACATACAAAAACCCTAGACAGGACAAAAACACATATCACCCTCGTCACACCCTGACCTAACCAAAATAATAAAGAAAACAAAGATAACTAAGGTCAGGGCATGGTATAAACACCATGGGACCACGCTGCCGCCATACCGCTCAGGAAGGAGATGCGTTCTGTCTCCTAGAGATGAACGTACTTTGGTGCAAAAGGTGCAAATCAATCCCAGAACAACAGCAACGGACCTTGTGAAGATGCTGGAGGAAACAGGTACAAAGTATCTATATCCACAGGAAAACGAGTCCTATATCGATATAACCTGAAAGACCTCTCAGCAAAGAAGAAGCCACTGCTCCAAAACCTCCATAAAAAAGCCTACGGTTTGTAACTGCACATGGGGACAAAGATCATACTTTTTGGAGAAATGTCTTCTGGTCTGATGAAACAAAAATAGAACTGTTTGGCCAAAATGACCATCGTTATGTTTGGAGGGAAAAGGGGGATGCTTGCAAGCTGAAGAACACCATCCCAACCGTGAAGCACGGTGGTGGCAGCATCATGTTGTGGGGGTGCTTTGCTGCAGGAGGGCCTGGTGCACTTCACAAAATAGATGGCATCATGAGGAAGGAAAATTATGTGGATATATTGAAGCAACATCTCAAGACATCAGTCAGGAAGTTAAAGCTTGGTCGCAAATGAGTCTTCCAAATGGACAATGACCCCAAGCATACTTCCAAAGATGTGGCAAAATGGCTTAGGGACAACAAAGTCAAGGTACTGGAGTGGCCATCACAAAGCCCTGACCTCAAACCTATAGAACATACGTGTGCAGAACTGAAAAAGCTTGTGCGAGCAAGGAGGCCTACAAACCTGACTCAGTTACACCAGCTCTGCCAGGAGGAATGGGCCAAAATTCACCCAACTTATTGTGGAAAGCTTGTGGAAGGCTACCTGAAATGTTTGACCCAAGTAAAACAATTTAAAGGCAATGCTACCAAATACTAATTGAGTGTATGTTAACTCTGACCAATTGGGAATGTGATGAAAGAAATAAAAGCTGAAATAAATAATTCTCTCTGCTATTATTCTGACATGTCACATTCTTCAAATAAAGTGGTGATCCAAACTGACCTAAGAAAGGGAATTTTTACTAGGATTAAATGTCAGGAACTGTGAAAAACTGAGTTTAAATGTATTTGGCCAAGGTGTATGTAAACTTCCGACTTCAACTGTATGTATATACTGTATTCTATACCATCTATTGCATCTTGCCTTTGCCGCACGGCCATCACTCATCCCTTTACATTTGTTACTATAAGGTAGTCCTTATTTTGCTACACTCAACATCTGCTAACCATGTGTATGTGACTAATAACATTTGATTAGAATTGAATGCATGTTGCAGGTGAATAAAACTCAATTGGCTGGATATCAACTGATTGGCTCAAACGCATTAATGAAAGAAATTCCACAAATTAACTTTTAACAAGGCATACCTGTTAATTGAAATGCATTGCAGGTGTCTACCTCATGAAGCTGATTGAGAGAATTCCAAGCGTGTGAAAATCACCAATTTAGATTTGTTGAATTTTTTTTTTGGGTTCCTACATGATTCCGTATGTGTTATTTCATAGTTTGGAAGTCTTCACTATTATTCTACAATATAGAAAATGGTACAAATTAAGAAAAACCCTTGAATGAGTAGGTGTGTCCACATTTTTGACTGGTAATGCAAGTATTTACACCCCTTTGCTATGACAGTCCAAGTCGAATCAGGTACATCCAATTTCCTGTGATCATCCTTGAGTTGTCACTACAACTTGTTAAGAGTCCACATGTGGCCAATTCAATTGTTTGGAAAGAAACATACCTTTCTACATAAGGTCCCACAGTTGACAGTGCATGTCAGAGCAGAAACTATATCATCAAGTTCAAGGACCTGGCTGTAAATCTCTGAGATGTAATTGTAATGAGGCATATGTCTAGGGAAGGGTGTAAAACAATTTCTAGAGTGTTTAAAGTTTCCAAGACCATAGTGGTCTCCATCATTGGGAAACTGAAAAAATAAGGTACTACCCAGACTCTGACTAGAGCTGGCCAGCCGACCAAAGTGAGCAACCGGGCAAGAAGGACCTTGATCAGGAGGGTGACCGAGAACCCAATGGCCACTCCAGAGTTCCTTGGCTGAGATGGGAGAACCTGCCAGAATGTCTCTACCGCACGTCCTATCAAGAAGCTAATTAAACAGCATGATCATTACACAGGTGTACCTTGTGCTGGGGACAATAAAAGGTCACTCTAAAATGTGCAGTTTTGTCACACAACACAATGCCACAGTTTTGCAGGAGCATACAATTGACATGCTGACTGCAAGAATGTCCTCCAAAGCTGTTGCCAGATAAATGTATGTTAATTTCTCTACCATAGGCTGCCTCCAAATTCGTTTTAGAAAATTGGGCGGTACTGTACGTCCAACCGGCCTCACAACCGCAGACCCTTTGTAACCACGCCAGCCCAGGACTTCCACATCCGGCTTTTTTACCTGTAGGATTGGCTGAGACCAACCACCCGGATAGCTGATGAAACTGAGGAGTATTTCTGTCTGTAATAAAACCCTTCTGTGGGGAAAAACTCATTCTGATTGGCTGGGCCTGGCTCCCCAGTTGGTTGGTCTTTGTCCTCCCAGGCCCACCCATGGCTGTGCCCCTGCCCAATTGTGAAATCCATAGATTAGGGCCCAATGAATTTATTTGAATTAACTGATTTCCTTATATGAACTGTAATTTCATATAAGGAAATCATGTTTTTTCATGTTGCATTTATATTTTTGTTCAGTATATCTTAAGAGAGCTTGAGAAAATATTCAAGGAAGAATGGGAGAAAATCCCCAAATCCAGATGTGAAAAGCTGATACAGATATACCCAAGATGACTCAAAGCTATTATCGCTGCCAAAGTTGCTTCTACAAAGTATTAAGTCAAGGGGTATAAATACTTTCTGAAGGCACTGTATATAAAGGATGATCTTAGAGGGTGCCACTACATGGGCAAGTGTTTGTATCCCTTTATGAACAAACCTAAACCTTTAGGTCACATCAGGCCTGTAATTCACATTATACTATCGTGCAAGATGATGTGTAATTCAAATTAGAATCCAGCATGTGGGGATATCCAACTTTTAGAGTTTTTTAATCACCCAGTGTTGGGAAGACTAAGCTGCTTCTTTTATTTTTGGGGGATTGTGATGTCGGATCGCATCCAACTTAAGTTGAATACACCGCCACCTACTCTGGTTGAGTGTGAGACTATTCACGGCCTACATACATTAAATTGTTTGTGATACAATACTATAAAATTGGGGAAAAGGAAAAATTACCCTGCCAACTATTAGCTCTCTCAAAAATAATAAGAAAACACCCCATTACACTAACCCTATCTAATCCTACACCCGACAAATGTTCTGGGAGGACAGAACACCACCACCCAACACTTTCCTGCATCTGCTCTGCAGTAAAACCTCGCAATCCCAAGTATTTCTCTACCTCTGCCACCACAACCTCCTATTTTCTGGGACTTTCCATCCATTTCTGCAGTACAACTGATAACCATAGCTACGAATGCCAAGAAACCTACCTTACTGAAGCACATATTCTTCCCATCACATTCTATTAGTCTCTGCCTACTCACGGGAACCCTCTCAGGATCCCTCACCCTGTACCCATCTTTCTCTACCACTCTCTTCACTGCTTCAGCATACAACACTTTCTGTACAACTCTGACACCTCCTAGCTCCAGCCCCATGGGCACCCCCACAACTAAACACAGACAACGTTCTCAACCGAAACTACACATTCCTTCGTCTCATGCCCTCCTGTACACTTCTCACATCTAGGACTCTTCCTCCTACATTCTGCTGCAACATGCCCATGAATTTGACGCCTAAAACACTGAATTATTTTAAGAATACACACTCTCACAGGATAACTTACTTCCTACCTTAAACTTATCTGGCAAACACTCTACATCAAAACACAACAGACAAAAAGTATTTTCTGTTTGCCCACTAAGTCACACCAAAAAGCAAGCATCACTGGTAATCTTCACTTTCAACTGATCTTCCTCAACATGTTATAACACCCCTGTTATTTCTCATTCAACAATGCATTGCTTTAGAGGGCAAAGCACTTGTAAAAGTATTTTTTTGAGACAACCTAAATAATAACAAATGGAACAAGCATTTCTGTAATGGGTGTAATAAATCCAAGTAATTTATCGGATTAGTAACTTTTCTTTACATGAGTAGCATAAGATTAATTAATTAATTAATCAATCAATCAACTTGCATGCACAAATGTAGATATTGAAACAAACTATTATAAAAATAAACCTGTAATAGAACATGCTGGGAAATATGATAACGATGGGTGTGGTTTTGGTTCAAAGTCATGTGATATTCAGGCCACTGTATTACAGTTTTTTCTGAATACTTAAACAAACAGTGATTCTAGAGGCACAACCCTGAAACCATTTACACTTGTAGCCAATGCATTTACCAAGTGTGCCAAACTGAATGCACGTTCTCTCCTTTACACTCAGTGTGTAATTTTATAACACACTTTTTGCAAAACTGTAAACACAACTCACTGCTTTACACTCAGTTTGCAATTTAATAACACACTTCTAGCAAAACTGTAAACATTGGTCTCTACATTGCTACACTTTCGCCAATTGCCTTTCCACATTGACACATGTGAAAACACTTTTAGATAATGAGTTCACTTACAAATCAGAGCTTGAGCACTATAAATAGGTCACAGGTAAACATTTTGTTTTGGACAACAATGGAGGCCAATTTTGGACAGAGTAAGAGGTGTGAGAACTAGACGAGGACGAGGACAAGGACCTGCTATACTGTTGCAGGTATCATATTAATATTTCAAAATGAGAACCGGTAAGTAACTGTAAGGGCTGTAGTCTTACTGGTACAGTAATATGTACTGTACTTTCATAATGAGAAGGATCTATCACTAAAACCATTCAAATGCTTTTACAGAACTGCAAATAAAACTGCGGGACCACATCATGGCAGATAACAACACCATATTCCAAAACGTCAACAGAGTGAGTCTCTCTGCACTGTCTCGTCTACTGAAACAGAGTGAGTCTCTCTGCACTGTCTTGTCTACTGAAACACAATAGATTTAGGATGAAGCAGTTGTACAGAGTCCCTTTCAAAAGTAACTCAGACTGTGTAAAACAAGTGAGATATGAATATGTGCAGGTAAGCTATACTATCCTATCATTGGTACTGGATCTGAAAGTGTATGGTGCTACATCATATTGACTGATCCCTTGTCATTTCCACAAACTGTACTACATTGTCTTGTCTTGACTCTTTCAGAGAGTCATGGAGCTAGAAGCAGATGCAGTGCATCATGAGCTAATAGATGTGGACGAGGCAGGTTTCATCATTGCAAAAACAAGGGGCTGCGGCAGAAATATCATCGAACACCGTGCCATCATCAACGTCTCAGGACAACGTGGTGGCAACATAATAATGTTTGTGGCTGTTAGTCAAAACGTTTTTGGCTTTGGGAATGTTCGGCGTCCTTCACCATCATGCCATCCTAGGCCCATACAACACTGCACACATTATCACATTTCTGGACACCCTCAAGATGGACAACAGACTAATCCCTGGGATGACCAGGGGCCAAGCAGACCAGGTACATTATCATCTGGGACAATGTTAGTTTCCACCGGGCTGCTGTGGTCTGCAATTGGTTCACAGGTCACCCACTTTTCATCTCACTCAATCTCCCCCATACTCTCCGTTCTTGACTCCTATTGAAGAATTCTACTCTGCATGTGGTTGGAAGGTGTATGATCACCAGCCCCACCAACACATACCCCTTCTACAGGCAATAGAGGAGGCTTGTGGAGACATGGATCAGGGGTCATGCCAGGCCTGAATACGGCACTCCAGGCGATACTTTCCATGCTGCCCAACTGAAGACAACATGTGATGTGGATGAAGTCTTATGACCAGACCCACAAAGAAGGTGAGATGGAGCCACATTTGTTTATGTTCTTTTTTTTCTAGAACAAATGTTTTAGTTTTCTTCTACTGCGCTTTGGTTGTTTTGAGGAGTGCTAGAACATATTGAGAAAAAAACCTTTTTCACCTTATTTGTATTGATAGTGTGTTATGTTCGGACTCATTATTTACACATTTGGATACCTGTGTTATGTTTTAATGCATGTAACAACTTTATTGCAAACTGCTATGCACTGCAAAAAGAAAAAGCCACAAGTGTTTTTCGTTTACACCATCAGTTGGTGCTTTGTGTGCTTATTCAAATGATACCATTTGTGTGTATGTATTGATGCAAAAACACAATTTTTTAAAAAGAGTTTAAGGAGTTTTGCAAGAATTGTTTGCTTTTGCAAGATACAGTGCTTTCTGAAAATTCGGCCCCCTTGAACTTTGCGACATTTGCCACATTTGGCTTCAAACATAAAGATATAAAACTGTATTTTTTTGTGAAGAATCAACAACAAGTGGGACACAATCATGAAGTGGAACAACATTTATACCTGGATATTTCAAACTTTTTAACAAATCAAAAACTGAAAAATTGTGCCTGCAAAATTATTCACCCCCTTACCCAGTTAATACTTTGTAGCGCCACCTTTTGCTGCACCCATTGTAAGTTGCTTGGGATATGTCTCTATCAGTTTTGCACATTGAGAGACTGAAATTTACACCCATTCCTCCTTGCAAAACAGCCCATTAGCTCATTGAGGTTGGATGGACAGCATTTGTGAACAGCAGTTTTCAGTGCAAAACACTAAACACAGTTCTCTACATTAGACACATCATCCAAAACTAACACGTCTTGTGTTTAATTTGGAAAACACTGGCATTCCAAATGCCACACTCATTTACCGGTGACCTACACCCAGTGCCTAAATTACCTACACCCAGTGCCTACACCCATTACCTACACCCATTAACTACACCCAGTGCCTACACCCATTACCTACACCCATTACCTACACCCAGTGCCTACATTACCTACACCCATTACCTACACCCATTACCTACACCCAGTGCCTACATTACCTACACCCATTACCTACACCCAGTGCCTACACCCATTACCTACACCCAGTGCCTACACCCATTACCTACACCCAGTGCCTACATTACCTACACCCATTACCTACACCCAGTGCCTACATTACCTACACCCATTACCTACACACATTACCTACACCCAGTGCCTACATTACCTACACTCATTACCTACACCCAGTGTTCTCATGTGAAAACGCTAATTTCTTTACTTAGAAGACTTAGGTTGGCTTTCTTGGTTTGGACAACAATGGAGGCCAATTTTGGAGAGAGTTAGAGGAGTGAGAGTAAGACGGGGACGAGGAGGAGGAGGAGGACAAGCCTATTTGTTTATCTTCTACTGTGTTTGTTTTGTCTGTTACTGTTCATCCCGAAATCTGGATGAAAATATAATGTTTTGAGAAATAAATACATTTTTATTTTTGCCCTCTTGCATTTCTGTTTATGGGGTAAATATATACTGACTGCATACATACTGTATATATTTGTGCACATACATGTACTTTGAGTGCTATGACAAACTGCCGTGGACTCCACTGAACATGCAAAAGACACAAGATAGTAGTGTTTTACGTTTGTCACATCCGTGTGTAGTTAACGTGTATAAGAGCTAATCAGTTGATGGTTTGTGTAGAGTTTTGATGCAAAAACACAATTTTGAGAAAAGTTCAAATGGTTTTGAATTAAGGGTTTGGTTTTATAAGAGATGTGTGACGTTTTTCATAGAGTCTAGAGAAAAGGAACCATAGTTTCAGAAATCTTGTGTATGCAATTGTCAAAAACTGTTATACTAGCTATAGGCTATATTAAGATTCATATCTGAGAGCCCTCCAAACCTTGTGTTAATGATAGTTAAATTAGTGTAAGTATACTAACTGTTATAGTTTATTGGATCTTCAACTATTTGGCAGCCGTTAAATAAATATTTTTGTTTTCAAATAAACTTGCCTATAGTCAAATAACTTAAAGTATTATTTGGTTTTCTGAGGCGTATTCAGAATACTTTCAAAAATGATGTATTTTTCTGAGACTTGTAGAGTGTTTGAAAATATTTGCCTTTTATGTTGAAGGCAACTTTATATAAACTATATTTGACAACCTTGAGTATTTGAAAAGTTGGTTTTTACAAAATACAACTATTTTCTGCCCAGGTCTGGTGTGTTCTGTCCAATGTTTATCCAAATTGGGTTGTAGCCTCTATGGATTATATGTCCAATTTTTTGTTGTTGAAATTTTACCCCCTTTTTCTCCCCAATTTCGTGGTATCCAATTGTTTTAGTAGCTACTATCTTGTCTTATCGCTACAAATCCCATACGGGCTTGGGAGAGACGTACATATGAGTGTCATACTATATTCCTTGAACATGGTTCAACTTAGCTTTATAATGAGCTAGAATAAACACAAAACATCTGGTCACCCGATAATCCTCATTGGTTGTGTCACCTAGGGCTGGGAATTGCCAGGATCTCACGATATGATATAGTCACAGTACTTAGGTGGCGATACAATATCTATTGCGATTCTCATGATTTATATATGTATTGCGATTCCATACTGTGCTTTTGTTTTTGATTCAATGTTCCAAACATATCGCTCACCGTATGTCTGCTGCAGAGGAATGAGAGAGCCATGAGAAAATGAGTTTGATCAGTCATGGAAATAAAAGTGATGAAAACAAATTGGCTCCCGATATTAAAAAGAAGATGGAGAACAAACTATGAAGGAAGAATACTGGAGTTTTGGTCCAGGTACAGCCGACTAGCGCAAAAATAATAATGCGATATTGTCAAAATGATACGATATTATATATTGTCAAAAATAATAATCCCAATATGTAACAATCAATATTTTTCAAATCATTTTTTGTTGTTGTCACATGCACATATTATTGCGAGTGTCACCTCTCTCCCCATCACTAACTTGTGTCAACTCTCTCTCATGGCAGCTGGTTTTCCACATGCCAGCATATTTGCTGATGAGAAAAGGGAAATGGCATACTTAATTAAATAAATCTGTTATGGCATAATATATGCAGGCCATTTCGAAGGTGGAGAAATAATTGGGAGCAGTGGAATTCAAACACATTAGTCACCCCAGTGCATTTACCCATCTCTCTCTGAGCTCGGAGTGATAGACCAGCTATATTTTAGAGTTGGGGCTGTAAATTCAGACCAGCTATAATTCAGAGTTGGGGCTGTAATTCAGACCAGCTCTAGTTCAGAGTTGGGGCTGTAATTCAGACCAGCTCTAATTCAGAGTTGGGGCTGTAATTCACACCAGCTCTAGTTCAGAGTTGGGGCTGTAATTCACACCAGCTCTAATTCAGAGTTGGGGCTGTAATTCACACCAGCTCTAATTCAGAGTTGGGGCTGTAATTCACACCAGCTCTAATTCAGAGTTGGGGCTGTAATTCACACCAGCTCTAATTCAGAGTTGGGGCTGTAATTCACACCAGCTCTAATTCAGAGTTGGGGCTGTAATTCACACCAGCTCTAATTCAGAGTTGGGGCTGTAATTCACACCAGCTCTAATTCAGAGTTGGGGCTGTAATTCACACCAGCTCTAATTCAGAGTTGGGGCTGTAATTCACACCAGCTCTAATTCAGAGTTGGGGCTGTAGTTCAGATGAAACAGAATCAAAAGTATTGTTTCCATACAGGTTCTTCCAGCATTCGATGCATAACCCATAGTAACAAAATGTTCTTTAATTAATCTGCTCCCCCTGTTTGTTATTGTCACCATTGTTGCTTTGAGTCTGTTTTAATCCAAAACATGAATCAGAATCAAGCAAAACATTCAGCATCTGTGCTGCAGCAGGAAAAATTACACCAATGGGTGGAAGAGGACAAATTATGAAATTGCAGAAAACATCTTCAGCTGGTCTCCCTCCTTTGTATTCTGTATTGTTTTAAGGTTTTACTCCATTTTCTCCAATTGCTAGTTACAACCTTGTCTCATCGCTGCAACTCCTCAATGGACTCAGGAGAGGCGAAGATCGAGCACCAATGTGTCGGTGGAAACACTCTTCAACTGAGTGCCATTGTCAGACCTGCGACGCAGTGCCTTGGGCTGCTGCACCACTCGAATCTCCCTCCTTTCAAGTGTAACCTTCTGACATCGCTCAATTCAATTAATTTGCATTTTAAATATTGAAAATGAACTATATTACATATACCTTCATTGATGCTAAATCAGATAATGGATAAGCTTCAGTCCAGGTGGTTCAGTTATATGCTAGGATGAAGGGAAGTTGACGAGTAGCTGGGCCTCAAAATCTCAGCCTAGGTTTGAAGTTTAGAGGCCCAGTGCTGGCTTCATGTGTACATGCATCTGGTGGGGGTTTAGAGGCCCAGTGGTGGCTTTATGTGGACTTGTATCTAGTGGGGGTTTAGAGGCCCAGTAGTGGCTTCATGTGGACCTGTATCTGGTGGGGGTTTAGAGGCCCAGTGGTGGCTTCATGTGGACCTGTATCTAGTGGGGGTTTAGAGGCCCAGTGGTGGCTTCATGTGGACCTGTATCTGGTGGGGGTTTAGAGGCCCAGTAGTGGCTTCATGTGGACCTGTATCTAATGGGGGTTTAGAGGCCCAGTAGTGGCTTCATGTGGACCTGTATCTGGTGGGGGTTTAGAGGCCCAGTGCTTCTGGCTAATGGGGGTTTCAGTGGCTTCATGTGGACCTGTATCTAGTGGGGGTTTAGAGGCCCAGTAGTGGCTTCATGTGGACCTGTATCTAGTGGGGGTTTAGAGGCCCAGTAGTGGCTTCATGTGGACCTGTATCTGGTGGGGGTTTAGAGGCCCAGTAGTGGCTTCATGTGGACCTGTATCTAGTGGGGGTTTAGAGGCCCAGTAGTGGCTTCATGTGGACCTGTATCTGGTGGGGGTTTAGAGGCCCAGTAGTGGCTTCATGTGGACCTGTATCTAATGGGGGTTTAGAGGCCCAGTAGTGGCTTCATGTGGACCTGTATCTGGTGGGGGACCTGTATCTAAGTTTTGGGGGTGGTTAGAGGCCCAGTGGTGGCTTCTGTATCTAGTGGGGGTTTAGAGGCCCAGTGGTGGCTTCATGTGGACCTGTATCTAGTGGGGGTTTAGAGGCCCAGTAGTGGCTTCATGTGGACCTGTATCTAGTGGGGGTTTAGAGGCCCAGTAGTGGCTTCATGTGGACCTGTATCTAGTGGGGGTTTAGAGGCCCAGTAGTGGCTTCATGTGGACCTGTATCTAGTAGGGGTTTAGAGGCCCAGTGGTGGCTTTATGTGGACTTGTATCTAGTGGGGGTTTAGAGGCCCAGTAGTGGCTTCATGTGGACCTGTATCTGGTGGGGGTTTAGAGGCCCAGTGGTGGCTTTATGTGGACTTGTATCTAGTGGGGGTTTAGAGGCCCAGTGGCTTCATGGCTTCATGTTTGGACTTTATGTGGACTGTATCTAGTGGGGGTTTAGAGGCCCAGTGGTGGCTTTATGTGGACTTGTATCTAGTGGGGGTTTAGAGGCCCAGTAGTGGCTTCATGTGGACCTGTATCTAGTAGGGGTTTAGAGGCCCAGTGGTGGCTTTATGTGGACTTGTATCTAGTGGGGGTTTAGATGGCCCATGTGGACCTGTAACTAGTGGGGGTTTGGCTGGCTCCATGTGGACCTGTATCTAGTGGGGGTTTAGAGGCCCAGTAGTGGCTCCATGTGGACCTGTATCTAGTGGGGGTTTAGAGGCCCAGTAGTGGCTCCATGTGGACCTGTATCTAGTGGGGGTTTAGAGGCCCAGTAGTGGCTCCATGTGGACCTGTATCTAGTGGGTGTGTCTGGCGCTCCAACTGTTGAATAATAAAGGTGAGGAGGACTCCTCTGTGTCGCCAGCAGACTCTCACAGTGATATTTTCTGCAGGTCTACTCTCATTACTATCATCTACGATTAAGACTGTCCCTCTCAATAGAACAGAACAGGGCCACAGTTGGTCGTCCACATACAGAGATTGACCACTCAGAGGCTATACCAGTCACTCGATTATTTACTTTATCACTGTCACGACTTCTACCGAAGTCGATGCCTCTCCTTGTTTGGGCGGTGCTTGGCGGTCGACGTCACCTGTCTTCTAGCCATCATTAATCCATTTTTCATGTTCCATTGGTTTTGTCTTGTCTTCCTACACACCTGGTTTCAATCCCATTCATTACCTGTTGTGTATTTAATCCTCTGTTTCTCCTTATGTCCTTGTCAGAGATTGTTTGTTGTTCAGTACTTGTGTTGTTTGTATTGGTGCGTGACGGGTCCTCATACCCACTTTGTTTTATTGTATTCATGGTTTTGGAGTTATGGTTGTTTTCAAGTTATTAAACAACTCCATTCCACTAAATTTTATTCTCCTGCGTCTGACTTCCCTGCCACCTATACACACGACTCTGACACTTTCAGATAGAAACAGTCACACTTTTCCTTCATTGTGTGAAATGAATGACTAAAGAACAATGTCACTAATGACATGATAGGAAAATATTGAAATTACAATACAACTGTAGGCTTCTTTATGTACATTGAAAATATTTGCTTTGAAAACTAATTAACAAAAGCTTCATTTCTGTCACAATAAATAATCTCTAGTCAGTCAGTCTTTTCAGTTGTCACTTTTTACAATGCACTGAACTGCCAAAACTTCCCTTACTTCTGGTCAGCTATTCCCTGGACACAACCATAGCAGCAAAGATAGATTTTAATCTGGCTTTGAAAGACACCCAAGATGAAGGCATTAAGGTTAAATAATTCAATTCAGATCAGAAAAGGCATGGCCGAGTTCCAGAAGGGCCATGGGGGGGGGGGCTGGCCTGGTGGTCGGCTGCCGGTTTCAATAGCGACACACAGACACACGTGCCGACACACACAGATATTGACCATGTTGATTCAGACAAGAGGTGAGCTGCTCACTGCGGCCCACCTTCTGTACCTCTCGTAACCATCACCTTCTATAGGTGAACACCTTGTCCTGTCAAAACGTAAGCCAACAAAAAGAGAAACTTGTTAATTGTCTCCTTTGAACATAGTTCTGAATCTTGGTTAAATAAATCTATGCTGGACTCTGTCTCTGACTGGTTATAATGTTTTTAGATTTGACAGAGTTGGCAGAGGATGTGGTGTCGCCATATACATAAAGAGCAACTTAAATGTTTTTGTATCCATCAAACCTTTGTCCCTAAACAATTTGGATGTCTCGTCCTAAATGTGGGCCTTGGTAATAATGTCCATCTGATGCTACTGGGAATTTATCGCTCTCTCTCTCTGTCTCCATGCGTGCTCTTAGCAAATTGCCTGACCTGCTGTCTAACTATGCTAAATTTGAATTATTAATAGTGGATAATCTTACTTTAGATTGGTTGATTCCAGTTCCTGATGGACTGAAAGATATTTGTTACTGAGCTAAATCTAATTTAGCTGATAACTGAAACCAACTTGCCCCAACTTTAAACACCATGAAAATTCTACTCTTTTAGATAAATTATACCAACAAACTCCTCATACGTTTACAGCCAATGGGATATTTTCTTATGAGTTCAGTGACCATTGACCCTTTGCCTGCATAAGAGATGGTAAACTACCTAAATCTCGCTCTCGCATGATGACAAAGAACATTTGGGGAAATTAATTAGCAATATTTTTTTCTGAGCTAGGGTTGAGTGACTGGTGGGTTGTGCCATGATCACTGACTCGGATCAGGCCCTTACATTTTTTAATTCCCTGTTTAACTTGAAGGGGAAATGCAGATCTTATCCTTGGTTCACGCATGAATTGTCTCATAAATTACAGGAAATAAATGTAGCTTGGGCTAAGGCTTGACTGACTGATTCTGTCTAACTGGCAGTGCTTCAGACATTTTAGAAATAGATGTATATCCCTGTTAAAAAAAAGAAGCAAAATCAACATATTTCTTGAATTGTGTATCGGAGAATGGTGGTAATCCAGCCAATTTCTTGAAAGTGGTCAAATCTTTGAAACACAACTCCATCCCCTCATTGCCCCAGCGGGGTCTGAGAGCCTCTGGTCCCATTACAGACAAAATGCACAACTGTGGTGCTTGTAATAATCATTTTGATCAGATGGCCACCTGTTTTAAAGGATTGTCTCTGAAAATTGTATTCATTACACTAGAAGGAGTCCTTTGGTCACCTCAGAACAGATTGTAGAAAATAGACTAACATATTTTATTTTCATTTCAACCCTTTGTTGTCTATGATTTACTAGCTAAAGATTGATGTAATAAAAATCCATAGCGGCTGATTCACTTGATCCATTCTTACTGTAGCTCAATGCTTCACTAATTGCAGAACCATTTACTATAACGACACAAGGCGAGACCCAGATGCAGACACAGGAGACAGGTGAAACAGATCAGGGTGTGACATTTACATCTATTTTTTACTTCACAATTGTTTCACGTGTTATCCCTACGATCTGGAAAGAGGCACACGTCCTCCTCCTACATAAAGTAGGAGATACTTCTGACTTAGATAACTACCATCCATTTTCCAAATGATCTTTCCAATGTTTTATAATCCCTGGCCAACTCTCACTCTATTCTTAATGTGTGCCAGTCCGGTTTTAGACCGGGACATAGTACAGTTTCAGCTGCGACGCTTATTTTAGATGATGTGTTAAATTGCTCAGACCACAAAAATACCAAAAAATAATTGTGCTGCCTTATTTATAGACCTTTCCAAAGCCTTCGATACTGTTGACCATCACATTCACATTCAAAAGTTGACTGAAATAGACCAGGATCAGGCTTCTCGTAAGTGATTTGAGAATTTTCTGTCAGACAGGACACAATGTTAAGTCTAGTTTCCTGGATATTACCAAAGGTGTAGTGCAGGGGACGTTATTGGGACATGTTCTCTTTACTATTTATATAAATACTATTGGTCTATCTGTTAACTTATAATATTCATCTGTATGTAGACGACACTGTGATGTATGCCATTGCCCCAACTGTTGGCCAGGCTTTCTTAGAGCTGCAATCTGACCTTGTTACCTTATTGGTTGTTTAAAATGTGTACTTAATGCGGGCAGACTAAATACACATTCTCTAATTCTCACAAAAATCATTCAGATGGACTACACATTTATCCATTGGATGTTTCTCCCATCGAAGGTGTTACTCCCCCCTTAAGTATCTGGGCATTTGGATTGACAAAGATTTAATGTTTCAAAAACATACAGATGAGCTTTCTGAAGGTGCCATTATTGATCGGGAGAGACTGTCCCCTATATAAGGAGCTTCGGCAGATGACGTTATGCACGGGAAGAAGGGGGAAAGGAAAGATTAGAAAATCCAAGCCTGAGGTAGTAGTCCAACAAGGAGACGTAGCCGCGTCCTCGTCCTCTGCAGCAGAGGAAGAAATAGCGACCCAACGTTTACGACAGATTTTCCAGGAAACCACCGATGAAGACACATGTGAAGGGTTATACACAAGGAAGGAAGGAGCAACCAGGCACTAAGGGATATATTTGAAGCTCCATCCGAGGAGGGAACCTGGAAGGGATTCTCCTCAGTCACCCCTGATGGGGATGGGGAACAACCTCCACATCCCTCTACCGAGGTCGACCTGCCACAGGAATTAAAGGGACAGTTTGGCACCTCGCTGCATAGAGACCCAGACCTAAGGGAGGCCATGAGGAAGGTGAAGGTGATCGACGGGAGGAACGTTAACGGATCAGGTGAGCCCCCTCTTCCTTACTATGCAATCAGGCGGGGTCTCTTATACTGGGTTGTACGATGAAGGGCGGAAAACCAGGAATTACTAATGGTGCCTAGACCATACAGGGATACAGTTCTACAGTTAGCCTATTCCCACGTCCTAGGAGGACACCTGGCATGAGACAAGACTATTGACAGAATCATGGAGAGATTCTATTGGCCCCGGGTCACCCGGGATGTGGCCAGGTATTGTAGGACGTGTGATCAATGTCAACGTACAGCTCCACGGCCACACCTACGTAACCCTTTGATTCCTCTCCCCATCATAGAGATTCCCTTTGAACGCATAGCTATGGACCTCGTAGGACCCCTCCCAAAATCCGCCAGAGGACACGAGTACATCCTAGTGGTTATAGATTACTCTACCAAGTTCCTGGAGGCCATACCCCTGCATAACATGTCGTCAAAGGGAATTGCCAAAGAGTTATTCCTGATGTTCTCTCGTGTGGGCCACCCCAAGACAATCTTCACCGATCAAGGAACCCCATTCATGTCCCGGTTGATGAAGGACTTGTGTCGGTTATATCAGGTTCAACATATACTTACAAGCATATTCCACCCTCAAACAGACGGGTTGTGTGAACGCTTGAACAAAATGATTAAAAGCATGTTGAGAAGAGTGGTGTCCAGAGACGGGAAAAACTGAGACATGCTTCTCCCACACTTAATGTTTGCCCTGCGAGAAGTACCCCAGGCATCCACTGGATTCTCTCCTTTTGAATTGCTCTATGGCAGACCCTGTCGAGGAATCCTCGACTTAGCCAAGGAGACCTGGGAGACCCAACCATGCCCCTTTCGATCCACAATAGAACAAGTTACCCTGATGAGAGACCGCCTGTCAGCAGTGTGGCCCATAGTCAAGGAAGCATATGGAGAAGGCACAAAGGACCCAAGGCCGGGCCTATGATAAGTCAGCGACCCCCCGTGAGTTCACCGTGGGAGAGAAAGTGATGGTGCTTGTGCCCACGGCCGAACATCGCTTGCTGTCGCAGTGGAGGGGGCCCTACGAGGTAATGAAAAGGGTCTCACCGGACAATTACCTCATCAAGCAACCTGACAGGAGGAAGAAGGTCCAACTCTATCACATAAACCTGCTGAAGACGTACCATGGACGAGAGGAGGAGGTGGCTTTGATGGCCCTGGAGGGCAAAGGAAAAGAGGAGGCTCTACCACAGGTGCGCCGTGGCCAAACTCTCCTACCGGAGCAGTCAAGACAGCTAGACAAGCTGATTAGGAACTTCTGTCGAATATTCTCTCCATTCCCAGGACAAACAGATGTCCTGTTCCACCATATCCACACTGAACCCGGCAAGAAGGTGTATATCCGCCCTTACAGGATTCCTGAGGCTCGCCGAGTCATCGCTAAGAAAGAGGTAAGGGAGATGTTGAGGATGGGCATGATCGAGCCATCGACGAGTGAGTGGTCCAGTCCCATAGTCCTGGTACCCAAATGCAATGGTAGTATGAGACTCTGCAACGACTTTAGGGGCGTGAATGCCATCTCTACATTCGATGCGTATCCCATGCCCCGCGTGAATGAACTCTTGGAGCGCTTAGCAAAGGCCAAGTTCATCACTACCCTGGATTTGATGAAGGGATATTGGCAAGTGCCGGTGGCTCCGGAGGATCGCCCAAAGACTGCCTTCGCCACCCCAGAGGGGCTTTTCCAGTATGTGAGGATGCCCTTCGGACTGCATGGTGCCACTGCAACTTTCCAATGCCTCATGGATGCCATTCTACGGCCCCATCAAGAGTATGCAGCAGCGTACATAGACAATGTGGTCATCCACAGCGAGGTCTGGGATAGTCACCTCCTGCGATTACGGGCGGTGCTCGTGAGTTTGGAAGCCACAGTGTTGACAGCCAATCCAAATAAATGCTGCCTGGGCCTGTCCGAAGCGGAATACCTGGGGTACACCGTGGGGAATGGGAAAATACGCCCACAGGCAGAGAAGACCAGGGCAATTCGTGACTGGCCTCGACCCCGGACCAAGCGAGACATTCGGGATTTCTTAGGGATAACAGGATATTATCGCCGTTTTATCCTGGGATATGCAACCATTGCCAACCCCCTCACAAACCTCATCAGGAAAAACCTGCCAAACCAGGTAGAGTGGAAAGACGAGACGGAAGAGGCCTAAAAGATGGCCTGTGTTCTGATCACGTTCTACAGGCTCCGGACTTCTCACAAGAGTTCATTGTGCAGGTCGACGCCTCGGATACAGGGCTCGGGGCCGTACTAGCTCAGGGTAAAGGTGAAGCAGAGAAGCCGATTCTCTTCATTAGTAGGAAGCTCAGTGATCGGTAACATAGGTATGCGACCGCAGAGAAAGAGGCCTTAGCCATCAAGTGGGCCCTCGATTATCTCCGGTACTACCTACTGGGTCGGAGGTTTGCATTAGTTACTGACCATGCGCCCCTCAAATGGATGGTTGGTAAGAGAAACAATAACAACAGAATAGCCAGATGTTTTTTGTCTTTACAACCGTTCTCTTTCCATGTCATCCATAGGGCCGGATCGAGGAATGGGAATGCAGACGCGCTGTCCCGACGCGACCAAGACGGTGCATCTGGCGCCCGACCCTCCGGTTCGGTCCTGGGGGGGAAGGTATGTGGAAGGACCACCAGAGGGCAGGCTGGGCTCATGGATAGTAGCCCAACAAGGCATGGGACACAAGGTAACCAGAGGCAATTAAGCATAGCTGACGGTACTAATGACATACTCTCCTTCCCCTATAAGAGAGAGAATGGAACTTATCTCTGGAAGATGGCCACCGAGAGAGAGGAGCTATCCAGGAAGAACCACGACGGTGACAATCCTGTGACTTTTTGTTGTAGTTTAAAGATAATCCTATTGTGTTCCTGTTTCATCTGGAGAAGATGATGTATGTTTTTCCTTGGAAGATTTTCATTGATTATGTTGGAGTGTTTGCGTTGACCAAATGCCCTCAATAGAGAACTGTGTTAAATCAAGAAAACCTACTCCTGACTCGTTTATTCCACCTTCCCGCTTTAGAGTGACGCCCAATTACTTGGTCTGCTCTCAATGGATAGTTGTTAGACTTGTGAGTCATGAAATGCCGTATGAAAGGTTTCAGTAATCATCAACAACTATCACAGTTATCATCTCGGAATAGTGTGAAAATGTTCCATCTCAGTATCCAAAGAAAGAAACTACAGAGAAAAAGACAAACATGTTCTCTTTGACTCTGTCAAGAAAGACCACTTGACAATAACCACAAGATGAGCTTTAAGGCATTTCCAGTGTAAAGAGTGGTTCAATAACAGAGGTCATGGGAACACGAAGCCTGTCTTCTGAAATAGCCTTCCCATCGCTTCCTCCGTCTCTGGGGGCTTGGCCGGAGAACCAGCCTCGCTGTAGTGCAGGGGTGTCAAAGTCAAATGGACGGAGGGCCAAATAAAAAATTTAGCTACAAGCCGAGGGCCGGACTGTTCGAATGTTCATTGAAAATTTTTTAAATGACGCATATAGTCTAGTGAACCTAATTGAACCTACTGAAAACCTAACAAATATATTCCAATATGATCAGATAAATAAAGCAATATTTTCTTATGGCTCTGTCAGTAATCTTTAATTTTCAACAGACACAAAAGACAAATTTCCTTTATATAAAAATCCCCATAACATGAACATTAAATGAAAGAAACCGGTATTCAAGGCACCATCAGTAGCCTATATTTTCTATTTTAGCAAAAGTGGGCTAAATTTACTTCAAAGAAAAAAAAAAAACAATAATAGCAATTTTCTATCATCCACTCAACTGAAATATTTTTAAAATATAATTGGATTGAAATACAATAAAATAAAGTGCAAAAATCTATTAATCAAAAACAACACTTTGTTTAAGGAGAAGTAACATGCAGTGAAAACAAATATTAAACTTTAACTTTTAAACTTGAACTGAGTAAAAACTCTAAATATGTGATTGCACAGTAATGTTCACTTGTTTGAGGTTGAGGGTGATACTTGGTGGTGTCCCATCTTTTCCACAAGTTCATCAATGTTCGGGGTAAGGCTCTGAGCTGAGGAAATCCTCAGAATTGAGTGGAGGTGTTCAGCAGTAAGTCGACTTCTGTGTGATGTTTTGTTCAGGTTCATCAAAGAAAAAAGTTGTTCACACAGGTATGTGCTGCCAAACATAGACAACGTTTGAGCAGCCTGGATGCGCAGCTGGGGCATTGTGTCGGGGAGGAAACGGGCGAACTCCGCAGCACCCACTGCCGCATATTTTGCCCTCAGTGCATCATTGCATTGGAGGTCAATCAACTCCATTTGGAGGTTTGGTGGTGAGCTTTCCACGTCAACAGCAAATGGGTTACCGAGCAGTTCCAACCTGCTTTTTTGTGCTTCAAAGTCAGCAAATCGGCGTCGAAAGTCAGCGGCAAGCATACCTATTTTATCAGCCAACTGTGCGCTCGGGAACGCACTGGTAGAGAGCTTCTCTTTCATGGTCTGGCAGCTGGGAAAGTGGCTCAAATTTTCTTTCCGCATCTGCGTCTCCCACAGAGTCAGTTTGGTTTTAAATGCCTTCACTGTACTGTACATATCAGAGATGACATGATCCCGACCCTGCAGCTGCAAGTTCATTGCATTCAGATGACTCGTAATGTCACACAGAAAAGCCATTTCACACAGAAACATTTCGTCTCGGAGTTGTGTTGTGTCTTTCCCTTTGCTGTCCAAGAACAGACAAATCTCCTCACGAAGCTCGAAACATCTTTGAAGCACCTTTCCCTGGCTTAGCCATCGCACCTCTGTGTGATAAGGCAAATCACCATGCTCCGTTTCTAACTCCGTCAGAAATGCCTTGAACTGGCGGTGATTCAAACCTTTGGCTCTGATAAAGTTAACTGTGCGCGTGATGATGCTCATTACATGCTCCATTTTCAAGGCTTTACCGCACAACGCTTCCTGGTGTATGATACAATGATAAGCTGTCAGCTCACCTGTCGCGTTTTCCTCTTGCATCTTTTCCCGTATCTTCGCCACCAGTCCGCTCCTGTGTCCACACATCGCAGGTGCTCCGTCGGTTGTCAAACCCACGAGTTTTTCCCAAGGCAGCTCCATCTCATTTACACATCTTGACACCTCTTCATACAAATCATGCCCCGTAGTTGTGCCATGCATAGGACGTAAAGCCAAAAACTCCTCTGTCACGCTTAGGCTGGAGTCCACTCCGCGGATGAAAATTGACAACTGGGCAATGTCAGAAATGTCGGTGCTCTCATCCACAGCCAAGGAATATGCAATGAAATCTTTTCCCTTTTTCACAAGCTGCTCTTTTAGATTGATGGACAACTGGTCTACTCTCTCGGCAATGGTGTTTCTGCTCAGACTCACATTTAAAAAGAGTTGCCTTTTTCTGGGCAAACTTCGTCACAAACTTTAATCATGCAGTTTTTGATGAAATCCCCCTCCGTAAATGGCCGGGCTGATTTAGCGATCTCTTCTGCCAAAATAAAACTGGCCTTGACAGCAGCCTGGCCTTGTGATTTGGCTTTTTGAACAGAGCCTGTCGAGATTTGAGGCCTCGTTTTAATTCCTCTGCCTTTTGTAGCCTTTGTTCCATGTCCATATTCTTGTTTTTGTCCGCGTGTTTCGTTTCATAATGTCGTCTCAGATTATAATCTTTCAGTACCGCCACACTTTCTCCACACAGAAGACACACAGGTTTTCCAGCTACCTCCGTGAACATATACTCCGACTCCCACCTTGTTTGAAACCCCCGGTTCTCAGTGTCCACCTTCCGTTTTGCCATTTTTGATGGGTATCTGAAAGTTAATTTTACTGTGATGCTGACGACTGCTGTGCCAATAAATATTGAAATGAAGCAGCCTACTGCTCGGTGCGTCACCGTTGCATTGTGGGAAATGTAGTATTGGTGCGTGTAAAAGATCTGCGGGCTGCCGGCTTGCTGCGGTCTGCGGGCCGGTTCTAATAATAAATCAAGATCATCCCAGGGGCCGTAAAAAACCTTCTCGCGGGCCGGATGTGGCCCGCGGGCCTTGACTCTGACATATGTGCTGTAGTGCCTCTCTGACATGCAGCATCTGATGATCAATTCCCTGTCTCTGAAGCCTGTCCACTACCATACACGCAGGAAGTCACATTGTCCAATGGCAATCACACAGAGGCCAATAAGCCCAATCATGAAGTGACACATTTAGTCATGCCTATATACCCAATTGGATGATGATGGCGCAGTGATGAATTCATCACTGAACTCACACCTGTCGTTGTGTGTAACTTGATATAATTTCATGGCCTATATAAATTCCCATATAAATTCTAAAAGTCAGAAGCAAGTTACCCTTATGGAAAAACCACATGAATTTCATGTGATCTCGTGTGATCTAATGTGATCACGTGATTTAATGTGAAGTAAACAATTGTATTAATTTTTTTATTTCACCTTTATTTAACCAGCTAGGCTAGTTGAGAACAAGTTCTCATTTGCAACTGCGACCTGGCTAAGATAAAGCGTAGCAATTCGACCCATACAACACACATGGAATAAACAAAACATACAGTAGAACAAAAGAAAACAAAAAGTCTAGACAGTGAGTGCAAATGAGGTAAGTTAAGGAAATAAATAGGCAATGGTGGCGAAGTAATTACAATATAGCAATTAAACACTGGAATGGTAGATCGGCAGAAGATGAGTGTGCAGGTAGAGATATTGGGGTGCAAAGGAACAACATGGTTAGTTAAGGCATATTGAGCAGGGCTAGAGGCTCTACAGTGAAATAAGACAGTAATCACTAACCTGGACAGTAATGGACAAGGCATATTGATATTAGAGAAAGGCATGCGTAGCCAAGTGAACATATTGGTCCAGTGAGTGGTTGGGCTGGCTGGGGACACGGCGATTCAGACTGTTAGCAGGCCGATGCTAACAAGCTAACAGTTAGTAGGCCGGGGCTAAACAAGCTAGGAGCTAGGAGACCGGGGCAAGCTAGGAGCTAGGAGACCGGGGCAAGCTAGCAGTTAGCAGGCCAGGCAGGCAAGCTAGCAGTTAGCAGACCGGGCCCGGGAAGCTAGCAGTTAGCAGACCGGGTTAGCAAGCAAGCAGATAGTAGGGGCTAGAAAGTTAGCCTTTGGGGGACATCGCAATGGGTGTAAGTCTGTTTTTGCCTCTTTGTGCGGTGACGTCGATAGACCAGTCGTGGAATTAGTAGGGTTCCAAGTAGCTCTAGGTAGCTAGCAGGCCTAGCATAAAGGGCCTTCAGCGGGCGTCGCGCCTGTGAGGCCTGTTGGAGTCCTCGGGCAGATTATGTCGGTATTCCAGTCATAGGGGATCTGCGGGGTTCCATGCCCCGTACCGGCTGTAGAAGGGGTCTGGATATTGTAGCCCAGGAGTATACTTCGGTGGTAGCACAGGAGCCCTGGCCGGGCTAGCTTCAAGCTAATTGGTGCTTGCTCTGGGATAGAAACGCTAGCCAGGAGTAGTCATCCAGGATTGTGGTTAGCTAGTTGTGAAGATCCAGATGAAAATGTTCAGTTTGCGGTAGGAATCCGGGGATAAAAATAACAGGTCCGTTACGCTCTGGTTAGAGTCACGTTGTTCGAACTGACGAGAGCTTTCCGAGCTGAAGGTTAGCTGATGACCGCTGGCAATGGTTTGCTGACTGATAGCTGGTAGTTAGCTGGCTGGCTTCAGTTGAGGGATTCCAGATCTGAAGTAAATATAAATACTTCAGGGAAAAAAAGCAGATCCACGATACATTGGGTGAGGCGGGTTGCAGGAGAGTATTTAGATGTTGAGGTTTAGCTAAATATTTAAAGGATATGCAATGAAAAATATGTAAAATGATATATACAAGGGACACGACAGGACAATGATGTCTGACTGCTTCGCCATCTTGGATAATGTGATAACATGTGAAGCAACATGTGATAACATAAAACTACACGTGAGTACATGTAAAAACATGATATTGTGAAAAAATATATATAAAAAAATGTAGATAAACATACCATGAAATGGCATGTCACAACATTTGAGGACATGAAAGCCGAGATGTCAGATGTTATTTAGAATACTTTCCTTTAAAATGGTCACGCCTGACCTTAGAGAGCCTTCTTTAAGTGTCTCTATTTGGTTTGGTCAGGGTGTGATTTGGGGTGGGCATTCTATGTTTTGTTATCTATGATTTTTGTATGTCTATGTTTTGGCTGGGTATGGTTCAGGGACAGCTGTCTATCGTTGTCTCTGATTGGGAACCATACTTAGGTAGCCCCTTTTCCCTCCTTTGTTTGTGGGAAGTCGACTTTGTTTAGGGCACATAGTCTTTAGCTTCATGGTTTGTTTGTAGTGTTTATTGATTTTGTCGACGTCATCTTAAATAAAGAATATGTACGCTCACCACGCTGCACCTTGGTCCTCCTTCAACAGCCGTGGCAAAAATACATAATTAACATTTGTCATGACTTGCCCTTTTGGGTGATGATCATTGGCACCAGACCCCCCTCTCTTCCACTGTTTTACGACGGTCGTAAAACACCTGCAGGAACTCTCTCTCCCACACAATGAAAGGGAAGTGTAAACACCTGCAGGAACTCTCTCTCTCCCACACAATGAAAGGGCAGTGTAAAACACCTGCAGGAACTCTCTCTCTCTCCCACAATGAAAGGGCAGTGTAAAATACCTGCAGGAACTCTCTCTCTCCCACACAATGAAAGGGAAGTGTAAAACACTTGCAGGAACTATCTCTCTCTCCCACAATGAAAGGGTAGTGTAAAACACCTGCAGGAACTCTCTCTCTCCCACACAATGAAAGGGAAGTGTAAAACACCTGCAGGAACTCTCTCCCACACAATGAAAGGGCAGTGTAAAACCCCTGCAGGAACTCTCTCTCTCCCACACAATGAAAGGGAAGTGTAAAACACCTGCAGGAACTCTCTCTCTCTCCCACAATGAAAGGGCAGTGTAAAACACCTGCAGGAACTCTCTCTCTCTCCCACACAATGAAAGGGAAGTGTAAAACACCTGCAGGAACTCTCTCCCACACAATGGAAGGGAAGTGAAAAATCCCTTTGTTACAGCAGAGAGGAATTATGTAGTACTGTGACATCAAAAAGTTGAATAATTAAACAATATTTCTGTAATCCAAACAGTTGGAATGGACCGTGGGTAGTTAAAGAACTATCCTGTTGGATTTGTTACTAATTTGTGATTTAACTAAGACAGTATAACAACATAGCTGTATCTCTGAATGTGTATATTTCCCAGTTGTCAGGTTCACATCCAGATATTGGGTATCTTATATGACTACATATTAAACTATTTGTGAGAAGATGAAATGTGAACTTAGCCTTCTAAATGAGAAAATGCTTTTCATATGAAGTTTATCCAATCAGTAACCACATCCACGTGAGCACAGACATTATGTCAAACGTCATGGAACGCCCATTTTTCCAGTCTGTAACAAAAGCATGGATTCATTTTTCTGCATCATTTTTGGAAGTTTCAGATTTTTGCAATGTTATGTAGATGGAAAAAAGCTATCCTTGAAACGGGCTTGATATGTTTGTCAAAAGAGAGATCAGGGTCCAGAGTGACGCCGAGGTCCTTCACAATTTTATTTGAGACAACTGTAAAACCATCAAGATTAATTGTCAGATTCAACGGAAGATCTCTTTGTTTCTTGGGACCTAGAACAAGCATCTCTGTTTTGTCCGAGTTTAAAAGTAGAAAGTTTGCAGCCATCCACTTCCTTATGTCTGAAACACAGGCTTCTGGCGAGGGCAATTTTGGGGCTTTACCATGTTTCATTGAAATGTACAGCTGTGCGTCATCCGCATAGCAGTGAAAGTTAACATTATGTTTTTGAATGACATCCCCAAGAGGTAAAATATATAGTGAAAACAATAGTGGTCCTAAAACGGAACCTTGAGGAACACCGAAATGTACAGTTGATTTGTCAGAGGACAAACCATCCACAGAGACAAACGTATATCTTTCTGACAGATAAGATCTAAACCAGGCCAGAACTTGTCCGTGTAGACCAATTTGGGTTTCCAATCTCTCCAAAAGAATGTGGTGATCGATGGTATCAAAAGCAGCAGTAAGGTCTAGGAGCACGAGGACAGATGCAGAGCCTCGGTCTGATGCCATTAAAAGGTCATTTACCACCTTCACAAGTGCAGTCTCAGTGCTATGGTGGGGCCTAAAACCAGACTGAAGCATTTCGTATACATTGTTTGTCTTCAGGAAGGCAGTGAGTTGCTGTGCAATAGCTTTTTCTTTAATTTTGGGGAGGAATGGAAGATTCGATATAGGCGGATAATTTTTTATATTTTCTGGGTCAAGGTTTTTGCTTTTTCAAGAGAGTCTTTATTACTGCCACTTTTAGTGAGTTTGGTACACATCCGGTGGATAGAGAGCCATTTATTATGTTCAACATAGGAGGGCCAAGCACAGGAAGCAGCTCTTTCAGTAGTTTAGTTGGAATAGGGTACAGTATGCAGCTTGAAGGTTTAGAGGCCGTGATTATTTTCATCATTGTGTCAAGAGATATAGTTCTAAAACACTTGAGTGTCTCTCTTGATCATAGGTCCTAGCAGAGTTGTGCAGACTCAGGACAACTGAGCTTTGGAAGAATACGCAGATTTAAAGAGGAGTCCGTAATTTGCTTTCTAATGATCATGATCTTTTCCTCAAAGAGGTTCATGAATTTATTACTGCTGAAGTGAAAGCCATCCACACTTGGGGAATGCTGCTTTTTAGTTAGCTTTGCGACAGTATCAAAAATACATTTTGGATTGTTCTTATTTTCCTCAATTAAGTTGGAACAATAGGATGATCGGGCAGCAGTGAGGGCTCTTCGATACTGCACGGTATTGTCTTTCCAAGCTAGTCGGAAGACTTCCAGTTTGGTGTGGCGCCATTTCCGTTCCAATTTTCTGGAAGCTTACTTCAGAGCTCGGGTATTTTCTGTATACCTGGAAGCTAGTTTGTTATGACAAATGTTTTTAGGGGTGCAACTGAATCTAGGGTATTGTGCAAGGTTAAATTTGAGTTCCTCAGTTAGGTGGTTAAGTGATTTTTGTCCTCTGACATCCTTGGGTAGGCAGAGGGAGTCTGGAAGGGCATCAAGGAATCTTTGTGTTGTCTGGGAATTTATAGCATGACTTTTGATGCTCCTTGGTTGGGGTCTGAGCAGATTATGTGTTGCAATTGCAAACTTAATAAAATGGAGGTTAGATAGTCCAGGATTATGAGGAAAAACATTAAGATCCACAACATTTATTCCATGGGACAAAACTAGGTCCAGAGTATGACTGTGACAGTGAATAGGTCCAATAGGTCCTTTTGGAGTGGGTCTGTGGAATTTTCCATGTGAATATTAAAGTCACCAAAAATTAGAATATTATCTGCTATGACTACAAGGTCCGATAGGAATTCAGGTAACTCAATGAGGAACGCTGTATATGGCCCAGGAGGCCTGTAAACAGTAGCTATAACAAGTGATTGACGAGAAGCTCAAAAGACGAAAACGTCATTTTTTTGTTGTAAATTGAACTTTGCTATCGTAAATGTTAGCAACACCTCCGCCTTTAATTGTTACATGAGTAAATTAATAATGCGTAATAATGTAATGTGATATGTCATTACTTAATAAAATAACAGTCAATCACATTAATGATAGTCACAACACGACATATTGGAGCCCATGTGAGGAATCTAAAATAGAAATGAGGCCTTAATGTTGCATTCAGCCTATATGAAATTAAAAAGCAAATAAAATGATACACCCAGATTATGTTATACACCATGGGAGTTGTAGACAGGAATTGGTTGGTTGTGTGTGTTGCCATTTGAACAATACATAGAGGTTTCCTCTGTGTTGTTTCTCTGACATAGTCAGTGTAGGGTCGTACCAAATGCTACGAGCCAGGCCATACATTTGGGCCAGCGGATTAGGTATTCGGAGAAATAGGACGTTGGGCCAAACATGCTTTTTCTGTCACTCGCGCCTCAGGAGCGAGTAGACTCGTTCAGTATACATTTTTAGAGAAATTGAAGTAGATATATTAGCTTAACAAGCGAGTAATTATCTCTCATCTCTTGTCTTCTAAGGAGCATGAGTAGACAACGGTATTACATGTTTCCGCGTGTCCCGATAAAACGAAACATATCGCCGAAAGGGTTTGAACGTAAGATTAGTAAAACCGTTCCCTTGTTTAAGATCCTATGTTGTGCTTGAAAGTGGACAAATAGGATTAGCCTGCACGAGATGCTAAAGCTAACAAAGAGAGTGCAGCCATTTTTTTCTCTCCCTTCGTTCACATGGCAACACTGTGTGCCTTAGAAAATGGAAGTTCCGCCTCCTTTGGACACCCGTTTGATTTCAACATTCTGCGATCAGTGACCCCTTGGGTATGAAGAATCGCCAGTATTTCTTAAATATTTATAATTATTTCTATGTAACACCCAACGTTGTCTCACGTTTATAACAAGTGTTTACTTGTATCACATCCAACCAATTCCAACCTGACTGGATATCGTTATCTCATTCAATTTTACTCTGAGGTAAAATTGCCAGACTTATCTTTTTCAAATGGATCTTTTGAATAATATCCAAATTGATTGGTTTCTACAAATGAGACAATTTAAACTTTCTGCATTAATCTTGATACACTTTCAGGTTAATTACAGTTTCACTCCCAAGTAGCCTACACAGGTTTGATTTGTCATTCAAATTGATTAATCAATTAAATTTGCTTTTGCAAGCTCATTGAGCCCAACTCCCCAGTACTGATCCAGTATTGATGGAAGTCCCGCCTTCGGGGGAATCCCATGTGGTTTCAGCCCTCAGGGATAAGCGACCACTGGTGGTAAATAATTGCATTTTTAAATAAAAATTAATTTGAGACCCAACGTTGTCTCACATTTATAACAAGTGGTTACTCTTCTGATATCCAGACTATTTCAATTTGATTGGATATCGATGTCTCGTTCAATTGAACTAAGGGCTAAAATTGCCAGACTTTTTGCCAGACCTTTTTCAAATGGATCTTTTAAATAATATCCAAATTGATTGGTTTCTACAAATGAGACAATTTTCCACATTAACTTTGATACAGCTACGCTTTCAGGTTAATTCAAGTTTAATTCTCAAATAGCCTATACAGGTTTGATTTATCATTAACATTGATTAATCATTTAAATTTGCTTTTCCAAATTCATTCACATCCAACTCCCACATTACTGATTCAGTATTGATGGTTCATTAACATCTTTAAATAGATTAAAATCGTTTTTGCAGCTCCACATTTTTAAAGAATGTGCAAGCTATCAGAGGTGGTGGTTCCCAGTCCCCTACTAATTAGTGAACCCTCACCGATAAAATGATTGATCACTGACCTCAGCAGCAATACAAACCCTAACTATGCCATTAGCGGAAAAACATAAATTGCGAAAAATGCTCTCCAAAATCAACCATCGGGCGCAGGCATTGTAAAGGTTCTCTCCACTTTAGTCCTTATTTATCACCATCAGAGATTGGCATCGGTCCAGTACCGCAGTGCTCAGCAGAAGCACTTGCAAACCATGGCTGATAAGGGACAGGTGGAGAGAACCAAACAACTAATGATAAAAGCAGCAAATGTAAACATTTTGCTAGCCGAGGACCTGCGTTTGAAAACGGAACAATTAAAAGTAATTGCAAATACTTATGATGACGAACAACTCGATTTAGCCAAAACTAAATACAATGAAGTCCACTCCAAACTAGATACATCTGTTGAGTTATCTACAAACAGGAGCGCGCAATTTGATAACATGCATGCAGTTTTGATAAACGTTACTCAAAGCAATACTGTTCTCGTCCAAATGCTGCAAACCAAAGACGATCAGTTAATGAACACAATGACTAATACTCACGTCGCGAGCGTTGCAAAATAAATGTAGAAATCTGTTATTCAATTATTGCACCCACACTGCTTGCACGCGTCAACGAGCGTCTGCATCGCCAAGGGCTAAAATAAAAGTCCTTTCGAAATAGGACAAATTAGCTAGCAAGTGCAAGCTAACTAGCTAAATTGCCATAAATGTTTAATGATTTTCGACCTGTCCTCAAATGAATGTAATTGGTTCAGAGTTTGTTTTGATATTTTAACCTGTGTGTCATGATCGTGTTTGGTGTAGGGGGATAAAATTAATTTATGCACGATGGCGCACGCGCGCAGCCGGTTTGGGTTCCGTGTAAGTTGATGACAAATCAGCAGAACTCATTGAAGTCGTTGACCAAATGAATGATGAAAGAAATCAGGAGATGAAGATGGAAATATTGATATCTAAGCAAGCGGAGGAAATCTCATCACTGACTCTCTCGTTCCATACTGAACACCTCTATCTGCAAACCATGACAGATAAGTTTGAGACCGAAAGGAGCAAGTGTGACACTCATGTGTCCAAAATCAGAACTCTAAGCGCTCAAGTGGACTCTGCAATGCAGCAGAATACCACCCTTAGGTACCATCTGGAGGAAGTCCAGCGTGACTACCAATCCAAGCAACCGGAGCCCTGTACTCACAGGAGTAAAAAGGATAGATTTCAGAATTTGCCTCCCTCATGTGTCCCTCAGTCTTCTCCTCTTGGCCTCCTCTTCTCCTCTTGGCACTGAATAATATGGTGCCTCTTGGCCAACAAAGCCAAAGCTTGGCTCCTCCTCTTGGCCTTTCGGCCCCAATTTCCCCACAGGAGGAAGCCAACCCTCTCCGCCCGCCTGGTGTGGAATACCTTGACAAACTCGTCAAGAATTTCCCCACCTTTGACCCCGTTCCAGGTCAGCCAAACGATACTGATACATTTCTAGCTGACATAGAGGACGCGTTGGATGGCTACCCGACCGCTACGGGTTCTGACAGGGTATACCTGTTGAAGGGAATGTCGAATAGACACGTGACGAGGTTAATTCGTCTACAACAGCAACACGTGCTAAATGTCTATGCTAAACTTGCCACGGCTTCGAAATTAGAATTCAGTGGTTCTGCGACTCGCAAACAGGATAGCTCACTGGCTAACACCGTCAAACAAGCTCGGAACGAACACCCACAAGCTTACTATCATAGGCTTCGTTCAGTTTACTTTGGCCTACTCACTGAAACAGGAATGGAAGAGCTGTTACCATTCAAACAACTGTTTCTGTTGAACATGTATCTCCCTTCTGTAACGAGTTTCTTCTAACTCCTCCTCTGACAAAGAGGTGGAACAAGGATCGGACCAAAATGCAGCGTGGTTAGTTAGATACATCTTTCATGAAGATGAAACACGAACAATACAAAACAACAAACGTGGAAAACCGAAACAGCCCTATCTGGTGCAACAAACACAGAGACAGGAACAATCACCCACAAACACACAGTGAAACCCAGGCTACCTAAATATGGTTCCCAATCAGAGACAATGACTAACACCTGCCTCTGATTGAGAACCATATCAGGCCAGACATAGAAATAGACAAACAAGACATCCAACATAGAATGCCCACTCAGATCACACCCTGACCAACCAAAACATAGAAACATACAAATAAACTAAGGTCAGGGTGTGACAGTACCCCCCAAGGTGCGGACTCCGGCCGCAAAACCTGAACCTATCGGGGAGGGTCTGGGTGGGCATCTGTCCGCGGTGGCGGCTCCGGTGCTGGACGTGGCTCCCACTTCACAGTAGTCCTCCCCCACCTTGTCCGCTTCCGTGACCTCCTAGCCACGGCAACCCTACTAAATAACACGGGACAGAGGGGCAGCTCGGGACAGAGGGGCAGCTCGGGACAGAGGGGCAGCTCGGGACTGAGGGGCAGCTCGGGACTGAGGGGCAGCTCAGCACTGAGGGGAAGCTCGGGGCTGAGAGGAAGCCCAGCACTGAGGGGAAGCCCAGTACTGAGAGGAAGCTCAGCCAGGAAGTTGAATCCAGCAGATCTCGGCTGGCTGGCAGTTCTGGCAGATCCTGGCTGACTGACGGATCTGGAAGAGTCTGGTTGACTGGCGGATCTGGAAGAGTCTGGTTGACTAGCAGATATGGAAGAATCTGGTTGACTGGCAGATCTGGAAGAGTGGAAGCAGATCTGGAAGAGCCCGGCTGACCGGCAGATCTGGAAGAGCCCGGCTGACCGGCAGATCTGGAAGAGCCCGGCTGACCGGCAGATCTGGAAGAGTCCGGCTGACCGGCAGATCTGGAAGAGTCCGGCTGACCGGCAGATCTGGAAGAGTCCGGCTGACCGGCAGATCTCCGGCTGACCGGCAGATCTGGAAGTCCGGTCCGGCAGATCTGACGGCTGGCAGATCTGGAAGAGTCTGATTGACTGGCAGATCTGGGAGTGTCTGACTGGCAGATCTGGAAGAGTCTGGTTGACTGGCAGATCTGGAAGAGTCCGGTTGACTGGCAGATCTGGAAGAGTCTGGTTCTGGCAGATGAGTCTGGCTGACTGGTAGATCTGGAAGAGTCTGGCTGACTGGCAGATCTGGAAGAGTGACAGCTCTGCAGCAGACTGGCAGCTCCTTGCAGACTGGCAGCTCCATGCAGACTGGCAGCTCCATGCAGACTGGCAGGTCCATGCAGACTGGCAGGTCCATGCAGATTGGCATCTCCGGCTGCTCCATGCAGACTGACAGCTCTGGCTTCTCCATGCAGACTGACAGTTCTGGCTGCTCTATGCAGACTGACAGCTCTGGCTGCTCCATGCAGACTGGCAGCTCTGGCTGCGCTAAACGGGCAGGAGACTCCGGCAACGCTGTAGAGGCGGAAGGCTCTGGCAGCGCTAAACAGGCGGGAGACTCCAACAGCGCAGGAGAAGGCTGGCTGCGCTGAAAGGCTCTGGCAGCGCTAGGCTCCGGCAGCGCTGAGGCGCACAGATGCGTGGTGCTGGCACTGGAGACTCCGTGCGGGGAGCGCAGGAGACATCCAACATAGAATGCCCAGCCTCAGATCACACCCTGACCAACCAAAACATAGAAACATACAAATAAACTATGGTCAGGGTGTGACACCTTCATTACCTACTTGGGCCCGACAGCAGGTCTCCTACCTGGCGTACAAATCCCCCAAGACATTTTTGGGGCTGACTCTCCACGTTGGCTTGCCTATCTTCCAACTCTTACAACTCAAAGAGCTTGCAAGCACAGTTTTTGAAGCACCAAAAGTTCACAACTCTAAGAGCCCTGACCACATGGTTTTGAAATTTGATCAGGAGCACTTACTCCAGTTAGAGCCCTATCTGGTGCATTATCAGGTATTGGAGCGTTAAGAGATGAACCATATCAGGCCGACATAGAAATAGACAAACAAGGTTTCTACCAAAACAAAACCATGATTCCAATAACCTCAAAGAGCTTGCGGTCAAAATAACTGCCCTAAACACTGTTTTGTACACTTGCCATCATTACATGACTACAGTTTCTACCACAAAACCTATTCCAATTGATCTGTTCTGCATCAACATGTTCCTGCACCCAACCCACAAAAGTGTCAGATTACAAGGGTAACAAAGGGTTGAAGGATGATCAAAATGTAGACCAATGTTCTCCAGAAGTTCCTCCACGGGATGAACTAAAGTGAGAACAATTTGAGTCAAAACTAGACAGGGGGTGAAAGATAAGTCACAAGGACTAGACGGAGAATTACCGCACACCAGGTTTGCAGGAATTAACACCCATAGCAAGGACGTTAAAGTTCAAATTTCTCTGTTCGAGACCATATCCAGCTGGTCCCGCTCTGTCTCTCATTCCTCCAGCTGTTCTACAGAAACAAGCCTCCGGGCTTTGTCTATAGACTCTGATAAAAAGGTTGCTGACAACGTTGGAAAAATGTCAAACTCTGTTTTCATTAAAGCCAAGTTCATAACACAAAATCTGAAAAGTCGATCTGCTTCCACCTTGAACAGAAATGGCACATCACATCGTTGCCAACGACCACTCCACTTTATGGGGAATATGTCCACTAAACACAAATCTAAATGCCCATACCTGGAAACAGTCCTGGAGGGCTGCTTAACTTAACCAGTATCATGCGCTAATCGACCGTTCTGTTTTTGGGCACATGTCAATATCACTCATCTCTCAAACATTGTTTGATGATCTCAGGAGGGTTAAGGATTTGATCCTCTCCCGGGGGCTTTGAAGCCAACTAAACATTGGTTAAAAGTGGAACGATGTGACACTACACTTCGAGGGGTCACTCAGACTACCTCGCCTCTCACATTGAGAGTCATGCTGAAACTACAATTCCAGGACGTATAGCTCGTTCACCCTGTGTATGTTACCAGCCTCGAAACTGTACCCTGCTACTTGGAGCAGACTTGATGGATTGGTTAATCCCATTGATGGATTGGAAAACCAACCAGGTATGGTCACAGGCCACAGGGGCACCTCCACTGACCACACTGTTATCCCCTAATGCTAGCTGCAACGCAGTCATTCACGAGGGGTATCTGTCGAAAGCACCAATTGGGAAAGACATTTAGAAACCTCTTGGTGCAGAATCCGATCCAAGGAGATATTACGATATCTCGACACATTCCATCAGCCAACCTGATTGACTATTCTTTTCATGATTTTGAGCCAGCTGTCTCTGTGAATAAGCAACTTCCCTCCTCCTTGCAGTTGTGCAATACGGTAGTTGAGATGAACTTCTCTTGCCCTTCGGACACTTCCGCAACACTGCAACTGTCTCAGCAAGAAAAACATTGATGCGCAGAGTATACTCTGCTTCCGATGACACACCTTCCACTTTGTGGGGGGACTGTCACCCCTTACAATGACACTAATGGTGTCAGTCCAGTAACTGACCCGATGACTCCCACTGGTGAGACACTTTGCGATATCACAGACCGATATCCTCATCTCAGTTCGCAGGTACTGAAGAGGTTGCCACACGCGGGACGCGGTGGTGACTGACAGGCCTCAACAGCCACTGAGCGTTTTGAAGCACAAACACCAGGAGATTTGGTTGAAAGGTTACAGCCATTCTCATAACAACGCGGCCGCTGACAACTCGTACATAGGGTCCGACCTTTTTGTTTGCGCCTCGGACACCAACACCACCCGCTGGTGGGGGGGGGGGGTCCCAAGTCACAAAGGGGGGAATAGTAGCCCAGACCCATGATGAGCCTCATCGAGGCCGGTGGGGTGGAGGGGTCAAGACTATGGACAACACCTCACGAGGCCGCCAGAGCATAAATCAAATTTAGTTGTAAACTCCCCTATGAGAACAGTGAGGAACAGGCCCCTAGACGGGGATTATCTTAGAACACATCTAAGATAGTACTGAGGTGTACCACACTGGTCGTAAAGGAAGTCCAGTGGACTTGTCCACCTCCAAAACAAATGGCAACAATAATCAGTCCTTGCCAACTACAATGCAACAAAGGGGAATAGTAGCCCAGACCCATGATGAGCCTCACGAGGCAGGTGGGGTGGAGGGGTCAAGACTATGGACAACACCTCACGAGGCCGCCAGAGCATAAATCAAATTTAGTTGTAAACTCCCCTATGAGAACAGTGAGGAGCAGACAGGCCCCTAGACGGGGATTATCTTAGAACACATCTAAGAGAAGGAAAATGCTCCAATCATGTGTTCCGGTAGTATAATATTTCAGAATAATTCGGTCCCCCTCTGATTAAACCAAAAACGTTAAGTTCTACGACATACACATACCTCTGCAGGACCGGCTACAAAATACTTTACAACAACTTTATCAGACCAACAACCAACACAGGACATACAAATAAGCTCTCTTCTGTAACAAAGGAACACTGTATTTTCAAGCTGCAGAAGGAATCGGTAATTATAGACAGCTATATCCCCTGACGAGAGGACGGGGTCAGAGCGCCAATCTGCAATGGGGCCGACTAAACCAGCTGCTTGGAATCCAGGAAGCCATCCTGAAACACACACATACAAACCCACAACAACACAGAAACTGGGGAAAGTAACACTGGGGGTGTATATGAACAGATTTGAATAAGATTTCATGTTGCTAAAATGCTGTCAGTTCCACTTTAAATGCAACAACAGCAAACTCGCTGCAGTAAAAAACACAGAAAAAAACTCACCAGATGATCATTTGAAACTTAATTAACTTCTTGTTGAAAGTACTTCTTGAAAAGGGAGAGGCTAACAAATTAGCAACAACATCCTCTTTGATAACACCTACTGCAGCTGCTGCAAACTCGCCAACAATGAAAGCTAGCTAGACCATGGGAAAACTACTGCTCGCTATTGCCCAGTGACTTGTTGGCCTTCAAGAAGGCAGAACTTTCCATATGTTTTTGTCAAAACGAACCCACTCATTAAGACAAAATCTGATTTTTTGACTCCACTGTCACTCAAAAATGTTGCCCTAATACAGTTGAATGGCAAATGCCTTTCTAGCTTTTGATGGCCTTGCTTGATAGATTTATCTCCCCAGAAACCAGCAAAGAAAAATTCTAAATTGTTCTTCTCTTAACCTTTTCCTTTCCAACAAAAACGGAAGTGATTAATTCAGAATATTGTTGAAATAATATAATGATCATTGTTGTTATAATAATTATTTAATAAACCCTTAGCCCTTCTCTGAAGGCTTAGAAGGCCCGTTGTTCCCCACTGTGTTTGGGTTAGTAATAATTTGTAGAGTGTCTCGATTTTCCCTCAGCATGCATTTTTGTCTAAAGATATATGAACACAAAATACTGGACATTTAAAACTCTTATTATGGTGGTGATTTAACAAAATTACACATATGGCCATTTTTCTGGTCTCGGTCTGACCCCTTGTCCACCTCTCGGTCTCAGTCTTGACTCGGTCATGCAGCCCCCTCATCTCTAAGAGACAGAACGTGTCTCCTTCCTGAGCGGCATGACGGCTGCGTGGTCCCATGGTGTTTATACTTGCGTGCTATTGTTTGTACAGATGAACGTGGTACCTTCAGGTGTTTGGAATTGCTCTCAAGGATGAACCAGACTTGTGGCAGTCTACAGTTTTTTTTCTGAGGTCTGATTTCTTTTGATTTTCCCATGATGTCAAGCAAAGAGGCACTGTGTTTGAAGGTAGGTCTTGAAATACATCCACAGGTACACCTCCGATTGACTCAAATTATGTCAATTAGCCTATCAGAAGCTTCTAAAGCCATGAGATAATTTTCTGGAATTTTCCAAGCTGTTTATCTTCTTATGGTATAGGGGATGGTTACATCTCACTTGGGCAAAAAACAGGGAAAATGCAGCGCGGCAAATAAAATAAAAATATATAATAAATCAAACTTTCATTAAATCACACATGTAAGATACTCAATTAAAGCTACACTCGTTGTGAATCCAGCCAACATGTCAGATTTTAAAAAGGCTTTTCGGCGAAAGCATAAGAAGCTATTTTCTGATGATAGCACAATAGTAAACAAAAAGCGTAGCATATTTCAACCCTGTAGGCGCTACACAAAACGGAGCAATAAAATATAAAACATGCATTACCTTTGACAAGCTTCTTTTGCTGGCACTCCAATATGTCCCATAAACATCACAATTGGTCCTTTTGTTCGATTAATTCCGTCCATATATCCAAATGTCCATTTATTTGACGCGTTTGATCCAGAAAAAAACAGCTTCCAAAAAACACAACGTCACTACAAAATATTTCAAAAGTTGCCTATAAACTTTTGCCAAAATATTTCAAACTACTTTTGTAATACAACTTTAGTTTTTTTTAATGTTAATAATAATCGATCAAATTGTTGGTCGGGTCTATCTGTGTTCAATACAGGAAGACAACAAACCAACGCTACTTTTCACATCTTGCGCACTCTCAACAGTGTTACCCAGTTCCTAGATGGCCTACTTCTTCATTGCACAAATGAATAACCTCAACCAAATTCCAAAGACTGGTGACATCCAGTGGAAGCGGTAGAAACTGAAAACAGGTTCCTAAGGAATATCATTTGCCAATGAGAACTCAGTGAACAGACAGATACCAACAACAAAACAATTCTGAACGGTTAGTCCTCGGGGTTTTGCCTGCTAAATAAGTTCTGTTATACTCACAGACATGATTCAAACAGTTTTAGAAACTTCAGAGTGTTTTCTATCCAATCTATCTATCTAATAATATGCATATCATGAGTAAAAGGAAGTTGAAATTGGGCACGCTATTTATCCAAAAGTGAAAATGCTGCCCCCTATACCTTAAGAAGTTAAAGGCACAGTCAACTTAGTGTATGTGAACTTCTGACCCACTGGAATTGAGATACAGTTAATTATAAGTGAAATAATCTGTCTGTTAGCAATTGTTGGAAAAATTACTTGTGTCATGCACAAACTAGATGTCCTAACCGATGTCATGACGTTGGCCTGGGGGTAGGTTTATGACAGTCATAAATACCTCTCCCCCCTTTTTCCTCTCTCTCTACCCTACTGATGTTACATTTGCAAAACCCTTGGTTAGCATAGAGATTCTGGGAACATCAGAACGTGGGGGAAATGAACAATATTCTGGTAATCCGACGAATTGACCATATGCGGTGGTACTTAATGAATTTGATATCAGTTCGGTTGTCATCTGAGACATTCTCATCAATGATAAGATGACATAAACTCTACAGTGGAAAGTCTACACATCAGAGTTATCAGATTCACATGGAATTGTTGTTCAATTTAAATGTTTGAATATTAAATTATTTGCGATGGGATGAAATATGATTTTAGCTTCTAAAATGTAAGATTTGGGTTTTCATAAGGTAGGTCTCTGCTCAATCAGTGGCCCGCCCCTGTGAAGGGACATGGGCTATGAAACCTTTCAAACACGCCCTCCTCTCCCTTCCTATATAAAGCCTTGACAACAATACAACCTCCTGTTCCGAGGATGTGAGGACGACGGTCCGATGTCAGAATGGTTCAGATAATAACTACAGAACGAAGCCAACATCAGCTTGAGCTTTGGTTGCGAATGGTATGAACTTTGAACTCTTATTCACTACAGAAGTGATACCTCCTAGCCGTTGAGTTAGCAACAGCCGCTGCAAACGAGGGTTAGGAAGGAGCAGACAGAGTATCCCGTCTACCACACAACGACATTACTACAACGTATTAAATTACCAGCAGAGACATTCTTCAAAGGACAAGGACTCGGTTGGGCAACACGGCCTTCCGTCTACCACCAACCTATCGAAGCGCACCTCAGAGTAAATATTTATTGCATTTTCCTTTTCCAAATGGGCGGTAATTTAGAATGCATAAGATACTGTATTTACGATAGCACAGCTTCGCCCTTTGTTCCTCAGTCTTCCTGCTCTTTCACTCTAACCCAGACCCTTTTCTTTTGTGTAACCAGCTGTCATATCTGTTCCGCCCGTTCGGGACGTTTTCCTTTATGACGTAATTTGTAATCAAGTTATGATTTAATTATGTGTATTTGTAATTCTGTGTAATTAGTTAGGTATTTAGTAAATAAATAATTAAACCCAATTTTGTATTGCTGATTAAAATTGTTAGCCAGGGTTCGTGCATATAACCAAGAATTTACAACTTTCAGATGAGACTGAATTAAGATGACGATTAATATTGACTGCTATTGATGTAAAATATTACTAGGCCTTTAAGAGTTTATTTGGAAGATGACAGCTCTATAAATATGATTTTGTGGTGCCCAACTCTCTAATTAATTACATTTACATGTTTAGCTCAATCAGGTAATATTAATTACGGAGAAATTATTTTATAGAATAGCATGTCATAACACTTAATGCGGCATAGCCAACGACATGACACCGACTTGCCAAAAATATAGTTTGTTAACAAGAAATTTGTGGAGTGGTTGAAGACCACTTCGTACCGGAAAGAGATTTTAGGGCTTTCAACTAGACTGTTTAGACTGTTTTGACTTGGTTGTAAACCTGATACTGTATAACAATCTGCCGTCACCAAGTGGACTTGGAGCAAAAGTGAGAAAGCAAATCTGTATAAATGCAGCAGTTCACACTATTTAACCCAACCAAATGCAGAGTATGTGCAGCGCAAGGCACCCACTTTGCCAATGGGTTGATCTCTCGATTGCAGGCTTCTGTTTGTCGTTGTCCTTTGTGTCTTTGTGTTGCGCAGAAAAATAACCAATCAGTTTGGGTATTATTTGTTTACGTTCTTGTTCCTGTTTACAGTTTTTTAAAAGTGGTACTTGAGGCACACTCAGTGAAACCATTATCTCATGTACCTAATCCTCAGACAAAGTCTGCAAAACGTCAAGGACATTATCTGCTTTACACTCAGTTTGCAATTGTAAAGCACACTTTCTGCAAAACACTAAACACAGTTCTCTACATTAGACACATGATTCAAAACTAACACGTCTTGTGTTTTGTTTGGTAAACACTGCTGTTCCAAATGCCACACTAATTTACCCATTACCTACACCCAGTGCCTACATTACCTACACCCATTACCTACACCCAGTGTCTACATTACCTACACCCATTACCTACACCCAGTGCTCATATGTGAAAACACATAGCTAATTTCTTCACTTAGAAATCAGAGCTTGAGCACTATAAATAGGCTTCAGGTTGGCTTTCTTGGTTTGGACAACAATGGAGGCCCATTTTGGAGAGAGCGTTAGAGGAAAGGAGTGAGAGTAAGAAGGGGATGAGGAGGACTACTAGGAGGTCGGAGGAGGAGGACAGGGATGAAAACGAGGAAGGAGACAAGAAGAGGAGGAAGGAGAACAATCACAGATGAGATCAGGGCCACTTTGGTTGACCATTGTTTGAGTTTCAGGGAGCCTGGGCAGAGGATCCAGGCTAACTCGAGCCGCTATACTGCAGCAAGTGTCATCTGGACATTTCGAAATGAGAACAGGTAAGTAAACCTACCCTCTATACCATGTTACTGTACTTACCACACTGCAGCACTTACAGCATTACAGTAACATTTAATTTCATACTGAAATAATTATTGCACTTACCGTTCACATCATGTTTTTGCAGAATTGCTAGACGACCCTTCAATGGAGGAAGAAACCGACTGTTTGCAGCAGAGCAGGAATAACACAGTGAATATGGTCATTTCATACAACAGCATACGTTTACGACAACTGCAACACCACATCATCACTGACACCACAGCATTCAGTGACATAAATAGGGTGAGTTTTGCCGCACTTGGCCGTCTCCTGAAACGCCATCAGATTTGTATGAAGCAGCTCCACAGAGTACCATTTGAGCAATATTCTGACTGTGAAACAACTGCACTATGAATATGTACAAGTAAGCTATACTATCCTGTCATTGGTACTGTATTCCAGTGTATTGCGCTACATATTGACGGCTCTGTCTATTCATACTGTCATACAATAACGTTTTTTCTTGTCTGTGTCAGAGAGTTGTGGAACTGGATGCTGCTGCAGAGCATCATGATTTCATCTACGTTGATGAGGTCGTCTTTAACCAAAACCAGACGCAGGGGAAGAAACCTCATAGGACACCGCGTTAATGTCCCTGGACAGCGTGGTGGCAACATCACAATGTGTGCAGCCATTAGTCAGAACGGTTTGTGTAGAGTTTTGATGCAAAAACACAATTAAGTGTTTTGCAAGAGATGTGACGTTTTGTGTGTGTGTTTTGGGGTGTGTAGAGTCTAGAGAAAAGGAGCCATAGTTTCAGAAATCACGTGTAAGCAATTGTCAACTGTATTTTCTGTCATTCTATTTTCTGTGCCCCACTCAGGCTACTCCTTCTTTTTCTCACCATTTTCAGTAGGTAGGCTAGCTAGCAAGCAACCACTTTACACCACATTAATGTTATATGCCATATTTGGTAAGAGCTTTATGATTTGATTATGAATGACACAAGACTCACACAATTGACCAGTTCCATTTATTTATTATGCATTTTACTTTACTTTTGTATTAATAATCAATTACCCAATCAAGGCAGGGCCCCCCAGTTACCCACGTGGCCCCCAACATCTCCTCACCCATCTGACAGTTGGTTAAAAAATACTAATATACAGGTAAATATAGCGTATATGCATATATTTCCTATTTCTTTAAACATTTTATTTGTAAAGCAAAAAATTGCTGCTTCTTGTGCCCTCCATGGGCCTGGGCCCAGGGGCTTCAGCTCCGTAAGCCCCTGCATTAATCTGTCCCTGGACCCTAGGTTTATTACAGTCAACGCTTATGAACTGTACAGTATATAAGTTAATTTCCATATATCAATGACACTAACAAATAAGTTGAATTGTTCAGCAACATGTGCAATAAACGCTAACACGTCTTTGGCGATGAAAGGTACATAATGCATTTATTGTCATCTCCCTATCAGGCCACCGCATACTGTGACATGGGCCTGAAGGGTGATACATCTTCAAGCTGCCTGACTGAACACTGGGGACTTCAGTGGTACCGGAAGCAAGGGCCTAACCTGGGAGCACAGCCACAGTCTCTCTCACACAGCCATTCTGTCAACATGTATTGTATGTAACCATTCAAATTCATACAAAGTACTACAGGCAAAAGCACTGACTTATATTCACTTTGTCCATTTGACCCATTCTTCAGTCTTGACTGGGATATACAGTATATTTTAGTTGACATGGACATGAGACTTGCTCTGATTTGAGATCTTTTGAATCATAAGCTCTAAGCACTGTCATGATATTGAAGTTACCACAAAAGTAAAGAAAACTGAAGAACAACGTGCCAAACATGCTGTGAAAAAGTTATTGTTTTAATCTAACAATTGAGAATTAAAATGAGTAATTTATACAAAACTTTATTGAATTTGGTCATTCCCAAAATGTGTCCATTGAAGTAGTTAGTTAGTTGCATCGTTCCTCGGGGGACTGTCTGCTGACAACAGGGTGGTAGGTTTTTTCATATGCTGACAAGGCTCGACTTGGCATAGGGGAATGGACACATGTTAGTTTTTATAAAAGTCAGGGAGACTTTTACAGGGAAGTGAAAGCATGAGTTTGAGTGAGTACATTAAATCCAATCCAACCAGTGGCCCTGGATAATATGCTATGCGATCACACAGGCAGAATGCCATAGTGAAGGAGATTTATAGAGTGCATCAAGTATGCTATGATGAGTGGAGCCTAGTCTCTGTGGCACCTGAAGAGAGACAGAGGTAGTGAGTGTGCTTGAAATAGAGCCCTCACCCCTGACCTCCCACTGGCCCAGGGCCTCTTGCCTAACCCTCTAAATCGCAGTCTCCCTGACAGGGAGTTACTACAAGAGTAGACATGTGTATGGCGAATAGGGCTTCTCCACTCATATGAGTGGTGAAATAGTACCCTCGATACTCTTGTAATAGTATCGTGCAATATACAGGAAACAATAATATCATGACTTGATGCCACGGAGTGCTCCATGGGAGTGCTCCATGTTCCTGCTGTTAGCAAGCCTCGACTTGGATGCAGATAAATGTCCTGCCTTGTAGAATGGCGGCATCTATCTCTACCAGGCTCTAAGAAATCAGATGACAAACCTGCAGAGATGAACAAAATAAAATGATACCTGTATTTAGGATTCATGTATCAGTTTGCCTATTTCATGAGTCATGTCTGTAAATGACAACAATAGCGCTGATAATAAATATAAGTGAATTATATCATGGCACCACGTCTCATCTCACTAACAATTGCTACCTCGATTTTATCATCACGACAACATCATGCTCCTCCTTATTTTACTGATGTTAGCTAGCTGTTTACTTAGATGCCTGTGATTGTTGAGCCCTAATTTTGCAGCCAAACTATCTCAAAGATGGTGATCTTGTGAAAATGTGTCTAGGTAGCTAGTTAGCTAAGTGACAACCCTGTTAAATATCGACTTTATTGCTTAAGTAGGCTACACCTCCAAGTTACATCTGTAGACTATAGCTAGCTAGCTATGGGATCTAGTTAACGTGAGAAAGCTACACTTAGAAAAAAGGGTTCCAAAAGGATTCTTTGCAGAGAGATTGGGTTCGACCAATAACCGTTTTGATCAGAATAACTCTTTCTGGATACAAGAGCTCTATCCAGCACCAAAAAGCATTCCCCTATGGTGACAAATCGAAGAACCCTGTATGGTTCTACTTAGCACCTTTTTTACGAGTGTAGTCAGCATGTATTGTTTTTGACACATGCCATGATCCTTCTTGTTTTACTGACATACATAGCTACATAGGTGGCTAGATAATGGTTTACAATAATTGCAGTTTAGTTAATTATCTAGCTAGCTACGTGTAAAACTGACAGACTGTGAAATGTTACTAGTTAGCTAGCTAGTTAATCAATAAGCTAGCTAGCTACTACCAATATTATTAATACAGATTTCTGAGACACATGTCAAAGAGAATAACAACACACTGTTGAAACCATTTTTGCAAATCGGCTTATACTCCCCCTTCATCATGGCGATCTCAATGCAAAGTTACAGGGTCATGGAGTTAGAGGGCTAATCCTTTGTGAGAAATCCCGATCGACCAACTCCGCCGTGCTTCACGGTTGGGATGGTGTTCTTCGGCTTGCAAGCATCCCCCTTTTTCCTCCAAACATAATGATGATCAATATGTCCAAACAGTTCTATTTTTGTTTCATCAGACCAGAGGACATTTCTCCAAAAAGTACGATCTTTGTCCCCATGTGCAGTTGCAAACCGTAGTCTGGATTTTTTTATGGTGGCTTTGGAACAGTGGCTTCTTCCTTGCTGAGCGGCCTTTCCGGTTATGTCAATATAGGACTCATTTTAATGTGGATATAGATACTTTTGTACCTGTTTCCTCCAGCATCCTCACAAGGTCCTTTGCTGTTGTTCTGGGATTGATTTGCACTTTTAGCACCAAAGTACGTTCATCTCTAAGAGACAGAATGCATCTCCTTCCTGAGCGGTATGATGGCTGCATGGTCCCATGGTGTTTATACTTGCGTGCTATTGTTTGTACAGATGAAAGTGGTACCTTCAGGTGTTTGGATTGCTCCCAAGGATGAACCAGACTTGTGGAGGTCTACAAAAGGTCTTGGCTGATTTCTTTTGATTTTCCCATGATGTCAAACAAAGAGGCACTGAGTTTGAAGGTAGGCCTTGAAATACATCCACAGGTACACATCCAATTGCCTATCAGAAGCTTCAAAAGCCATGACATCATTTTCTGGAATTTTCCAAGCTGAAATTGTGATACAGTGAATTATATATGAAATAATAAACAATTGTTGGAAAAATGACTTGTGTCATGCACAAAGTAGCCCTAACCAACTTGCCAAAACTATAGTTTGTTAACAAGAAATGTGTAGAGTGGCTGAAAAATGATGTTTAATGACTCCAACCTAAGTGTCTGTACACTTCCCACTTCAACTGTACTGTATTTGGACGAGGCAGGTTTCAACCTTGCAAAAACAAGGGGTCACGGCAGAAACATATTTGGACACCGTGCCATCATCAACGTCCCGGGACTACCTTCCATGCTGCCTAGCTCAAGACAACAATGTGATGTGGATGAAGTCTTATGACCAGACCCACAAAGAAGGCACATTCTTTTCTGTTCTTTTTTTTTGAGCACAAAAGTCTTTTTCTTCTTCTGCGCTTTTGTTGTTTGAGGAGTGTTAGAACATATTGAGAGAAAAAAAAACCTTGTTTAACTTTTTGTATTGATAGTGTGTTATGTTCGGGAATACACATCCATACTTTACACATTTGGATACCTGTGTGTATGTGTGTTTACTACATGTATGACAAGACGTTATTGCAAACTGCCGTGCCCTGCACACAGGAAAAGAAAACGCCACAAGTGTTTTTCATTTATACCATCAGTGCGTAGTTGGTGCTTCATGTGCTTACTCAAATGATGGTGGATGATTTTGTGGTTAGTGTGTAGAGTTTTGCAAAAAATTGCCTAGAGTTTCAAACATAGTGCCTATGCAATCAGAAAAAAACGGTAAAATACTCAAAAATAATGGTATGGCTAGGATACAGTGTTAGAAAAAGGTCAAAGGTGCACTTCACAGATACACATATAAACTCATATTGTACAGTTCGGTACCTTGTCGGTCTGTGAGATTACTCCACCCAAAATTTTGAATATAAGGTACGATCATCACTGTGCTTTAAAATATCAAGAGCTGTGGGGGCAATGTACTGGTTGAGGCTCATTCGCATATTTGGGGCGTGGTTAAATATATGTGTATTTCTGCCAACCGTTAGAGGGCGTTTTCATTCCTTAACTGGAAACTACTTGTCAGTAAGTTATTGTGAAAGTCAATAACATCACTGGCAAACAATACCAGTAACCTATTGTGCCTCCACTGATGTTTCTGTTGATAACATTCACATCACTTGCTGATTGGCTGCATACCGTAGCAACGGCATCCTATCAGAAGACTGCCAGAGTTTTTTTTTTTGAGGTGTGGCTTTAAGCTACTCATTTTGGTCTCCCATGATAGTGAATGTCATCTCAGTTAAACTTGTCTGTTGTATTAAGGTGAAAACATTATGCTAATGTAGTGTCAGTTCTGCAGCCTTGTCAAAGGCTGATATAAGAGTGATACTCTATTTCATTCATTGCTAGTCACCATGCTTTTGTAATACTTACCTACTATAGTGTCAGATCACTGTGAATGTGACAGATTAGCTGCGGCAAATGTAAGGGAATTTTAGCCAATTTACAAGTAGTTAATAGCAAGTTATTGAAGATTCAATATTAACCTCCTCTGAACCAGCTGCTTTTGGAAGAAGCACAGCTCTTGATTTTCACACGTTCGTACAGAAATTATAGCACTGTGTCAAAAGAGGTGCTCAACCTTTATCAAAATAACAATAAAACCACTTAAATTGGTACAATGTTTCCACAATATGCTAATGAGCCCCTGCCAGCACATTGCCCCTCACCTACATTTCAAAGTGCAGCAATGATTGTACCTAATCCTGCATTACTAACCAAGTGGGAAGTGGGAATTTACCACATGAAATCCACTTGAAAGGCCCTCCAACTGGTAATTGCCAGTGGGAAATGCATCTATCATCCCTGAGCTCTCCCACATGCTGACCTCTGACATCACCTACTAAGGAAATGACCTCGATAACCGCATATTCAGCAGTTAAATGTAACAACAAAACATTATTTCTGAAAAGCAATCTATTAATATGATTTTTGAATTCATGATAGCTGTACTTTTAGTTTATGGTCGATGCAGCTTGTTGGCCATTTAGTCAATTGACGTTTCTCAACTGGTAATTATGACTCCACAACTTGTAAATTCTCACCTCCCACATGGTTACGTACGCAGCATTATATTGAATATTTTGAGTAGAAAAATATACCATTATACTAGATTATCAGCACATGTAACCTAAAAGGTACCGACCAGTACCATGTGAAATCCTATGTGTAACTCTGAAGGCTCCTTATGTGTACCTTTGACCTTTTTGTACATCAGGGAACAACACTGTAAGTAAGCATACTTTTATTATTGAGAGTGTGTGGATATATGGTCTTGGTAACAAATAACCATCTGGTGGTACTGCTAAGACATTATTGTACTACAAACTAAAAGATGGCAAGTTCAAGATCCCGAGGCCATTTATGGAAGCTTAGGACTAGATTCTATCAGATCTGCACCAGCTATGCGGGTGTTGGCAGTTGTGTGTTTACCTGAGCAAAATGACAAAAATGTACTGCAAAATTAACAGCAATGGCTAACAGTGAAGAGTCATGTTATCACATGTTGAACTACATCATTTCACATATGGAAATTTCCATGATTTCATGTGATAGTGTTTTTGGAACACTTCACATGACATTTCACTTCTAAAAATGTGTTTCTGGAACACTTCACATGACATTTCACTTCTAAAAATGTGTTTCTGGAACACTTCACATTTGAAAATATGTGTTTTTGAAACTTCGCATGTTATCACTTTAACAATTGCATGTGTTATCACTGTTCAGCTGGGATTTGAACTCACAACCTCTAGTATTTGAGGTGCACTGACCTTTCTGCTCTGCCACAAAAATCCCATTCTTTACCTATACTCTTTTTCACTTAGCAAAGGAGTGCCTTCTTCACTGCAATTTCAGTTATCAGTCATTCTGACATTTGAATTGACTTATTTCAGCAATGGAAGGGGTTTCTGTATAGTTGTCTAATGATCATGGGGCATATTATTCTGTTTTAATGTTACTCTTGAATCACTGTGATAAATATAGTTGTTTTTCTTCAGTATGTTTGTAACAAAGCTGAGTTCTACTTTGAAGTCCAAAGGGTAATAATACAAGTGAAATCGGTTATTGATACAGAATGGGAGTGTAGCATCAATATTAGAATGCAGTGAACCAATATGTTGTGAGTTCAAATCTCAGGTAATGCCATGTTGAAATAATAACTACTGTATAAACAAGAAATGTATGTCAAAGTGTGCCAGATATTTAAGTTAAAAGCACTGTCTGTGTTCTGAAAATACATTTTTGTTTGCAGGGCATCTCCTAGGAAATCACGTGAACATTTTTATCCACACGTGAAAGGTTATGTGATATGAACAAAAACATGTTTTCACATGTGAAAATCCAGATCATGACACGTGAAGTGTTCCAAAAACACATGGTTGAACATGAGGTTGAACATGAGATCACATGTGCAAAACGTTATGTGATTTTCCACATGTGAAATCACGTGTTTTTTACATACGGGTAGCCACGTTCAATAATAAACTGCACTCTGGATATCTAAGTATAGTCTTCTTTTCCAAGAAAGGATTTCAAACCCATCTGTGCTTTGCTCAGTGAGTGTTGAGGCTTGGGCAAAAACTTTGGAGTGCTGTTTAAGAGGGCAGAGAGTGGGTAGATCTGTTTTGACAGACAGACAGACATGCCCTCCAGGACTGACTCACAGAAACCAGGCATTAGTCAGAGAAACCCTGCCCAATATGAATCTTTGACAACACTCCTTAGTATGTTGCTCGCATGCTACAGTATGCCTCAGCAACAAACAGAATATGATAAAGATCAAAACAGTCATGCAACCAAAATGCATGTGCTGCTTCAATGGCTGAGATCACATCTCAACCAGGAAACAATATGGAAAAATGAGTGTTTATAGCATGTCTTCAATACCTCTCACTCAGTAAATGTGCATTTTTGTTCCTGACTTCATAAAATGAATTATTTTCTATGTGAAATCAAAGTTAAAAGCAAGATTTCTGTAGCACTAAAGAATTGCACTGGTGGTGGTGGAAGACCTAATGTTTGGGGGAACATAAGTGATATAAATTACTTCTCGCATCCCAAGGCAAGGCAATCCATTCCAGGGGAGCAGGTGTTGGGGCTGTGGGTTATTAATCATTACTCTACATCAGCTAGCACATGGGTTCATTCCAGTTTGACTCAAGCCTCTTTCTCAGGCACAGAGTGCTTTTAACTCGGACAAATCCACTGGGCTTCTTCTCTTATATGTCGACACATCTTTGTCAAATACTTCAAATGAGATGTGGTGGTTTTCCAACAGCTGACTGAAGCGCAACTGCTTTCCAACATTTTCCACAAGATCTGTGAAAACGAACAGAAAAGCACAACAAAAATAAACACACAAAATATTGTTCCTAAAAAAGCTATTTGAGGATAGAAATATGAGAAGACGGCTGACTGCAAACATTAGTTGTAAAATGTCTAATTAAGGCTGAATTCTACCACCTTGATAGTTTAGGGATGTATGCTTCCATCTTTGTGTTCCTGGGAGATCAAGTGTTCAAGGCTTTCTTTTAGCATCCTGCCGAGCCTTAAAGAGCACCAGCGTTTCAACAGTCTGCCTTTATATGACTTCAAATAAGCTCAATATGTTCCTACGTTTAATTAGAAAATAAAATTATGGAAATCATGGCTGGAGTTTTCATACCCCCAGGGGTTGACATTTCACCACCATATCATGAGTAAAACAGAAGTGGCAGACTTCATTTCGTCGGAAGGTTTAATCAATGAGGCACATTCCATCATAATGATATCCCCTCATACATCATTAATTAAACTGAAAGAAGCTAGATTGGATTAGACTTCAATTAAACAGCACCGTCAAGGAATTACACTTCATATGTGACTAGTTGCTATGAGACTCTCTGTATACCTGCAGATTTAGCTTCAGGGATATTTGACTAATTAAGGTATTGCTATAATCTCATCTAAAGAAAGTGTTATGCATCAGATGAACAGTACCACACGGCTACGCACTATATTAATTGAACCACATGTAGCATCAAGTCATGTATTGAGCATTTACATAAATATTACATTCTCTTAATACGTGCATGTATGAAGAAAATGTAGCTCAAGGGAATGAACTCCATAGCAGATTAATATTATCCGTAACCAAGGTCTCAGCTTCAAGGATATGTTAGTATCTCTTCTCTGAATTTAGCTAGATAAAATATATTATCAATTTGCATCAACTTGAATAGGCAAATGCCCCAAATTACGGAATTTGCAATGATGTATTGAATGAGTGATGTAAGTGAAAGGGGGTGAAGATGGCGGTTTGGGGGCTGAGTGTTTCACTGGTATTTCATCATTGTCACTGTTTCCCCACCCCATCAGTAGGCTCCTGTTGATGCATTCCATAAGAAGCCTACAAAAATTCACAGGAGTGGAGTCAGTCCAGAAAACACAACGGAATTCATTCTTTCTTTTCCCCCCTGTTTGACTGCCTTTCATGTGTGTGGAGAATGACAATGAGATAAGAAAAGATGTTAACGGATCGTCTTCATCGTTACTCAAGGGAAGCAAGGAAGAGCTCTCAATTACAGACAATATACGATACTGTGCTGAGAAAACATTGGGCTTTGTTTAGTAGGTATCTAATACACAGTGACAAAGTTCCATCTATTATTAGGAAGAATAAAATGTCAAATAAATATTAGGGCAGGAGGAACGAGATCTTAAGATACATTGTAAATAAGACATGAGCTTTACCTTAAGAATAGTTCTTTGTCTTTTATTCACATCAAATAACACTTGTGGGAATTGTGTAACTCAGACCAAAACTTCAGTTAAAAAGTAACCAAGTTCCATACCATTTTCATACACAAATCCAAAATCCCTTTAGCCCTAAAACAGAAATAGAGGAAGTGAAACTGGAGTAAATTGAAAGTGTATACACCTGTCGCTGTGCTTTGCATGTACTTCTTCGACATTAAAGAAAATGGTTTGGAGCAAAAGGGCGTATGGGCCCTTAAGACATAAAAACGTAAACTTGTAAAAAGCTATTTCCTCCCAAACCGCCTCAAGAGAGGTACAATGTAATGCAGTGTTCTCAGACCAATTTAGAGATCTCAGAGTAAATACGTTTTTATCACTAACAAATCTCTGCTGGAGGAACTTTGCAGTGGTATCTCAATGGAGTGTAGTTGAGAAAGTACAGTAGGTTCAAGAAAGTTAATTGAAGCTCTACAGTGTCCAGAGACCCATACTTTGTTATTTTGTGCATATATAGTATAGTAAAATGGAGCAGCTGTGAAATTTCCCCTTTAAGTTTCTATACTGCAAATGTCCATTTTTCTTCAATATTTTTGCACATGACATATTTAAACACAACATTTTTTATATAAAAATGTATTTTAATGTAAAACGTTATTTAAATATTATTACAATGTGGTAACGATCCCAACATTGGGATATACAAGGGCAACTCGCATGTGTAAAGCTCATTAAGCTACACAAGCGCCAGTGTTTAACAGGTGTTGACAATACAACAGAACAGATTAACCAGAATGACACTTGCTCTCACAGCTGCCAAAAATAACTATCTGAAAGCCACTACCCTTCTAAGCCTCCAGTCTTTGGATCTGACCCTGTGGATCATAGCTCAATAACCCAATTAAGTGACCCAAATGGATGGGTAAAAAAATGACCCAATGTATGTTATGTCTATTTGAATTAGTTTCGATTTTTTTAAAATTGTTCTTAATTTTACATTACATTACATTTAAGTCATTTAGCAGACGCTCTTATCCAGAGCGACTTACAAATTGGTGAATTCACCTTCTGACATCCAGTGGAACAGCCAATATCTTTGTTATTGCCAATAGTTACCTTTAGTTGATTCTCTATATTCGACTTCCTCAAGTATTGAAATAAACAACAAAATACAACTATTTTCTGCCCAGGTCTGCAGGGGTGGTACCATTAGTTACAGGTACATATACTCAACAAAAATATAAATGCAACATGTAAAGTGTCGGTCAAATTTTTCATGAGCTGAAAGAAATGTTCAATATGCACCCCAAATTTTTTTCTCACAAATTTGTTTCTCCATTGCCAAGATAATCCATCCAACTGACAGGTGTGGCATTTTAAGAAGCCGATTAAACAGCATGCATGTTAAACAGGTGCACCTTGTCCTGGGGACAATAAAAGGCCACTCTAAAATGTGCAGTTTTGTCACACAACACAGTGCCACAGATGTCTCAAGTTATGAGGGAGTGTGCAATTGGCAGAAAATGTAATGTTCCTTTCTCTACCATTAGCCGCTTCCAATGTTCTTTTAGAGAACTTGGCAGTGCATCCAAGTGGCCTCACAACTGCAGATCACGTGAAAACCACGCCAGACCATGATCTCCACATCAGGCTTATTCACCTGCGGGATCATCTGAGACCAGCCACCTGGACAGCTGATGATATTGTCGGTTTGCACAAACAAAGAATTTCTGCACAAACTGTCGTAAGTTTCCCTGAGACAGTTATCTGCTTGCTCGTCGTCCTCACCAGGGTCTTGACCTGACTGCAGTTTGGTGTCATAACCAACTTCAGTGGGCAAACGCTCACCTTCAATGGCCACTGGCATGCTGGAGAAGTGTGCTCTTCATGGATGAATCCCAGTTGAATGCACAGAGATACCGTGATGAGATCCTGAGGCCCATTGTTGTGCCATTCATCCGCCGCCATCACCTCATGTTTCAGCATGATAATGCACAATCCCATGTTGCAAGGATCTGTACACAATTCCTGGAAGCTGAAAATGTCCCAGTTCTTCCATGGCCTGCATACCCACCAGACATGTCACCCATTGAGCACGTTTGGGATGCCCTGGAATCGACGTGTACGACAGCGTGCTCCAGTTCACGCCAGTATCCAACAACATTCCACAGGCCACAATCAACAGCCTGACCAATTCAAGGCAGATGCGAATGAGATGTGTTGTGCTGCATGAGACAAATGGTGGTCCCACTAGATACTGACTGGTTTTCTGATCCACGGCCCTACCTTTTTTTAAGGTATCTGTGACCAACAGGACACATATCTGTATTCCCAGTCATGTGAAATCCATAGATTAGGGCTTAATTTATTTATTTCAATTGACTGATTTCCTTATATGAACTGTAACTCAGTAAAATCTGAAATTGTTCCATGTTGCGTTTAAATTATTTTTCAGTGTAGTTGTACTCACCTCCATCGTAACTATTTGTTCCGCCTCAACATTTTTTTACTTTCCACAAAGCTTGTTTTAAACTATAGTTATCCTAAGTCTGCACCCCAGTGGTTGTAACTCTTAGAGAACAAATCTAAACCTTTATTTCTCAGAATGTACTGGATCTCTGTATACATGCAATCTATAATCAGTCATTGTGATTAAATGTACTGTCTTCCTGTGACAAACAATCCCGCCGTGTCGGCGGTGGCATGTGTTCCATCCCTACTCCCTGACTCGGCTGTCAGACAGCATCCCGTCTAGCAGGCAGAGATCTGTTGGCTCTGAGGCCACTGTGTCAGATAGCCCTCAGCTAAACTGCGCTGAAAGGCTGGAGCCTCCTCAAACTGTGGACCATCCAGGCCACCATATGCTAACAAGCTCTCGTCTGCTGCACTCTGGGCTACGAAACCTGTTGCTCCCATTCAAGATAGTGAACTATCCCTGGCTGTCTGTTTTCAGTAGAGGCTGGTGGCTTCAGACTTGATCAAAGAAGACACTTGTCTGGTGGGAGTATGATAAATGAAGATGACATCCGTCTTGAAAAGGAGCAGGTCCTTCCACAGTCTGGAATTACAACAGATTATTACATATGCTTACACAATTTCTTTTTACCGTTTTATTTGAATAATTCATCTGTAGATGCTCTATAGACTATTTACAGACTATCAGAAACATTTCAATGAACTATCTACTAACCCTAACCCTATCTACTAACCCTAACCCTATCTACTAACCCTAACCCTATCTACTAACCCTAACCCTATCTCCAACCCTAACCTGAAGTGCAGAGTTCTGTATTACTATCCAGGTCTGTACCCAAAAATTCGAGCTTTTACTTTTAAAAATCCACCTTTCCAGAAACAAGTCTCTTGCCGTTGCCGCTTGCTATAGACCCCCCTCTGCCCCCAGCTGTGCCCTGGACACCATATGTGAATTGATTGCCCCCATCTATCTTCTGCTTCTGCTAGGTGACCTAAACTGGGACATGTTTAACACCCCGGCCATCCTATAATCTAAGCTTGATGCCCTCAATCTCACACAAATGATCAATGAACCCACCACGTACAACCCCAAATCCGTAAACACGGGCACCATCATAGGTATGGGGCGGCAGGGTAGCCTAGTGGTTAGAGCGTTGGACTAGTAAGCGAAAGGTTGCAAGTTCGAATCCCTGAGCTGACAAGGTATAAATCTGGCGTTCTGCCCCTGAACAGGCAGTTAACCCACTGTTCCTAGACCGTCATTGAAAATAAGAATTTGTTCTTAACTGTCTTGCCTAGTAAAATAAAGGAAAAAAATAAAATAAATAATCCTAACTAACTTGCCATCCATGTGTTGGCATTTATTAGCTCTAGAATTGCCACAGTTATCCAAGTAACGTTTGAGCAATCTAAGGAACCATAACTGATTTAATGAGCCATTCGCAGTTTCACACCTCTGCTGTTTTCAGCCAAGATCTCAGCAATCACTGCCTCAATGCCTGCATCCGTAATGGGTCAGCGGTCAAAAGACCTCCACTCATCACTGTCAAACGCTCCCTGAAACACTTCAGCGAGCAGGTCTTTCTAATCGACCTGGCCCGGGTATCCTGGAAGGATATTGACCTCATCCCGCCAGCAGAGGATGCCTGGTTATTCTTTAAAAGTGCCTTCCTCACCATCTTAAATAAGCATGCCCCATTCAAAAAATGTAGAACCAGGAATAGACATAGCCCTTGGTTCTCTCCAGATCTGACTGCCCTTGACCAGCACAAAAACATCCTGTGGGGTTCTGCATTATCATCGAATAGCCCCGGTGATATGCAACTTTTCAGGGAAGTTAGGAACCAATATACACAGGCAGGTAGGAAAGCTAATGCTAGCTTTTTCAAGCAGAAATTTTCATCCTGTAGCACAAACTCTAAAAGGTTCTGGGACACTGTAAAGTCCATGGAGAATAAGAGCACCTCCTCCCAGCTGCCCACTGCACTGAGGCTAGGAAACACTGTCACCACCGATAAATACATTATAATTGAGAATTTCAATAAGCATTTTTCTACTGCAGGTCAATGCTTTCCACCTGGCTACTCCTACCCCGATCAACAGCCCTGCACCCCTCACAGCAACTCGCCCAAGCCTCCCCCATTTCTCCTTCACCCAAATCCAGATAGCTCGAAAGCCAAGTTAACAAACAGATTACCGACCATTTCGAATCCCACCGTACATTCTCCGCTATGCAATCTGGTTTCAGAGCTGGTCACGGGTGCACCTCAGCCATGCTCAAGGTCCTAAACGATATCATAACCGCCATCGATAAGAGACATTACTGTGTAGTCGTATTCAATGACCTGGCCAAGGCTTTTGACTCTGTCAATCACCACATTCTTATCGGCAGACTCAACAGCCTTGGTTTCTCAAATGATTTCCACGCCTGGTTCACCAACTACTTCTCTGATAGAGTTCAGTGTGTCAAATCGGAGGGCCTGTTGTCCAGACCACTGGCAGTCTCTATGGGGTGACACAGGGTTCAATTCTCGGGCCGACTCTCTTCTCTGTATACATCAATGAGGTCGCTCTTGCTGCTGGTGATTCTCTGATGCACCTCTACGCAGACGACACCATTCTGTATGCCTCTGGCCCTTCTTTGGACACTGTGTTAACTAACCTCCAGACGAGCGTCAATGCCATACAACTCTCCTTCCGTGGCCTCCAACTGCTCTTAAATTCTAGTAAAACTAAATGCATGCTATTCAACCAATCGCTGCCCGCACCTGCCCGCCCGCCCGTCCAGCATCAGTACTCTTGGACGGTTCTGACTTAGAATATGTAGACAACTACAAATACCTAGATGTCTGGTTAGACTGTCAACTCTCCTTCCAGACTCATATCAAGCATCTCCAATCTAAAATTAAATCTAGAATTGGCTTCCTATTTCACAACAAAGCATCCTTCACTCATGCTGCCAAACATACCCTCGTAAAACTGACCATCCTACCGATCCTCGACTTCGGCATTGTCATTTACAAAATATTCTCCAACATTCTACTCAACAAATTGGATGCAATCTATCACAAACCCACTGGCTCCATGTAATCTACAAGTCTCTGCTAGGTAAAGTCCTGCCTTATCTCAGCTCACTGGTCACCATAGCAGCACCCACTCGTAGCACACGCTCCAGCAGGTATATCTCACTGGTCACCCCCAAAGCCAATTCTTCCTTTGGCCGCCTTTCCTTCTAGGTCTCTGCTGCAAGAATCACTGAAGCTGGAGACTCATATCTCCCAACTAGCTTTAAGCACCATCTGTAAATAACCCATCCAACTACCTCATCCCCATACTGTATTTATTTATCTTTGCCTTTGCACCCCAGTATCTCTACTTGCACATTCATCTTCTGCACATCTACCATTCCAGTGTTTATTTGCTATATTGTAATTACTTCGCCACCATGGCCTATTTATTGCCTTACCTCCCTTATCCTACCTCATTTGCACACACTGTATGTAGACTTTTTCTACTGTATTATTGACTGTATGTTTTGTTTATTCCATGTGTTGTTGTATGTGTCGAACTGCTTTGCTTTATCTTGGCCAGGTTGCAGTTGTAAATGAGAACTTATTCTCAACTAGCCTACCTGGTTAAATAAAGGTGAGAAAAAAAACTTAACCCCTATCCTAACCCTAAACGTAACCCTAGCCCTTATTCTAAACCTAAACCTAACTGTAAACTTAGCAAGCAGTTGCTTCTCAACAGATAGTATGATCTTCAAATGGATTGTGACACAGGCATGCGTTCCCATTTGTTACCTTCAGTGAGTTCTTCTTACCCTCGTACCTTGGCCAGTGTAGAGTCAAACCCACCTCATTCCTGGCGAGCACCAACAGCTTTTCTCTGTGCACCTTACCTCCCAAACACAATATGCACAATACTGATGATGCCACATGGAGGTACCATGCTAACAGTGCCATAAAATAGGATGATTTATTGATTCATTTAGTAACACCAAATGTGCTTTTCTTTCAGCTTTACAGAACCCGGCAATACATGCAGGAAGCATTTCAAACACTAGTGGAAATTTCTGCAATTTCTGATAGCACTGGTATAACACAACCCGGCTATCATTAAACACCACATCGAGTTGAGCTATTAATGAGGCATAAAATGTCCTCCAAATAGAGTTTTAAGACTAAGTGGAAAGAAAAACAAGAGGAACAAGACTGGCATGTGGACTGTATGTCAGGCATCCATCTTTATTATGGCTAACTGAATATTGAATAGTTTTGACATGTGAAGTTCACCCATGTTTGACTGCTTGATCATAAATCTAGCCGGCGTATGTTTTTGCTTAAATTTTGAGGTCCATATTTCAACTATCCCTCAGTCAGCATTGTTAACTGTAAAAAGGGTAAACTTCTTCATCTTGCTGTGCCACTCACTCAGTTCCACTTCTGTTGACTCAGTTGACTCAGTTTTCTCCAGAACCAGCAACAATACCCTCTCCACTATACTGAGACCTTATCTACCATTATACAGTGGTACTTAAGTAAAAATACTTTAAAGTACTACTTAAGTAGTTTTGTTGTGTATCCTATACGTTACTACTTTTACCTAAAGAAAATAAATGTACTTTTTACTACATATATTTCCCCTGACACCCAAAAGTACTCGTTTCATTTTGAATGCTTAGCAGGACAGAAAAATGGTCCAATTCACACACTTATCAACAGAACATCCCTGGTCATCCCTACTGCCTCTGATCTGGCGCACTCACTAAACACACATTGCCTTGTTTTTAAATGTCTGAATGTTAGAGAGTGCCCCTGGCTATCCATAAAAACAAAAAGTAAATGGTGCCATCTGGTTTGCTTAATATAAGGGATTTGAAATTATTTATACTTTTACTTTTGATACTTAAGTATATTATAGTAATTACATGTAGTTGTGATTCCTATATTTTAAACCAAATACTTTTAGAATTTTACTCAAGTAGAATTTTACTGGGTAACTTACTTGAGTCATTTTCTATTAAGGTATCTTTACTTTTACTCAAGTATGACTATTGGGTACATTTTCCACCACTGCCATTGTGTCAGAGTATGATTGCGCTGCTAATCTCAATGTTCTCCCAGCCTGTAAGCCGTCAGATCCATCTGAACTACTTACTCACACTGGAGAATACCCCTACAAGAAAAACATTCTCCAAAGACGGATGTGAAGAGGGCATGACAATGCCTGTTCCCCCTCAGGAGGCTGAAAAGATTTGGCGTGGGTCTTCAGATCCTCAAAAACGTTATACTGTTGCACCATCAAGAGCATCCTAACTGGTGGCATCACCGCTTGCTATGGCAACTGCTCGGCATCTGACCGCAAAGTGCTGCAAAGGGTAGTGAGTACGGCCCAGTGCATCACAGGGCCAAGACTTCTATACAAGGCGGTGTCAGAGGAAGGCCCAAAACATTCTCAAAGACTCCAGCCACTCAGGTCATAGACTGCTGAACTGTTAATCAAATGGTTACACTTCATTTGTATTTATTATTTTTGTTGTTGCACTGACTCGATGTACGCTCACTGGACTCTACCCACTCAATCACACATACTGCCCTGACACTTCAACACACACTCACACACGAAACAAGCACACACATGCATATTGACACCACACACACACACACACACACACACACACACACAAACACACACACACACACACACACACACACACACACACACACACACACACACACACACACACACACACACACACACACACACACACACACACACACACACACACACACACACACACACACACACATATTCCTTCACACTCTTCACATATGCTTCTGCTACTTTATTATCTATGCATAGCCACTTTATCCCTACCTACATGAACATAATACTTCAATTTCCTAACCCGTACCCCTGCACATTAACCCAGTACCCCCAATATAGAGCCTCGTCATTGTTATTTTATTGTGATACAATTAGGCCTGTTGTATTCGGCACATGTGACAAATACAATTTGATTTGAAAAGGAAAGAGTTAAATCCATTTCAACTTGTCAGTGAGTCACTCAGTGATCACATTAGACTACACATTAGACATGACAAAATGTATAGAATTCCAAGAAAGTAAGCTTTAAAACCTGCAAAATGTTCCCTCTGCCAGCAAGAGGGTTATAAACAGTTTGTGTCATGAACAGAGCTTTTGGCCATAGCAACAGACGTGGAGCGTGCGCAAGCGGGGGGGGTTCCTCAATGCTGGAAGGGTGGCCTGACTGAAAAAAGTGGGAACCCCTGCACTACACCACTGATCAAGCTTAAATTTCCCAAGGCCAGTGCTGACATAACCAGTAATCAGTCACATTGATCACATTCTTAACTGCTATTCAAGGTTCGGCAAGGGGTTAAACCTCACTCTGAGTCACATAATTTATTTTCTTTTAAATGTATTCCTATTATAATTGCATTATAATTGCATAGTGATTCCATGCACACTGTGGGATGAGGGCCTGGTGCGCGCACACAAACAGTCTTACACACACACACACTCAATCAATTACATCAATCTGAAGCTGGACATTTTGGTTTTGGTATTACAGGTACAGCAATGAACATTTTTTGGGGTCAATTTCAAATGGCTGTTGGGCTCAGATAAAGGTAGTGGGTATTTTTCTGCTTCAACACAGTACAGTTGTGATACTTAAGTATCTTTGAGTTATCTGATAACAGACCATGTACGTCTGAATGGAGTCAATACATTCCAAATCTTTCCCATGTAGGATAGGCTCCCATTAAAGTCCGGGCTCTGGCTGGGCCGCTCAAGGACATTCAGAGACTTGTCCCAAAGCCACTCCTATGTTATCTTGGCTGTGTGCTTATGGTCGTTGTCTTGTTGGAGGTGAACCTTTGCCCCAGTCTGAGGTCCTGAGAAGTCTGGAGCAGGTTTTCATCAAGGATCTTTCTGTACCTTGCTCCAATCATCTGTCCCTCAATCCTGACTAGTCTCCCAGTCCCTACCGCTGAAAAACATCCCGCAGCATAACGCTGCCAGCACCATGCATCACTGTAGGGACGGTGCCAGGTTTCCTCCAGATGTGACGCTTGGCATTCAGACCAAAGAGTTCAACCTTGGTTTCATCAGACCAGAGAATCTTGTTTCTAATGGTCTGAGTTCTCTAGGTGCCTATTGGCAAACTTCAAGCCGGCTGTCATGTGCCTTTTACTAAGGAGTGGATTCCGTCTGGCCACGCTACCATAAAGGCCTGATTGGTGGAGTGCTGCAGAGATGGTTGTCCTTCTGGAATTCTCCCATCTCCACAGAGGCCCTCTGGAGCTCTGTAAGAGTGAGCATTGTCACCTCCCTGACAAAGCCCCTTCTCCCCAAATCCCCAGTTTGGCCGGGCAGCCAGTTCTGGAAAGAGTCTTGGTGGTTCCAAACTTCTTCCATTTAAGAATGTTGAAATTCACTATGTTCTTGGGGACCTTCAATGCTGCAGAAATGTTTTGGTACCCTTCCCCAGATCTGTGTCTCGACACAATCCTGTCTCTGCACTCTACGGACAATTCCTTCAACCTCATGGCATGGTTTTTGCTCTGACATGCACTGTCAACTGTGGGACCTTATATAGACAGGTGTGTGTCTTTCCAACTCATATCCAATCAATTGAATTTACCACAGGTGGACTCCAATCAATCTCAAGGATGATCAATGGAAACAGGAGGCACCTGAGGTCAATTTTGAGTCTCATAGCAAAGGGTCTGAATACCTCCACTTCCTTCCATTCTGCTAGCAAATGTGCAATCTTCGGATAATAAAATATATGACCTACGCGGAAGATTAAACTACCAACAGGACATTCAAAACTGTAATATCTTGTACTTCACGGAGTCGTGGCTGAACGACGACACTCATAATACAGCTGGCTGGTTTTACCCTGTACCGGCAGTATAGAACAGCGGCGTCTGGTAAGACAACAGCTGGTGCACGATGTCTAAGGAGGTTTCGAGCTATTGCTCGCCTGAGGTAGAGCATCTCATGATAAGCTGTAGACCACACTATCTACCTAGAGAGTTTTCATCTGTATTTGTTGTAGCTGTTTACATACCACCACAGACTGAGTCTGGCAGTAAAACAGCATTGAATGAGCTGTATTCCGTCATAAGCAAACAAGAAAACCCTCACCCAGAGACGGTGCTCCTAGTAGCCGGGGACTTTAATGCAATGAAACTTAAATCTGTTTTACCAAATTTCTATCAGCATGTTAAATGTGCAACCAGAGTGGAAAAAAATCCAGGACCACCTTTACTCCACACACAGAGATGCATACAAAGCTCTCCCTCGCCCTCTATTTGGCATATCAGACCATAATTCTATCCTTCTGATTCCTGCTTACAAGCAAAAATTAAAGCAGGAAGCACCAGTGACTAGATCAATAAAAAATGTGGTCAGATAAAGCAGATGCTAAGCTACAGGACGGTTTTGCAAGCACAGACTGGAATATGTTCCGAGATGCTTACGATGGCATTGAATAGTACACCCACAGTGACCATATGTACATACCCCAACCAGAAGCCATGGAATTACAGGCAACATCCGCACTGAGCTAAAGGCTAGAGCTGCCGCTTTCAAGGAGCGGTACTCTAACCCAGAAGCTTATAAGAAATCCCTCCATGCCCTCTGATGAACCATCAAACAGGCAAAGCGTCAATACAGGACTGAGATCGAATCGTTCTACACTGGCAGCTCTGATGCTGGTCGGATGTGGCAGGCCTTGCAAACCATTACAGCTTACAAAGGGAAGCACGGCCAAGAGCTGCCCAGTGACACGAGCCTATCAGATGAGCTAAAATACTTCTATGCTCGCTTCGAGGCAAATAACACTGAAACATGCATGAGAGCACTAGCTGTTCCGGAAGACTGTGTGATCACGCTCTCCTCAGCCGATGTGAGTAAGACCTTTAAACAGGTCAACATTCACAAGGCCGCAGGGCCAGATGGACTACCAGGACATGTACTGCGAGCATGCGCTGAACAACTGGCACGTGTCTTTACTGACATTTACAACCTCTCCCTGTCTGAGTCTGTAACACCAACATGTTTTAAGCAGTGTGCCAAAGATCACTAAGGTAACCTGTAACTACCGACCTGTAGCACTCACGTCTGTAGCCATGAAGTACTTTGAAAGGCTGGTCATGGCTCACATCAACACCTTTATCCCAGAAACCCTAGACCCACTCCAATTTGCATACCGCCCCAACAGATCCACAGATGATGGAATCTCTATTGCACTCCACACTGCCCTGTCCCAACTGGACAAAAGGAACAGCTATGTGAGAATGCTATTAATTGACGACATCTCAGCTTTCAACACCATAGTGCCCTCAAAGCTCATCAATAAGCTAAGGACCCTGGGACTAAACACTGGATCCTGGACTTCCTGACGGGCCACCTCCAGGTGGTAAGAGTAGGTTACAACACATCCACCATGCTGATCCTCAACACAGGGGCCCCTCAGGGGTGCGTGCTCAGTCCCCTCCTGTACTCCCTGTTCACTCGTGACTGCACAGCCAGGCACGACTCCAACACCATCATTAAGTTTGCCGATGACACCGACAATCAACAACGTTGGGACAGCCTATAGGGAGGAGGTCAGAGACCTGGCCGTGTGGTGCCAGGACAACAACCGCTCCCACAACATGATCAAGACAAAGGAGATGATTGTGGACGACCGGAAAAAGAGGACTAAGCACACCCCCATTCTCATCGACGGGGCTTTAGTGGAGCAGGTTGAGAGCGTCAAGTTCCTTGGTGTCCACATCACCAACAAACTAACATGGTCCAAGCACACCAAGACAGTCATGAAGAGGGCACGGCAAAACCTATTCCCCCTCAGGAGACTGAAAAGATTTGTCATGGGTCCTCAGATCCAGTCCTCAGAACGTTCTTCAGCTGCACCATCAAGAGCACCCTGACTGTCACGGATCCCTCTGGAACTTTCATTACGCACACCTGTCCCCTATTCCCACTGATTAGTACTTGTATAAGTGTATATTTGGTTTCCTTAAGGGTATATTTGGTTACCATTGGGCTGTCCATTATTGTTACAACGTCTGTTGGTGCGTGTGAGTATTAGTGCTGTGTGTTTTGGCTTTCGTGCCAATGTGGATTGCGCAGATGATTACAGGTCTCATCCCATGTGTTATTCATTGTGTACGTGTGCTATTTATTCAAGGTACTCCTCGCTCATTTGTTTGGGGTTCATCCCTATGTTTTTTACGTGTTTGTTTGGTCTTTGTCCCCGTGCACTTACACGGTATGCCGTAATTTGGGCTTAATAAAAAAGAATATTACGCATTCCTGTGCCTGTCTCCCGAATCATTTATACCGACGTGACACTGACTGGTTGCATCACTGCCTGGTATGGCAACTGCTCGGCCTCCGACCGCAAGGCACTACAGAGGGTAGTGCGAACAGCCAAGCTTCCTGCCATCCAGAACCTCTATACCAGGCGGTGTCAGAGGAAGTCCCTAAAAATTGTCAACGACATCAGCTACCCTAGTCATAGACTCTTCTCTTTGCTACCGCACGGCAAGCGGTACTGGAGCGCCAAATTTAGGTCCAAAAGGCTTCTAAAACAGCTTCAACCCCCAAGCCATAAGACTCCTGAACATCTAATCAAATGGCTACCCAGACTATTTGCATTGTGGCCCTACCGCCCGTATTTTATACCGCTGCTACTCTCTGTTGTTATCATTTATACATAGTCACGTTAACAACTCTACCTACATGTACATATTACCTCAACTAACCGGTGCCTCCGCACATTTTTGAATAAGGCTGTAACGTAACCAAATGTGGAAACAGTCAAGGGGTCTGAATACTTTCCGCACCGTACTGTTCAGACAACTGTTCAGACAATGATTTCAATTAAAATCTTGACTAATTACTGTCCATGATTTTCAAACGGTACATTATAACTGCCACATTTTTTTTAATCGTCATTACAATTACAAAATAATTCAAAGTGTGTATTCTAATCAATATCAAATACACCATTTCCTCCCCATGTAACTACATTTAAATTACTAAAAATCCTATTACAGTGCGTGATTCCAATGCCAAACCAGGGAAGGAACCAGACCGTATTGGATTTGCCATGTTGGGGCACAGTGCTTCTCACGTGGGTAGGACATGCTCCAGGAGCAGGGAAATAGACAGTGAAATGGAGGGCGAGGCGCCCCCACACAGGTGCAGAAGCTTGTGAGGGGGATGACTCAGTAGATAGCCTGCCAGTGCTCGGTCCGGTTTGAGCCCACTTCCACCCACAGCTCTGCCCAGTGGAGAGGAAACCTGGCAGGCTGGCACGCTGGGTTGATTGGCAGGTCCATGGTTTAGGAGCAGAGGGGCAGAGGGGATACCAACCTTGGTATCATTACACTGAAAATTACACGGAAACCATTACAAATCTAGTAGTGGTATGGAGATGGAGTTTTCGCACCAGTTATATGCAATATAAATTGTAGAGACTTGTATGTGCAGGCCAATCAGAGTTCGTTTTAGTTAGTATTGAGTTTCCATGTACAATGGGAAAAAAACATGAATTAATCAATTATGTTGGGGAATTGTCAACAATATATTTGTCAAATAATATAGCGTGTGTTGGGCTTGGATGAACCATGCTGCATAGTAGACGTATGATTACTTTAATAGGAGGGGAAAAGAGAAAAGGTCTAATCGTTGGTGAAAATTATGTGTTGTGATTTGGTTCTGTATTCAATTACGCACTTTTGTATGGCAGACAAAACATTCAGTAATTACACAGAATTGGTCTCCAAAGTCAAGAAAAAGTCATGCTGTTGTGTTTTCTTGGGGAGAAACAGACAGTACAGTCCATTACAATTCAAGGCATACCAAAGCACTGTAAGCATACACAAACAAGCGGAGGTGCATTTGTTTGCCAAAGAACATATGCCTGGACGAAAACCATAGAAGTCTGCTTATACATTGTCTTGAACCCGAGTGGGAATTTAGTGGTCGACACGTTTGTCCATTGTTCTATTGCACCACTGAAGGTGAGCCCATGTGATTTGTGCCACAAAGATTTCACACATGCTTGACTCTGAGACTGAGGAATTCTGACCATGTTTTCGCCATGATTACTGAGACTAATGAAGATAGACAAGGTCAACTCTATTGTGTGTGTCCATCTCACTGCATGAAATTTGTGTTGCCTGGTTGGGGATTATATACACTGAACAAAGATACAGTATAAACACAACATGTAGACTGTTGGTCCCATTTTTCATAAGCTAAAATAAAAGGTCCCAGAAATGTTCCATACGCAGAGAAAGCTTAATTCTCTCAAATGCTGTGTACAAATGCATTTACATCCCGGTAAGTGAGAATTTATTACTTGCCAAGATAATCCATCCACCTGATAGGTGTGACAAATTAAGAAGCTGATTAAACGTCATGATCATTATACAGGTGCACCTTGTGCTGGGGACAATACAAGGCCATTCTAAAATGTGCAGTTTCGTCACACAACACAGATGCCTTACGTTTTGAGGGAGTGTGCAATTCGCATGTTGACTACAGGAATGTCTACCAGAGTTGTTGCCAGATAATTTAATGTTAATTTATCTACCATAAGCCGCCTACAACGTCATTTTAGAGAATTTGTCAGAACGTCCAACTAGCCTTACAACCACGCCAGCCCAGGACTTTGAGATCTGGCTTCTTCACCTGTGAGATTGTCTGAGACCAACCACCTGGACAGCTGATGAAACTGAGTATTTCTGTAATAAAGCCCCTTTGAGGGGAAAAATTCATTCTGTTTGGCTGGACCTGGCTTCCCAGTGGGTGGGCCTGGTTCTCAAGTTGGTCGGCCTATGCCCACCCATGGCTGCTCCCCTGCCCAGTCATGTGAAATACAAAGATTAGGGTTTAAGGAATTTAAATTGACTGATTTCCTTATATGAACTGTAACTCAGTAAAATCGTTGAAACTGTTGCATGTTGTGTTTATATTTTTGTTCAGTATACATTACATAACTGTGTCTGTGAGATAGCACGGTCATAACCAGAGAATCTGAACTATGTTCTGATTGGCTCAAGACTGTAGCTGCCCTCCACAGATAGCTACGCTACAGTAACATCATGTAGGAGGACAGTGCTATAGATGGAACCAGGCACATCACAGCAGCACAGAGAATTCTGAATAGTTTTTAGCTCATTCCTTTTCCACGTAGCCCACATATACTGTATCTAAAACCAGGGAAGGTGTGTCTAGACTCTGGTTTAAGTAAATGCCTTAGACTACAGTCAAAATCATATAATGTAAACACTAAAAATAAATGGTTCTATATAGTGCCAAATATGGGTTATTTTGCTTGTAACCATAGCGGAACCTTCTTTTAAAGTTTATATAAAGACCCATGCTCATAAGGTTCTAAATGGAACCTGTATGGTGCTATAAAGCCCCCTTCTCTAAGGTTCTATGAAGAACTCGTAAAGGTATTGAACAGTCAATTAAAAAGTACATTTTCTCTCATGGTTAATTACCAGAAAGTTTGAAAAGACAGGCTGAGTGGGAGAGGAGCTTATACTAATGAGCTCACCTTGACTAACAGCACTTTGAAACACCGATGTCAAGCCACTTGGATGCAGTGTCACAGGAAATTCATTTAAAGCTAATTTGGTGATACAAATAGCAACACAAACAGCATTGAAAATACATCAATTATATATTTTATTTGGTATGTTTCTTTTGGGGCGGTTCAGAGCAGCACTGACGAATGTGTTGACATGATAACTGCATCAGAGTTCTAAATGACCCTTTTATTCCATGCTGAATGAAGACACAGCTAGACAGTAACTAGCTAACACCAGGCACAGATGGAGACCTAGCTAGACAGGAACTAGCTAACACCAGACACAGATTAAGACCCAGCTAGACAGGAACTAGCTAACACCAGACACAGATGAAGACCCAGCTAGCCAGTAACTAGCTAACACCAGACACAGATGAAGACCTAGCTAGACAGTAACTAGCTAACACCAGACGCAGATGAAGACCTAGCTAGACAGTAACTAGCTAACACCAGACACAGATGAAGACCTAGCTAGACAGTAACTAGCTAACACCAGACACAGATGAAGACCCAGCTAGACAGTAACTAGCTAACACCAGACACATATGAAGACCTAGCTAGACAGTAACTAGCTAACACCAGACACAGATGAAGACCTAGCTAGACAGTAACTAGCTAACATCACACAGATGAAGACCTAGGTAGACAGTAACTAGCTAACACCAGACACAGATGAAGACCTAGCTAGACAGTAACTAGCTAACACCACACAGATGAAGACCTAGCTAGACAGTAACTAGCTAACACCAGACACAGATGAAGACCTAGCTAGACAGTAACTAGCTAACACCAGACGCAGATGAAGACCTAGCTAGACAGTAACTAGCTAACACCACACAGATGAAGACCTAGCTAGACAGTAACTAGCTAACACCAGACACAGATGAAGACCTAGCTAGACAGTAACTAGCTAACACCAGACGCAGATGAAGACCTAGCTAGACAGTAACTAGCTAACACCAGACACAGATGAAGACCTAGCTAGACAGTAACTAGCTAACACCAGGCGCAGATGAAGACCTAGCTAGACAGTAACTAGCTAACACCAGACACAGATGAAGACCTAGCTAGACAGTAACTAGCTAACACCACACAGATGAAGACCTAGCTAGACAGTAACTAGCTAACACCAGACGCAGATGAAGACCTAGCTAGACAGTAACTAGCTAACACCAGACGCAGATGAAGACCTAGCTAGACAGTAACTGGCTAACACCAGACACAAATGAAGACCTAGCTAACCAGTAACTAGCTAACACCAGATGCAGATGAAGACCCAGCTAGACAGTAACTAGCTAACACCAGACACAGATGAAGACCTAGCTAGACAGTAACTAGCTAACTCCAGCCACAGATGAAGACCTAGCTAGACAGTAACTAGCTAACACCAGACGCAGATGAAGACCTAGCTAGACAGTAACTAGCTAACTCCAGCCACAGATGAAGACCTAGCTAGTCAGTAACTAGCTAACACCAGACGCAGATGAAGACCTAGCTAGACAGTAACTAGCTAACACCAGACACAGATGAAGACCTAGCTAGACAGTAACTGGCTAACACCAGACACAAATGAAGACCTAGCTAACCAGTAACTAGCTAACACCAGACACAAATGAAGACCCAGCTAGACAGTAACTAGCTAACACCAGACACATATGAAAGGGGAAACATATAAGTATATTTGCCATAGATGAATAGGGTATCTAGCTATATAAACCACGCCCCTCTGCAAACACGTCTTCTCCAATGTTAGTTACAAGGCATACTTATTTAAATCAGGTAAGAGAATATCATGTTACCATTAGTGTATTAAAATGAGAGTTAAGGAATGTCACCTTGTCCCTTAATAATGAATCCAAGTGTTTGACATGATAGAGGGGACAAGTAACTTTAAGATCAAACTTGATCAATGTAGAAGCAACAGTAATTTTTCATACTTTGATTTGGTTTCCTTAAAATATTATCACATTTCGTGAAAAACATGATTTTGACTGTTCATGACCTTTAAAAAAAAGGTTCTATATAGCACCAAAAAAGAAAACCCCCAAAATGTTTTCTTTTTGGGGCTGTATAGAACCCTTTTTAATGACTCTTCATAGAACCATTATGGAAAATGGTTCTATAAAGAACCTTTTTCAATCTAAAAGCTTCTTTTTAGAACCATACATTATTTTTTATTAATGTTTAAAGCTGCAATATGTGACTTTTTGGGCAATCTGACCAAAGTAAAATTCAAGTTGTAGATCTGTCATTATCATTGAAAGCACGTCTAAGAAGCAGTATATATGTTCTATGTGTGCTATTTCTATGCTTCCCTTACTTAAGTTGAGTTTTTGCCAATTTTACTTTTGGTTTTGTACACCAGCTTCAAACAGCTGAAAATATAATGTTTTTGGTTATGGAAAAGATATTTCACAGCGGTTTAGATGGTACAATGATTCTCTACAATGTACTTGCTTGTTTTGTCACATAAACTTAAATTAGGTGAACTATTAGAATCTTAGCCACCAGGAAGTTGCAGAACGATTTCTGAATAGCGGATCTTTAATACCCATAATATAATGTTAAAATTCCATAGGTTTTACTATTGTGTTTAAATGGTGTGCTAGCTCTGAAACAGCTGGGGGTCTCTGAGAAGAGAATTACTGACTTAGTCAGCTGTTCTCTATTTACACAAGACCATATGCTTCTACATCTGCATTGCTTAATGTTTGGGGTTTTAGACTGGGTTTCTGTATAGCACTTTGTGACATCAGCTGATGTGAAAATGGCTTTATAAATAAATATGATTAACTGATTGAAGAGTCCTTCACAAGACACAGTCACATATAACATGGAATAGCATAACACAACAGATTATATCAACTGGAATGACACTCTCACTTAAGGTTGCTGTGAGAGCTGTGCACAAACCACACCCCCAAAATATTCCAATGAGCCGCTGGCCCTATGTTTTAATTTTCACTAAAAGAGGGAAACATTTTTTTTTGAAAGGCAAAGAACCATTGAAGAGCTCAGAGATACTTTGTTGTTTAGTAGTCGTTTAAGATAACAATCCTTGATACACTAGCGATATAATTTAACTTTTAGAGTAGGGTTGGCAGGTAGCCTAGTGGTTAGAGCGTTGGGCCAGTAATAGAAAGGTTGCTGGTTTGAATCCCCGAGCTGACAAAGTGCACATCTGTCATTCTGCCCTTGAACAAGGCAGTTAACCCACTGTTTCAGACCATCATTATAAATAAGAATATGTTGTTAACTGACTTGCCTGGTTAAATAAAAAATGGGGATTTCCCAAATGACCAGATCTCTCCAGTATCTATAGTTACGAGTTGCACCCAGGAAATATGAGGCATGCCTCTCCACGGCTTGTTTCTGATTTCCCTCAAGCCCACTTTTATTTCTCACAGAGTATGAGGAAAACTGGCAAAAGAGAGAGCGAATACTTATTGGTTCCATTTCAAGGCCTGGATTCATGTTGATCAGCCGACACCTGTGTGTTGCGAATCCTGTAGTTTCATGCGTGACTTTGGTGGTGTGTAAGAGTCTAATAAAATCTATAATACTTTAGAGTATAATGAAATCTATAATACTTTAGAGTATAATAAAATCTATAATACTTTAGAGTCTAATAAAATCTATAATACTTTAGAGTCTAATAAAATCTATAATACTTTAGAGTCTAATAAAATCTATAATACTTTAGAGTATAATAAAATCTATAATACTTTAGAGTATAATAAAATCTATAATACTTTAGAGTATAATAAAATCTATAATACTTTAGAGTATAATAAAATCTATAATACTTTAGAGTATAATAAAATCTATAATACTTTAGAGTATAATAAAATCTATAATACTTTAGAGTATAATAAAATCAGAAGTGAAAGAACGAGACTTATAAAAACACAATTAAGTTGGTGACTGAAAACGTCATGGCCTTTTTGATATTTCAATGGTTATCAATAAAATATTGGTAGTGACCATCTGTAGGCCACACTAAAACAAAAACATGTTGTGTCTCTGAATGAGGGGAGTTGCATGCACAGAGGTCAAACATAGAGGTCAAACAATCACTCATGTCCTTGGCTGGCTGTGCTTTGCTCAGCATATGATATCTGAATCAATCACAAAAACATTGAATCAATTTGTAGGAATGTTACGACACAAATTTAAGACATTATTTAAAAAGTCAGTGAAATGAAGAGGCAGTGAAATTAAAAGGAATCGCTTTTCCATAAACAAGTGTGATGTCCGTACTGTTAGAGTGAAGTATGCCAGGGCTGCATACCCAATTGACTTCTGCTTTCCATCGCAAATCTTCAGGGCCTACATTGAGAGAGAGAAAGGCATGCCAAACACCAAACCATTAAAAGTTCAATCACATCAATAATCCACCATTGGAGTTCACTGTGAGTAAGCTACTGAGAAGTGAGTGAAAGAATGCTTGTCCTTGCACTAACGGTCTGAAAGAGGGCTTAATAATCATGTGCTTCTGAGGTTGGAGGGGATGAAAAATTCAAGAGCAGACAAATGAAGGGCTTTTTCACAGGAACCTCATTCTGAATCTTTTATCAGTGTGATGAGGAAGAAATTACATTTAATTAATAAAGTTGCTGTACATTTATTCTTGGTTACATAGGCTGGGCTGAGCTCTTACTACAAGGAGGTTGTAATTGCACTTGAAGTTTAAATCTGTATATTGAAGGTCTGCATATCTATTTCTTTCAACTGTAGAATGGTATAAGGTCAAATACATATATCTCCGGGCTTTTAAAATTTTGATTGGCTTAGTCATTATTAGCTTGAAAATCATCTTTGTTGATTTCAGTCTCGGGAGCAACAAGGCCACTTTTTGTCCAACAAACTCGACTTAATCTTTGCACGAATAAAATGTTTTAATTGGAAAGGCTAGCGTGACTATAAATACAACACAACATTTTATGAGTAAGGGAGAGTTATGCAAGACTATGCATCATTTTTACCAAAATATAGCTCACCCTAAGGTCTTAAAATACAGTATATTCCAAGGATTATTCAAAACGTATCACTAAAGTCATGGATTAAGATGTTAAATTACTTTAAGATAATACCCAACAAGTATGTGTTGGATAAACTGTATGGGGCCAGTTTCCTGAACCCAGATTAAGCCTAATTCTGGACTAAAAAATATCTCCAATGAAAGCGCTTTTCAGTTCAGGAATAGGCTTTATCTGGGTCACACTTGGACACCTCTTCATGGAATTGATTCTGTGTTTTACTGTGCGTGTTTATGTAATGTCTAATAGAAAAAAGCATCACCCCTCTCTACATCATCATCAGTTTTTACATTCTCTCCCTGAGCTCTGTTGCATCGGTGCCGGTCCTCAATCCTGACATGTGAGTCAGAGCCACAATAGCATTAGCATGACGCCACCCAGACTCAGGCCCAGTCGGAGAACACATGTTCTCCGTGTGCTTGATGTGCCTCATCCAAGCCAAGGGCTCTATGGAGACTATATTTTAATCCATTAGTGGGGGTTGAAAAACCTACTGTAAACTGCCTATTTGGTTGGAAAAAAATGCCATCATATTGGTAGTTTGAGTGGGGACAAAACTGGAAAACAAACAGAAACAATCAATGTCAGAAATGTTGTTCCGCTTTTTATTTTTTTAGGCAGTCTCTTTCCAGCTTCAGCAGGTACAGAGGAGCAAGGAGATCACTAAGTATTTGAAGCACGCTTCCAATTGGGTATGTGTACGAGGTCCTCTTCATTCTCAAAACCATCTATTTCCAATTGTTTCTTTGTGTTTGTATGTCAGATGAAACAGATGGATTATTTTCAAAGGCCCATACAATTTGTCAGTAATGTGATCCATGCATTGATTTCTGTTATCACAAAATAGCTTATTCTCCTCTAGATTGTCTGAAGAGAACTGATTTTCCTTTACTCATTAGAGACGTAGCCACTTCTGTTTTATAGCATAAGGTTTGAGTGTTGGAAATGCTTTACTATCAGCATAGGGATTTAGTAAACGAAAGGTAAATAAAATGAGAAACAATTTTCTTGACTATTTGTTGAGGGCACATTTTTAAAAGACCTCTATTCTACAGATGTGTTGCTCAACCAGCAACTTAATCTCATGGGATTCCTTATCAGTTTCACATTTTACAAGAGCAAGACCTTTTTATTTTATTTAGTTGTTCAGAAAAACAGTGGCAACAGCAGGAGAGAGAGAGAGAGAGAGAGAGAGAGAGAGAGAGAGAGAGAGAGAGAGAGAGAGAGAGAGAGAGAGAGAGAGAGAGACTGACAATTGCTTGCTCTATGTTACTAATTGAATTGCTTTCACACTTTCCCCCTGTTCGGGATATGCTTTATTTGGTGCCACATCAGCATGTTCTCCCATGACTGAAACAGAGCGAGGTGCTGCCATAATGGAATGAATTGTGTGTTCTGCCAGCCAATATGGAAGCGGATCAGACAATGTTGTCACTCGCACATCTGCAGTGCCACACATGTCAAATAACTAATCTGCCTCAAACTTCCACTGTGCTACACGTGCACAATCCAAAGCATTGCATGCACATTGTACATTTGCATATAAATAAACAAAATGTGCCAACCAAAGAGCCCATTTCAAAAGCAGAGCATGCACAAAGTAGTTCATGAAAGCTTTAGTTTTTCTTTACACTAAAAGGAATAAAGGGTTGTCAATGTGGAGCAAAACTGCCTCGACAAGTAGCTGCAAATGTAACTGCATCCACCTACATTGTGAAATACCATATCTTTATTTGCATTCGTGAATAAGGAAAATGTTGCTTCCACCATATCGTCCTTAACATACTGATGATCAGACCATAATTAGCAGGAAGTATTACTGAGCAGGGTTGTGTCATGTAGTTTGAAATCAATACTTCATCTGTGAGACCTTCAAATAAGGAGTCAGCTCTGTGCTGTTTCCCCAGACTTCCATGTGGATGGGGAGAGAAAGATCTCACAGCTCCGTGGCTCTGGCCTTGTAATATCCAAGTTGACTGTGGAAGAGGAATATCCAGGGAATCCGCTCATTTAGAACTAGCCATCCATTGCAAATTGATTTCTATATATTGCGCCTTTCACTGTGATGCTGCTGCCGACGGGAGGTCGGCGCTGGAAGTGGCTAGCAGCAGTGTAGTATAGGAAGAAAACAGAAAGGAGTTATTTCTAAAATGGGAAAGTCGAGGAGAAATTGGTGGTCAATTTTCTTTGTCTATGACCACCCAGTCCTGCACATCATGATGAAACACTACCTAAAACAACATTAGATTTATTACAAAGAAATATCTGTTTATCTATAATCCCTTGTCTGAGGTCAGTGATGCGGGTCTGATTGTGAAATTGTTGCAGGTTGGCATTTATTGTCATGAATCTTGCCCTGGAGGCAGCTCCACAGTGGTCACGAGCTGAAGAGCGACAAAGTAAATTAAATCTGATTTTAAACCCAACCCAAACCTTAAACACAATGCTAACCCTAATGCCTAACGCTAAGCCCATTTTGGATTTCTAGAATTTTTCCCGATATAGCCAATTTTGACTTTGCAGCTGGCCCATCAAGTGGGAATCGCTCAGTTCTGCCTCCAGGGCAAGATTCATGACAATAAACGTCAACCTGCAAAATTGTCAGTGTCAATTGTTGTTAAAGAGTTCACTGCCACCTAATGAACCTGTCTCAATGTGTCAGAGCACTGAGGACTTCATTCAAGTGTTGTCCAATTATCCCACCCCATCGGATTATTCCAATTCAGTGGTATCTGTTAAATCTAGACACCGGGAATAGATCGATTAAGTGACAACCAGACAGATATGCCACCAGCTGTGACTGTGCGTAGTGTGTTCACTCAGTGAGTTCTGTGTGTAGCAGTGGGGGCTGCTGAAGGGAGGAGGGCTCATAATAATGGCTGGAATGGAGTAAATGGAATGGTATAAAAAACATGGTTTTCATATATTTGATACTATTTCATTCACTCAATTCTACTCCATTCCAGACATTATTTTGAGCCGTCCTCCACTGGTGTGTAGTGTGTTCTGTGCGTAGTGTGTTCTGTGTATAGAGTGTTCTGTGTGTAGTGTTTTCTGTGTGTTCTGTGCGTAGTATTTTCTGTGCGTGGAGTGTTCTGTGCGTGGTGTGTTCTGTGTATAGAGTGTTCTTTGTGTAGTGTGTTCTATGTGTAGTGTGTTCTGTGCGTAGTGTGTTCTGTGTATAGACTGTTAATTCAGTGTGTTCTGTGTGTAGTGTTTTCTGTGTGTAGTGTTTTCTGTGTGTTCTGTGTGTAGTATTTTCTGTGCGTGATGTGTTCTGTGCGTGGTGTGTTCTGTGCGTGGAGTGTTCTGTGCGTGGCATGTTTTGTGTGTAGTGGGTTCTGTGTGTAGTGTTTTCTGTGTGTAGTGTTTTCTGTGTGTAGTGTGTTCTGTGTGTAATGTTTTCTGTGTGTAGTGTTTTCTGTGTGTAGTGTTTTCTGTGTGTTCTGTGTGTAGTATTTTCTGTGCGTGATGTGTTCTGTGCGTGGAGTGTTCTGTGCGTGGTGTGTTCTGTGCGTGGAGTGTTCTGTGCATGGAGTGTACTGTGCGTGGCATGTTTTCTGTGTAGTGGGTTCTGTGTGTAGTGTTTTCTGTGTGTAGTGTTTTCTGTGTGTAGTATTTTCTGTGCGTGATGTGTTCTGTGCGTGGTGTGTTCTGTGCGTGGAGTGTTCTGTGCGTGGAGTGTTCTGTGCATGGCATGTTTTGTGTGTAGTGGGTTCTGTGTGTAGTGTTTTCTGTGTGTAGTGTTTTCTGTGTGTACTATTTTCTGTGCGTGATGTGTTCTGTGCGTGGTGTGTTCTGTGCGTGGCATGTTTCGTGTGTCGTGGGTTCTGTGTGTAGTGTATTCTTCAAGCAGTGATTCAAATGTTATTTTTCAATAACCCTTCCATGTTTGGGTGATTACTACTCATGTCAGACCTCGTAAGTAAATGAAGAGCCCTTATGGAAAAAAACATATGCATTTGACATATGATCACGTGATCGCATGTGATAACATGGGGATGCAACATTTCAACATGTGAAACCATGAAATTACATGTGGCAACATTTGAGCACAAGTGGAGGCTGCTGAGGGGAGGATGGCTCATAGCAATTACCTCAAGGGAGCCAATGGAATGGATTCAAACATCAAATACATGGAAGCCTTGTTTTTGATACCTTTCCACCTATTCCACTCCAGCCATTACCACAAGCCCGTCCTCCCCAATTAAGGTGCCACCAACCAACCTCTGTTGAGCACATGTGAAAGCTGAGATGTCAAATGTAATTCAGAATACTTTACTTTAAAAAGCATAATTGACATTAATTCAATTTAAACAGCCATGGTTCCCTGCAGGTTTATTTCTAGCTCTCGGTTTTGTTCCAGGGACGGACCAAGGCAGTTTTTCGGACGTTCTCAGAACATTGTGTTATGGTCCTTTGGAAGTTTTTGTCTAGTTGTCAGACCATGAGACACTGTTCAACCATGTATGAAGCTGTTATTCAATGCTTTTCTATGGGCTAATAAGCAGTAAGGCCAAATTCTGCCCTTTGCTGAAAGCGGCCCAGAATCAAGTAAATAATTGTACAATTATCCCCATCAATGTAACACCAGCAGTGCTCAAGGACACTTGACGTAAATTATAGTAGACTTATTTCGCTCGGCTGGGAGGGGATCGATGTTTCTGCAGTGCCACCAGGTTCATACTCATTGCTTGTATCACACTGTATATTAACACCCTCTCGGAGAATAAGGGTATGGTTAGGATACCGGAGAATAAGGGTATGGTTAGGATACCGGAGAATAAGGGTATGGTTAGGATACCGTGTTGTTCCCTGGGCACACATATAACACAGATGCACATATAAACTCACATGGTACAGCTCGGTACCTTGTAGGAAATGGGAGATGTTTCTACACAATATTTTGAATATGGCACGATCATCAATGCAATTTAAAATATATGTGGGGGCAATGTACTGTGTGGGGCTCGTTAGCATATTTGAGGCATGGTTAAATATGTGTATTTGTGCCAAGCATCAATGGAAGTCTTGGAGTAGTTTAAGTGTTTCATGGTTATTCCTATTCAAGTTGAGCAACTTTTTTGACACTGTTCTACAAACTTTACAACAGACTGCAGCAGTAATGAGCTGCACTGTAAAGAGGTTATTGTGCATTTCCCAGTCATTTAATGGAAACGTGTTGCTCTGAATTGCTCTGACGTTTCTGTTAACAAGGTGCAACTCATTAAGCTTGAACTAGAAGCACAGTGCAGAGGTTGAGTGTCACATGTGCTTACAAAGATTCCAGAACTGACAGCGTCAAAAGATGTGCTCGAGGTGTTTTAACGTACCAATAAAACCACTTAAGCTGATACAACATTCCCAAATATGCTAATGAGACCCCGCCAGCATATTTCCCCCACCTATAATTTCAAAGTGCAGTAATGATTAAGCCTAATCCTGCATTCACAACCAAGCGGAAGTGTGTATTTAGCACATACAACTGGTAAAAATCTAATTGAACAGCTTCAACTGGTAATTACTAGTGGGGAATTGGTCTATCATCCCTGAGCTCCGACTTCTCCCTCATGCTGACCTCTGACACCACCTATTAAGGACATTACCTCGATAACAGCATTTTCGGAAGTTAAATGTAATAACAAAACTATCTATAAAAAGCAACTTATTACAGTTTTTATTTTATTTTTTACAATTGCTAACAAGTGTTTACCTATACTTAAGATACTTTTTCTAAACTCTTAACACAGCAATACACCTATGTCACACAATTAACCAAATAGAACATTTTCTGCTCAAAACCACATTTTGTTCATTAATTACCAATTCTACATTTCAAAACTCAAAAAAAACCTTTCTCTACATAACCTAACTATCAAAACATGGAAAACCCGACTCAATATCTATTCATTCTGTCAAAACATCAACACATGTTTTCTATCCAAAACGAACATCTAGTCAATCATAGCTCCAATGACTTTCAAAATACTAACAGTTGATGGCTTTACAAAACTGCATTACTCGTCATGTTTCTGTTCTACCTGCATCAATAGACAATATGAAATCCATTGTATTTTATAATTCAGTTTCCGTTTACTGTAAACCACTCTACATTTTTTGGTTGAGTGTCGAATGTGTGTATTTTTGGCAACATACTATCTAAAAGTGAATGAGGCATCTGTACTTTATAGAATGTACAGTAGAAAAATAGTTTGACATAATTGCTGTAGTAAAAGCTTTATTAGCAACATGAAATTGCTGCCAGTGATAAATAAAAAATCCAACGTACATGACCTTTGGTTCAACAACACATCCAACATACATGGCCTTTGGTTCAACAACACATACAACACACATGGCCTTTGGTTCAACAACACCTCCAACACACATGACCTTTGGTTCAACAACACATCCAACACACATGACTTTTGGTTCAACATCACATCCAACATACATGACCTTTGGTTCAACAACACCTCCAACATACATGGCCTTTGGTTCAACAACACCTCCAACATACATGGCCTTTGGTTCAACAACACATCCAACATACATGACCTTTGGTTCAACAACACATCCAACATACATGACCTTTGGTTCAACAACACCTCCAACACACATGACCTTTGGTTCAACAACACCTCCAACATACATGACCTTTGGTTCAACAACACCTCCAACACACATGACCTTTGGTTAAACAACACCTCCAACATACATGACCTTTGGTTCAACAACACCTCCAACACACATGACCTTTGTTTCAACAACACCTCCAACATACATGGCCTTTGGTTCAACAACACATACAGCATACATGACCTTTGGTTCAACAACACCTCCAACATACATGACCTTTGGTTCAACAACACATACAACATACATGACCTTTGGTTCAACAACACATACAACACACATGGCCTTTGGTTCCAAATGTGTAAAAATAAAACACAATTACAGTAAAAAAGATACAGAAGGGAAAAACACTAAAATGCCCGTCCTGTTCTAATCTACACCATCTTCAGCATTAGGCCACATGTTCTCATCTACATCACACCTTATGTCGTCCCTCTTGGATAGAAATGCTTGGCATGTCTTATCCACCCCTGGCAGTCTTCAACTGAGATGTCTCTGCAGCCGTAATCCATTGCATCCAGGAAGGACCAATGATCATACACTTAGGGGGAGTAGGGGGGAGGAAAGGTGAGTAGGGGGAGGAAAGGTGAGTAGGGGGAAGAAAGGCGAGTAGGGGGGAAGGAAAGGCGAGTAGGGGGAGGAAAGGTGAGTAGGGGGAGGAAAGGCGAGTAGGGGGAGGAAAGGCGAGTAGGGGGAGGAAAGGTCAGTAGGGGGAGGAGGAAAGGTGAGTAGGGGAGGGGGAGGAAAGGCGAGTAGGGGGAGGAAAGGCGAGTAGGGGGAGGAAAGGAGTAGGGGGAGGAAAGGTGAGTAGGGGGAAGAAAGGCGAGTAGGGGGGAGGAAAAGGGAAACCATTCTTGAATGGCCAGTTTGTGATTGCATGTGAATGGTGGAATGCTACACTGTCCCATGCAATAAGAAATGTCCTCATGTTTCCTCCCAACTGTTCCCTTTCTGCTTCTGGCACCAGTTGTTGGTGGAGGTCATCTAAAAACAAAAGAAGGAGCTCAGTGTTGTAGGGACCAATCTGGCATTTCTGCAGGACCAAACCAGCACTCAAGATTGCAGCACACATTGTGATATTTGCTCCTCTCTGACCCGGCACATCAACAGTGGCCCTTTTCCCGATGACCTTTCTTCCCCGCCGACGTGTTTTTGCCAGGTTAAACCCTGCCTCGTCTACATAAATTATTTCATGGGGGGTCTGATTAGCCTGCAACTCCATGACTCTCTGAAAGAAATCAAACACAGTATGTATAAATGCTTTTTTGTTTATCTTACATGTTTACATGTAGAGTAGCATACTGTTAAACTCACTACAGAACAAGACATATTGGATAGACACCATACCTGGACGTATTTTTTAAATGTATTTTTAATTTCACCTTTATTTAACCAGGTAGGCTAGTTGAGAACAAATTCTCATTTGCAACTGAGACCTGGCCAAGATAAAGCATAGCAGTGTGAACAGACAACACAGAGTTACACATGGAGTAAACAATTAACAAGTCAATAACACAGTAGAAAAAAAAGAGAGTCTATATACATTGTGTGCAAAAGGCATGAGGAGGTTGTCACGGTTGTCCTCCTCTTCATCTGAAGAGGAGAGGCGAGAAGGATCGGAGGACCAAAATGCGGCGTGATATGTGTTCATGTTGAATGTTTTAATTAAAGAAAGAACTGAACACAGAAACACTATACAAAAAACAGTAACCAAAATAACAACCGTGAAGCTAATGCGAGCTGCGCTGAAACAAGCCATCAACATAAACAATCACCCACAAACAAACAGTGCAACCCAGGCTACCTAAGTATGATTCTCAATCAGAGACAACTAATGACACCTGCCTCTGATTGAGAACCATACTAGGCCGAAACATAGAAATCCCAAATCATAGAAAATCAAACATAGACTGCCCACACAACTCACGCCCTGACCATACTAAATAAATACAAAAACAAAGGAAATAAAGGTCAGAACGTGACAGAGGTAGGCAAATAATTACAATTTTGCAGATTAACACTGGAGTGATAAATGATCAGATGGTCATGTACAGGTAGATATATTGGTGTGCAAAAGAGCAGAAAAGTAAATACAGTGCCTTGTGAAAGTATTCAGCCCCCTTGAACTTTGCGACCTTTTGCCACATTTCAGGCATCAAACATAAAGATATAAAACTGTATTTTTTTGTGAAGAATCAACAACAAGTGGGACACAATCATGAAGTGGAACGACATTTATTGGATATTTCAAACTTTTTTAACAAATCAAAAACTGAAAAATTGGCCGTGCAAAATTATTCAGCCCCTTTACTTTCAGTGCAGCAAACTCTCTCCAGAAGTTCAGTGAGGATCTCTGAATGATCCAATGTTGACCTAAAGGACTAATGATGATAAATACAATCCACCTGTGTGTAATCAAGTCTCCGTATAAATGCACCTGCACTGTGATAGTCTCAGAGGTCCGTTAAAAGCACAGAGAGCATCATGAAGAACAAGGAACACACCAGGCAGGTCCGAGATACTGTTGGAAAGAAGTTTAAAGCCGGATTTGGACACAAAAAGATTTCCCAAGCTTTAAACATCCCAAGGAGCACTGTGCAAGCGATAATATTGAAATGGAAGGAGTATCAGACCACTGCAAATCTACCAAGACCTGGCCGTCCCTCTAAACTTTCAGCTCATACAAGGAGAAGACTGATCAGAGATGCAGCCAAGAGACCCATGATCACTCTGGATGAACTGCAGAGATCTACAGCTGAGGTGGGAGACTCTGTCCATAGGACAACAATCAGTCGTATATTGCACAAATCTGGCCTTTATGGAAGAGTGGAAAGAAGAAAGCCATTTCTTAAAGATATCCATAAAAAGTGTTGTTTAAAGTTGGCCACAAGCCACCTGGGAGACACACCAAACATGTGGAAGAAGGTGCTCTGGTCAGATGAAACCAAAATTGAACTTTTTGGCAACAATGCAAAACATTATGTTTGGCGTAAAAGCAACACAGCTCATCACCCTGACCAGACCATCCCCACTGTCAAACATGGTGGTGGCAGCATCATGGTTTGGGCCTGCTTTTCTTCAGCAGGGACAGGGAAGATGGTTAAAATTGATGGGAAGATGGATGGAGCCAAATACAGGACCATTCTGGAAGAAAACCTGATGGAGTCTGCAAAAGACCTGAGACTGGGACGGAGATTTATCTTCCAACAAGACAATGATCCAAAACATAAAGCAAAATCTACAATGGAATGGTTCAAAAATAAACATATCCAGGTGTTAGAATGGCCAGGTCAAAGTCCAGACCTGAATCCAATCGAGAATCTGTGGAAAGAACTGAAAACTGCTGTTCACAAATGCTCTCCATCCAACCTCACTGAGCTCGAGCTGTTTTGCAAGGAGGAATGGGAAAAAAATTCAGTCTCTCGATGTGCAAAACTGATAGAGACATACCCCAGGCGACTTACAGCTGTAATCGCAGCAAAAGGTGGCGCTACAAAGTATTAACTTCAGGGGGCTGAATAATTTTGCACGCCCAATTTTTCAGTTTTTGATTTGTTAAAAAAGTTTGAAATATCCAATAAATGTCGTTCCACTTCATGATTGTGTCCCACTTGTTGTTGATTCTTCACAAAAATATACAGTTTTATATCTTTATGTTTGAAGCCTGAAATGTGGCAAAAGGTCGCAAAGTTCAAGGGGGCCGAATACTTTTGAGCTAGGTAAAATTGGGTGGGCTATTTACCGATAGACTATGTACTGCTGCAGCGATCGGTTAGCTGCTCAGATAGCAGATGTTTGAAGTTGGTGAGGGAGATAAAAGTATCCAACTTCAGCGATTTTTGCAATTCGTTCCAGTCACAGGCAGCAGAGAAATGGAACGAAAGACGGCCAAATGAGGTGTTGGCTTTAGGGATGATCAGTGAGATACACCTGCTGGAGCGCGTGCTACGGGTGGGTGTTGCCATCGTGCCATCGTGACCAGTGAATTGAGATCAGGCGGAGCTTTACCTAGCATGGACTTGTAGACTACCTGGAGCCAGTGGGTCTGGCGACAAATATGTAGCGAGGGCCAGCCGATTAGAGCATACAGGTCGCAGTGGTGGGTGGTATAAGGTGCTTTAGTGACAAAACGGATGGCACTGTGATAAACTGCATCCAGTTTGCTGAGTAGAGTGTTGGAAGCTATTTTGTAGATGACATCGCCAAAGTCGAGGATCGGTAGGATAGTCAGTTTTACTAGGGTAAGTTTGGCGGCGTGAGTGAAGGAGGCTTTGCTGCGGAATAGAAAGCCGACTCTCGATTTGATTTTCGATTGGAGATGTTTGATATGAGTCTGGAAGGAGAGTTTACAGTCTAGCCAGACACCTAGGTACTTATAGATGTCCACATATTCAAGGTCGGAACCATCCAGGGCGGTGATGCTAGTCAGGCGTGCGGGTGCAGGCAGCGAACGGTTGAAAAGCATACATTTGGTTTTACTAGCGTTTAAGAGCAGTTGGAGGCCACGGAAGGAGAGTTGTACGGCATTGAAGCTCGTTTGGAGGTTAGGTAGCACAGTGGTGCCGGAGTTCCTTGACCCGCTCACTGTTCCTTTCAAAAGAACTGTGTCCAACTGTTTCATTGCAACTCTGTGTTTGGTCATTGCAACTCTGAGTCAATGGTAGTCAGGCTGATGGTTTTCACACTGTGAAACACCAGGTTGTCCTCTACAATTCTGGTCTGAATTTCTCTCAGTTTTATTGCATTGTCCGCAATGACCAATCCTACCATGGCATGCTCTTGGTCTTCACTGAGGAGCTTTCCTATTCCACCAGACGGAAGAAGGCCTTTAGAGGAACAAAAATACTGGTGGCCTACAGTTACTGTAGGACATAGCAACAGCAATGATAGAAGAAACCCTTGTGAAATGCATTACTTACCTGTTAGTTCATTGAAAATTCTAGATAATGGAAGCCACGGTTGACTGTCTGAGATTAGGCTGGACTCTTTCCCCAGCCTCTCTCAGTGATAGACCATGGTATTAGGCTGGACTCTTTCCCCAGCCTCTCTCAGTGATAGACCATGGTATTAGGCTGGACTCTTTCACCAGCCTCTCTCAGTGATAGACCATGGTATTAGGCTGGACTCTTTCACCAGCCTCTCTCAGTGATAGACCATGGTATTAGGCTGGACTCTTTCACCAGCCTCTCTCTGTGATAGACCATGGTATTAGGCTGGACCCTTTCCCCAGACTCTCTCAGTGATAGACCATGGTATTAGGCTGGACTCTTTCCCCAGCCTCTCTCAGTGATAGACCATGGTATTAGGCTGGACTCTTTCACCAGCCTCTCTCAGTGATAGGCTGGACTCTTTCACTCAGTGATGCATGGTATTAGGCATGGACTCTTTCACCAGCCTCTCTCGGTGATAGACCATGGTATTATGCTGGACTCTTTCACCAGCCTCTCTCAGTGATAGACCATGGTATTAGGCTGGACTCTTTCACCAGCCTCTCTCAGTGATAGATGGTTTATCACATGGTCTATGATGGTGGCTCTTATTTCATCAGTGACAACAGCTCTTACTATCCGTTGAACACCACCACACATTCTTACTCCCCTCCTTCTTGCACATGTTGTCCTATGTGCAATTGCATGCGTTATCGCTGTTCAGCTCTAAAGTATGACCCAATCTGAGCTCACAACCTCTGGATTTGAAGTACATTGACCTTTCTGCTGTGTTTGCAGGGCATCACCTGTGAAATCTCATGAGAAAAGGTTTATCCACACGTGACAGGTTATGCAATCACGTGAAAATCCACATGTGAAACTTCATGTGAAATGTGGAAATGTCACATGTGAAATCATGCGTTTTTTCCATACGGGAGCCCATACAGTGTTCATTGTCAACTAATTGTGTGCCTATTAGTAGTGGTGTTACGTTTGATACCGAAGCTCCGAGGTATGCATCGCTAAGCAGTGTACTTCGAAGCAGTGTGATATCAATTTATCAGAAGCACGTGAATGTCCGAAGCCTGGTTTCGTCGAACAACCACCTGACTGTTTTGGTAGAAGACAAAAAGGCTACGCTGCGCACGCACTAAGGGGTGTGGGACGTCATCTATAATCATTTGGCAGCTCTTTTGACCAGCAGGTGTCACTAGTATACACTGTGTTAATCAAAGCCTTGAATAATGAACATATTTGGCACAATTGGCTGGAAAATCACACTGCTTCAGGAAGCTTCGGTTCTCCTACACTACCTACTAGCGTTGTGGGTTACAACACCCTTGATCTTGAGTACATTTCACACCTCTCGCATCTCCCACCAACTCTCTCATTGGGCCAAATACAAAGCTTACTGTTCTGTAAGCCCGGACAATGGTCTAACATGTTGAGCTGAGGCAGTGGGCACTGGTTACCAAACAGCCCATAACACAATGACATGTGAGTATCTGTTCAGTTGCCAAGACATCAAATTGTCCTTTGTGGCCCACATGAAAACACACCTATTTTAGCTCCAAGATTGGCTTTCAGTCTTGCTGCAGGTGACCACAGTCTCTCCCTCAGACAGCCTCTTGTCACTCAGATGCTTACCTCAGGGCACAGACAAAGGTACATAATCGGAGCCTGTTCATATCAATGGTAGTGTGATGAACCGAGGTAGCTTCCACTTTTTAATTGCTGGCTGTAAGTCCATCTCCAAGGCTGCTTTAAGACAGTTAGCTCCATTCTCATATTTTTTGTTCTACAAATTGGTCTTTTGACCAATCACATCAGATCTTTTCTCAGGGTTGATCTGACTGGCCAATTGACTGCAACTGTAAGTTTACAGCATGTGTTTTTCATATTCCATTCCATTTCTGTAACTACAATATGGATCGGTGTCTTTAGAGCAACCCACGTCTTTGTAGACAGTAAATTGTTGATAGGGAAGGAATACAGGGCAGAAGGTGTGACAAAGTGACAAAAATCTTCAGTCCTGAATTTGAATGAATGTCTTTTGAATTTGATGTCTGGTATTTCAGTGGATTTTAGGGAAAGTGACATAAAATGTCAAACCTCTTTCAAACATCTACTACACACACAGTATATATTTGAGGAAATGGGGCGGCTTTGCTTATTGAATGTACAGTACACCCTTGAGTCTTTATTGGTGCTCAGGCAGGTAAGACTGGGCTCGGGGAGTTGAAACTTAAAGTACTGCATATCCCTTCTTTCCCACTGTAATATGTTCCTGAGACGTGTGTACTGTATGTGCGTGTGTCACATCAGACGGTATAGTGACAGGTATCCCCTCATGTCATTGATGGTGAAGGGCTGTCACATATAGGACAGGCTGACACAATGACACAGTGTAAATCAGACACTAGGTAAACTGAGAAGGATGAATCGGCACTAAAAAGGCTAAACCATTTAGAAATAGAAAAGTGTGGTTTATTTAGTCCCTGACAGCTGAGAGGGCAGTGTCAGGACTTTGTGGGCATGAGGTCCGACGTGTATCTGTCATTTTGAAGAAGTGAGAAAGAAATGACTGTTGAAGATGTGATTTGGGATTCAGTGGCTGAGACAGAAGGGCATAAAGCTGCAATGTTTTGGGAAATGCATTTTTTGCTTCAGCTGATTCGTTTTAAACTATCTTCACCGGAATTTAACATTAAATATGTAAAACAAATGTGAAAGATTAAATATCAGACTCTCCAAATTGTCTAGAGAGCAAGGCCCCTCTGTGAGACGGAGGCTGTGGATAATTGAACAATTCCTCTGGGTCCGTATTATTGATCGAAGCTCTCCTCGGCGTCCTTGATGGTTATACATACATTATCTCATTACATTACAACTCCTCAGTAAGTAGGACCTTTACATTAAATATTCCATTCTCTGCTTCGATATACAGATCAAGATAAATGTGTCTTCTATAGACGAGTTGATTTCAAAAGCCCTTGGATTTGTGTGTGAATTGTTCAGGTTGTTGTTCCTTTTGTTGTACTTGTATGAAGGTGCTGTTGAACTACCCTAAAGGATACTTTCACTTATGGTTCTAATTTACAATGACACTGATGGAAAAAGATGACAAGACTTGCCCTATAAGTTGGAGGCCTACTGTTCTTGAAGGCTCGTGCGGAACTTGCAAAGCAATGGAATGGTAATGCAACAGAAAAGCAATGGAATGGTAATGCAATAGAAAAGCAATGGAATGGTAATGCAATAGAAAAGCAATGGAATGGTAATGCAATAGCAAAGCAATGGAATGGTAATGCAATAGAAAAACAATGGAATGGTAATGCAATAGAAAAGCATCGGAATGGTAATGCAATAGAAAAGCAATGGAATGGTAATGCAATAGAAAAGCAATGGAATGGTAATGCAATAGAAAAGCAATGGAATGGTAATGCAATAGAAAAGCAATGGAGTGGTAATGCAATAGCAAAGCAATGGAATGGTAATGCAATAGAAAAACAATGGAATGGTAATGCAATAGAAAAGCATCGGAATGGTAATGCAATAGAAAAGCAATGGAATGGTAATGCAATAGAAAAGCAATGGAATGGTAATGCAATAGAAAAGCAATGGAATGGTAATGCAATAGCAAAGCAATGGGGGTTTGTGTGAATGTTTGAACGTGACTTGTCGGTTTGGAATTTCTAATATAAGGCTCTTGTATAGTTGTTGAGTAGTGATGGAGTTAATGAATGTCTCCCACAATAGGTTGAGACTGCAGTCATGGGAAATCAAATCTTTGCGCATTACAAATGCCGGACAGTGCATGGCTGAAACCATTTTTAGAAAGACCATATCTCTCTTGATGTCAATCAGCCAACAGAGAATGGACAAAATAGCTTTCTAACTCAGAGCCATACTAAGCACTTAGCGTCAATCTCCATTTTAGAAAACAGTTGAAACAGAATTGTTTGCAGCGGTCATCCTAAATGTGTGGTCTTGGATCTAACCATGAGGAAGTAGGGGTCGTGCTCTCTTCCACATATGCATTTGTTTAGTAATTTGTAGGCTCATGATAGCAATGAGCACAGTGTGGAAACAAACACCAGAGATTTGGGCACATTATGGTGCATTACAACCAAACTGTCATTTGCTGGGCACTTTTTTTCCCCTCCTCAAATTACTTTTTATGAATTGCCAAGTAGACTGTTCCTGTTGAATACAAAACCAGCACAATTCCAGCGAGAGGTCTGGTGGATGTGTGTGCACACAGATAACATAGCTTACAATTCATACCCGTCTTTTACTATGAAGTAGCCCACAGAGAAAAGGTTAAGGTTGAATCATCTGAGGCTAAATTATTCCAGGCCTTTCTAGTTTTCTACAAATCCCTCTTTAATCATTGTGCAGTGATGTAAATGTCAGCTCCTCAGTAAACGACGATACCTCTTTCTCCTGCATTGAAACCAGCCTGTATATTGCACACACCACCATGCTCTGCAGAGTGGCTTTTGTATTCCAGGAAAGAAACACAGAGCTGCTATTAGAACACCTTTAAGACGGTTTGCTGTATCACTTCAGTTTATTCAGCTTATGTATCGGTCTGTTGGCCTTCGTCAGAGCTTTTTTAGACTGTATCCTATGCATAAAAAAAAGTGAAGTGCCCCTGTAGGTAGGTGATGATGCTTTTCATAGATACAGAATCAAAATAGTGTTGCTGACAGTACATTAAATATTTAGGGGGTACGCAGCTCAGCTTATTACCAACTCTGCTTCACAATGTCATTCCTGTCCACTGTCACGACCTATAATTGTACCCCATGGCCACTGACGAGAGAGAAAGGAATGAATGGAGATAACCTAACATTATGGTAATTCACGCACAATTTCCAACACCCTCTCAGAGAAAGTGTCCTCTCTTTGTGTGGTATATTGTTCCATTCCACGCATCCATCATCTGTCGCTAGATGTATCCTTTTCTGGCTGTCACCTCCGATTTGCCTCATTTGAGTGACTTCTGCCCGCCACTGCAGTTAGATGGGGACTGAAATAAGCCCATTTCACACTGCACTTCAGCCTGGTCTCATAGACTAGACGTAATAAAGTAATAATGAATCCGCTAAACTCAAATTTGTATGATATGTTACATTTTGTTCGGTTACATGAGACAGAACAGTGGAGGCTGGTGGGAGGAGCTATGATGTGCTCTTTATAATGTCTGGAATGGAATCAATGGAACAGAGTCAAACATGTGGTTTCCATGTTTGATGTGTTTGATACCGTTCCATTTATTTAATTCCAGCTATTACAATGATCCCGTCCTCCTATAGCTCCTCCCATCAGCCTCCACTGAGACAGAAGGTTACTGAAGGTTAAGACAAAAACGAAAGGTGGGTGGATGTATATTGTGAACGTCTAGCAACCCCAAGGTTGTGTGTTCGAATCTCATCACAAACAAATGTAAAAAATGTTTAAATAGCAACGTTGCAACTACTTACTACTTTTAAGCTACCATAACCCCTAACCCTAATGCCTTCCGCAGCTAACATTATCAACCTAGTTAACATTAGCCACCTACCGAACGCTAGTGTTAGCCACATAACCTAGCTCACATTAGCGTTAGCCACCTAGTCACCTGGCTAACATTAGCAACAACATATTGGAATTCTTAACATATCAGTCGTATTGCAAATTCGTAACATATTGTACAAATTGCAATCCGTAACAGGTCATACGAATTGTAATTCGTAACTAACTAATAAATAGGCTACATACAGATGTTGGATCTTAATTTGACCCCTTTCGTCAAATGAGGAATATAATACGTGAAGTATTGCCGCCAGGGGATAGCTAGAAGCAGTGTTTGTATACAATGCTGTACTGTACCTACATTGTACCTTATGTAGGCTATGTGCAGGCTACAGCGCGTCTCGTGTGAATTCTTATGTGAACTATAATAACCCTAACCTGAACTATAATACATTGACATATTTATAGGGGTTGTTTTATTATATGTTGAAGACAAGCAACTCACCCTAGCACATATATGACAGAATTGGCATGGGTTTAAAATGTTGCCCAGTGCCTTTTGATTCATGGGTGGATGTCTATTTTTGATGCATTAATTCCACGTGGCTACATGGTTAATGTCGCATGGTTACAGGGTTAAAACAGAAACAACTCAAAGGTGAACACTTTGGGTATTAATTCAGAGAAGTTAATGTGAGGCTTATGGTTTGGGGAAGGTTTAAAACCAAATAATAAAAAACGACGCACCTTCCTTATCATCAGTATTCATAGAATTCTTAGTGCTTGCTAGAGCATTGGGAACTGCCATAGTGCAGTGGTCTAAGCAGCGCGCTCCAAACTGCATGAGTTTGTTGCCAGTGCTGGGAGATATAGTGACCGGCCTGAGCTTACATTAGGCCCAGAAGTGAATTGTATTTATTCCAATCTTTTCAAGAAGTTAAAATGAATAGTCTGATCATTTACATGTCAAAGAAAAGTGTATCAAAATAGTCTTTGGATATGCATAAACATTTTGACAGATTCACGAAATATCAAAGCCACACAATATAGGCTTTCAATCCACACCAAAGACCAGAGCTGTGGTCGAATATTAATACTACCCACACTAACCGTACTATTTGTGAAGTGAACTGAGTATATAGTATGCTTATTTGTCAATGTATGGATATAGTTAGTATGCCAAATGTCCCGGAATCACGTACTAAATTCGCTAAAATACTCAGTATACACGCAAAGGTCAGAATTCTCAAATCAACCCTACTCCTCGGCCCGAGCGAGTTTACAAACGAACAATCTGAGAACACTCTGAATTTACGAGCACACTCTGGCACTCCAGATTGAATTTAAGAACACAACCGAAGTCGTAAAATGTCTAACTAGTATTGTGTTATGCTAACTAGCTAGTAAGAGGTTGAATCAACTTCCGATAAACCGGCAAAGAGCTAGTACTCTCAACTGAAAGGATACTGTTCATTTACAGTATACTAAAATGAACTAATAGTATATACTCATTATGTATGTTTTATTTTGATAATTTGTTTGATTTCACCTTTATTTAACCAGGTAGGCTAGTTGAGAACAAGTTCTCATTTGCAACTGCAACCTGGCCAAGGTAAAGCATAGCAATTCGACACTTACAACAACACAGAGTTACACATGGAATAAACAAAACATACAGTCAATAATACAGTAGAAGAAAAAAGAAAACAAAAAAGTATATATCAAGTGAGTGGAAATGAGGTAAGATAAGGGAGGTAAAGCAATAAATAGGCCATGGTGGCGAAGTAATTACAATATAGCAATTAAACACTGGAATGGTAGATGTGCAGAAGATGAATGTGCAAGTAGAGATATTGGGGTGCAAAGAAGTAAGATAAATAAATAAATACAGTATGGGGATGAGGTAGATAGATGGGCTGTTTACAGATGGGCTATGTACAGGTGCAGTGATCTGTGAGCTGCTCTGACAGCTGGTGCTTAAAGCTAGTGAGGGAGATATGAGTCTCCAGCTTCAGTGATTTTTGCAGTTAGTTCCAGTCATTGGCAGCAGAGAACTGGAAGGACCAAAGTAGGAATTGGCTTTGGGGGTGACCAGTGAAATATACCTGCTGGTTGCATTTCAGATAAATATTTGTACATTTGAACGTTGCAGTAATAGGATTTTGGCGTCGAATTTGAGCGAGCGAGAGAGAACTACTCTTTTTCAGGGAATCAAAATGCTCGTTTGAATTTCCTGATGCAACAGGAAAATTCTCTGAGACAAAAGAGTGATCAAGTTAAGATCCGACATCTGTACCATACAAAATGTAACATACCATACTTAAATGAAGGGAGATTTACATTTACTATGTTACGTCTACCCTTGAGTCCAGGTTGTGCTCTTATCCCAGGGATAACAGGGATAGTACAGGCCCTAGCCTAGGGATAGCTGGCCCTGCTCCAGAGCAGGGTTAGCACTGACATTTTAGGGTTAGCCCCAGAAACAAGGTGTCAAAATAGCCCGTTTGAAATGGGGTCAAGGACAATGCATACAATTTTCACTGTAAAATGACAAAAGCTGCATTTACAGAGAGCTTTGATAAGATAGGGTTCCGTTGTCAAGCTGCCGTAGACTCCCTTCTGAAACGGTCTCTATGGCAGCTAATGGCACGCTACTGTAGCTGCTGACAAGAGCACTTTAGTATTTGTGAAATTCAGAGTTCATCTGAATTCATCTGTTTTTCCCCCACAGCATGATGTGATGCAAACCATGATTACATACTCTTTCTCTTAAATGCTCATCATTATAGTTGAAACTACACCTTACATAACATTCAAAATGCCTTCCTGAAGTGGACAATATCTCGATATCTCTGTATGATATATAAAGGGCTTCAAATCCCTTCATCATACATCAAATCAATGTTATTTGTCACATGCTGAATACAACAGGTGTAGACTTACCGCAAAATGCTTTCTTATGAGCCCTTTCCCAACAATGCAGTTAAAAATGATAAAAATACAAATAATAACACAAGAGGAATAAAATACACAAGAATTAAGCTATATACAAGGAGCAAGAGAGTCATCCTTACCCTACCGCTATAAAACCGTAGACCCACTCAGCCATCAATTGGCATGCAGCTCATTGATCAGCTGATGACATCTCAATAGCGGTAAAAGCACAGTTACTCACTCACTACTTATGAGAGGGGGACACCATGTACGATCAGACTTCTGTATAGAACCGCTGTTGCATCTTTATCTGTGTCTTTGTAAGCTGTGAGTCTGATATTGAAATGGAAAGAGCACGCTTGACGGAGGTGTACTTGTTGCATGAAGGACAATATCATTGGTTCAGCTCTTGACACACAGTTGTGAACTGGAAATGGTGGGCCATCTTGTCACCCCATTTGACATGGAGGATCATGTTGAGGCCTTCTGTGCCATCCGTTGTGGGAGACAGCCACAGCCTTACAGGGAGGATTATAACAAACTCCTTCCCAATAGGATTTCGGAGGTTTCATTTTCACTTGTCTTGAGTTTAGCTAACATTTGTGACAAGATTGTGATCATGAAAAAGGAAACTATGACATATATTTTATATCACTATCATGCACACGCACCCTCACACATAAAGATGGCTCTGTTGCGGAAAGACTGATACATGTTTGATAGTGTCTTGATGCTGTAGTGTTTGTCCTTCATGTTCTAATACTTTAAATGTTACTCCTTCCTTGTGTTTAGCTTATGACCCAGCAATTGTGCATTTATACTAACACGTTTTCACTAAGAAATGCCTTTACAAACTGATGGCTCTCTACGGTTGCTCTTGTCTCCATTGATTAGCCATTTGTCTGCTGGCTTCTGTCTATGGTGCTGCAACATCCAAAGGAAACACCTTCTAAAAATCAAATCAAATTTTATTGGTCACATACACATATTTAGCAGGTGTTATTGCAGGTGTCGGAATGATGCATTGGGCTGACCGCACCAACCTCTGGAGAGCCCTGCGGTTGCGGGCGGTGCAGTTGCCGTACCAGGCTGTGATACAGCCTGACAGGATGCTTTGAATTGTGCATCTGTAAAAGTTTGTGTGGGTCTTAGTGGCCAAGATGAATTTCTTCAGCCACCTGTGGTTGAAAAGGCGCTATTGCGCCTTCTTCACCACACTGTGTGTGTGTGTGGACCATTTCATATTGTCAGTGATGTGTACTCCCAAGGAACTTGAAGCTTTTCACCTTCTCCACTGCGGTCCTGTCACTGTGGATGGGGGCGTGCTCCCTCTGCTGTCTCCTGAAGTCCACGATCAGCTCCTTTGTTTTGTTGACGTTTTTGGGAGAGGTTATTGTCTTGTGAAATGTCAGGGTGTGTTGAACTTGATATTGCCAAAAAGATGTTGCTAAGACATTAGGCCTACTCACTAAGATGGTTCATCGTCCTCAGCAGCATCAAAACAAAATAGGTGTAGATTTCGAATTGTAAGATGTTTACCCTTCCTGTCTGAGCCAATTTACAGTCTCGGCATCCCACGCACGCCCCCTTCCCTACCATAGCTCACGTTATTACACATGCCACCCGCTAATGTCCGACACAACAGATGGAAGGGCTCAGCACCCTTGACATCTAATTCCTCGAGCAGAAGGTTGTCACTGACCAGGAAAACAAACACACCGTTTTGCATGCCATGACATTCACTCACAAGTACTTTCAAGGCTACTTTCCCTCCCTCGGTTTCCTATTAGTGTTATCAAGATACCAGCATTTTGACTTTGATACTGATACCAGGTTTAGTATTACAATACTCGATACCATCACGATACTCGATACCAAAATGATAACACAAAAAAATGGCTTTTTAACCAGTCACAGAATGGCACTTGATCCAGACAGATAAACGTATCTACTGCTCTGTTCAATTAATCATTGGGCATCTTTTGAGTTCAATATCATTACATTTGAACATTTTTTCTGTTCATTTTTTAAGAGACAGTCATGTATGCATTCATTTAATTAATTATCCAATCAATTTGACTTTGTTTTACCAATCTAACTACAAAACAGCAGAATGGTGAACATTTATTTTAATGGTAAATCTCTACTGGTACACTGGTTAAATCAAGATGTAGCCTCGGTCAATTCACAATACAGGTGAATGCGTATTATTCAATAGGAGTGTGTGCATTGAGTTATTGAACTTGTTGTAGCTGACTTCATGGGGCTACAGATGACAAACAATCCTTTCCATTTAGGACTTATGTTTATTGCCAACTACTAAGAGAACATATTTTATTGTACAAATTAACAACATTTGCATAGAAGAAGCAATTTCTTCATTTATAAAAATGTGGCTGTCTCTTTAAGAAATGAATTATGTCATTTGCGAGGCAGTTTTTGTTGGCAAAGGAGGAAGTGAATTAATAACGTTTTTGGTGACAATCAGCTATGAAATCAGCATATTTTCACAAACAAAATACTTGGGTAGTGAATTCAGCTGTAAGCTAGCCTACAATTAAAGCTGGAAGCTACAAGTATCATCTTGCATTGTAAAAATGTTCTAGCCTGTGGACATTGTTTTGCGAACAGTAATAAACAGTTTCAACATGCTGTGTTGCATTATTCAAGTGTGTTAACTTCTGTGCAGCATAAGTGGGGACTGGGGAGCTAATGCAGCACTTGAGAAATGAATGAGTAAGTGGAGCAGACTACACACACTATAATGAGGACTGCTCTGATAGACAGACTTGATCCTCTCAATCAAGGGAGACACATGATAGAAGTAGGTCTCCTGAAAATAACAAAAAAAATGTAGTAACTAACCGTTCATTTTTTTTTTATCGAAAATGTACTGAAGTTTCAGTATACCTTGCAACATTATTTTAGATAATGAGATTGTGGTGTGCAGGGTGAAGTCAGCCTATGTTTGCTATTATCCCAGATTGTGATATTGAAATATTATTATTATTAAAGATTTTGAATAACATACTTGAAATAGAGCCGTATTTTCACAGAATCGCCCCACCTGTTAGGTGTTTATCGGTTGTTTTAATTTTTACTCCGCTTGACTGGTTAAAATCGTTACCGCTGAGGGTGGCGCTGGAGATCAAGGAAAGCATTGGGTGGTAAGATGTTGGTTCTTATGGTCTCTCTCCCTCACACTCCGTTTCTCGCTTATACCGGCGCATTTACTACAAGCACCGTTCTAAAAATTCGCTCACCTGACAGGAATAGAGAAAAGCATCTGTTGGCATGATGTATCATTCACCGCCACTCTTCCCTGTCTATATGAGGACTGAGACCTGACGTGTAAAAGCAGAGAAGGCCACTGCTCGCTGGGAGACGCAGAGGGGAAACTTCAGCAAGTGCTCTGGAGGAAGCGAGCTTCGCCGGGTGCGCTGGATGGCGTTGATCCGTTCTCCCGCCATAGCGTTCTAAAATATTCTCGGTTGAGCAGCAAAAGTGAAGGAATATCAATCCATTCATGCTTTCCCTAATTTTGCCTGAGTCTGTCACAGACGCTTCGTGGTTTACGGAGGAAACTTATGTTCTATTTTGAAGACACTGTATGAAGGTAGGGTTATTTCTTTTCCAATTTTTCTTTTTGCAAGAAAGGTGTCAATGCAGCCTGTCCGAAATGTTAATTTGTTATTCAGTAGGCTACACGTCATTTGCTGCAATGCATTTTATTTGATGCATCCCTCAGCTAATATATTATTTTGATCTCAGTAGGTGGACAATGAGAACTATGTGCACAGAGAAGGCTAATGAATGAGAGGTTGTCATTCCTGATGATGCCTACATATACCTATTAGACTACTGACGTGATTGGCAGTTGTGCAAAGTCACATAGGTAGACTAAAAGATTTCTGTTCTCCCTCCCTTTTTTTCTCCGTGACATTGCTCATTTGAAGGTCCACGTGAATCTTCAGGTATCTCTCATGTGTAGTGTGTTGTGTAACTCCTATGCCTGAACCCTCATAGTTCTAGCCTGTTCATAGCATGCTTCGCTCTTTTGATGTGGGATGAGCCTTACATTACATTAATACAACCACTCTACAAGTAGCCTTCGGGACTGAAGGATGTCACAATAACTGCTTCCCTGAAATGGCAAGGCCATACCAGCCCACCTGAGACTCTTCAGTGGGTCATTGATTACATTTATTTTGGTTGAGGGTTCAGATGATTTAGATTCTGAAACACACACACACACATACCCACACACAAACACATGCACACACTGCACCGTGTCTTATTTCCCTACCCCATGGATATGTTTGAAAGATCTTTGTCTCTTGAAGAACCTAATTTGAGTTTTTTAAAAAGCAACAACCGACATAATATGGAGGTTTGGATCTTAGATATGATTACATTAGCCATAGAAATAGATGGCTGTATGAGGATGCTGTGAAATACAGTAATACTTTATGTTAAAGCTGGGGTTTCTCTGGTTTGACCTGAAATATGAATTGAATTGGCTTGTCTCTGCTTCTGATTACGGTTTGGTGACTGAATGGCAAACACAGCCATCTGAATCACAAATACTACAGTACGTTGAGTCCCACCTGGATGGAGGCAAGGCTGATTACAGAGTTCAAAGGCATTTCACGTGGGAGCAAGGCTGTCATTGTTTGACACCTACAGTATTGACAGAGATTCAAGAAGATAAGGGGGTCTCTTTCATGTCACATCTAACCTTAATGTGAGCAAGTGACATGCTGCATATTTTCAACATAGTTGCTGTATGTGCCTATGGTGTTAACTTGCATCAAATGTTCAACTAATTAAAAAAGTATACAGTCTGCTGTCCACAACATTTTACATATTTTCATGCAGAAGCGCATGTTAGTTCAAAGATAATCTATAAAGGAAATATGTTTAAAAAAAATAATCTCGCCCATTTTGGAAATATGCTGTGTGTGTGTGTCACTAATCTACTCCCTCTGTGGTGGTGGGTTTATGTGACTGATTTGCTCTTCAGCCTTGTCTCAAACTAGACGTAACATAGTAAATGTAAATCCGGGACACTCAAATTAGTATATGCTTGTTTGATATGGTTACATAAGACGGATGTAAGACAATTTAAGTACAGTGGTTGGTCGGGGTGGGTGGTCGTGTAACGTGAATGTTTAGCAACCCAAGGGTTGAGAGTTTGAATCTCATCATGGAGAACTCTAGCATTTTAGCTAATTAGCAACTTTTCAACTACTTACTGCTTTTTAGATACTTTTGCAAATACTTATCATGTTAGCGAACCCTTCCCCTAACCTTAACCCTTTAACCTCTAAACTTAAGCCTAACCTTAATCCTAACCCCTAAATCTAACCCCTAGCCTAGCTAACGTTAGCCAGCTAGCTAAGGTTTTGGAAATTCAAAACATTGTACGTTTTGATAATTCGTAACATATCATATGAAATGTGTGATGGACATCCACAAATGAATACATACCATACGAAATGTAACATATCAAACTAAATGGTGCCTCTCGGATATACGTACAGAATAATACCAAATGCTCTGAAACCAGGTTGTGATCTTCCACAGTGTAGCAGGACACAATGCAGAGTGTGTGAAGTTTAAAATACTGTATATACAATCTGTATATACAATCTAAAACAACTGAAGGCTTGTGCATCCAAGCAAATTAATTTTCAAACCACTCAAATTGTTGTCGTCACTATATCCAGTAAAACATGTCAAAGCTCAATTTAGGTGACATTTACAATGCAGTGCTTTCATTTAGGTGACATCATAAAGTAAAGAACTGTCCTTTCAATGAAAGCGAATTCAAGATACACCGGTCTTCATTGATCCAGTATTTATGCCCCAACATCTATGCCCCAACATGTCTATAGCTTAATTTCTGTGTTTAATCTTGGATTTAGAAATTGCTCTGTATTGTAGAAAGCTCTGGAAAACCCATTGCAATATATCTAAGAATGTGTCTAAATTACCCTAGTACTCATCACACAACAATGTAAATGTTGATTGGCTGTTAGAATAGGTGACTAATAAGAAGCAGTATTTTCCCCTGCATTTTGTTATTGTCTTCCAATAGTGTTGGCATGGGAGTAGAGGGCTCGAGTATACACAACTGACCAATAGAAAACAAAGGTCAATTAAATACCCCACATCCATATATTTAACTAGGCAAGTCAGTTAAGAACAAATTCTGATTTTCAATGACAGCCTAGGAACACTGCCTTGTTCAGGGGAAGAACGACAGATTTGTACCTTGTCAGCTCGGGGATTTGAACTTGCAACCTTTCGGTTACTACTCTAACCACTAGGCTACGCTGCCGCCCCATATGGTAGTTGATATAATATGTTGCCCACAGAGTCAACGTTTGTCAGACGTTTTCCTACCCTAAACTGCGTCTGCGGTCCACCCCATCTGTTGAGTGAATCCTATTATCTGCTTTCTGCATCTCAATCCCACATGAATTGGGAAAGACTGGCAACATGTGATTGTATCGAATTAGCTTCTGCCAATCTTTCCTGTTCATCTGGGATTGAGGTTCAAATGTCTCCGTTCAACTTTAGACCCCCTTTGAGGTATACTTGAACAGAAGTCAAGACACTTTGATTTGGGATCGACTATCCCTTTAGGGTATCATGGAATGTGTGTCCGTCTAAGTGGTTGATAGGCAAAGACGGAGTACATACTGCATACAAAAGTGATTCCCTCTGCAAAGCTGCCTGAATGTCTCATTAGTTTGGTGAAGTCTAAAATACGGCCCGTTTCGCTCTTCTCACAAGGTATCATGCTGTGTAATCTCTAGTCAAGTTCTGCAAAATCAAGGAACTGTGTTGCACACATTGGACGTTTTGAAGCCTTTCATAGACAGGCCACCAATGTGTTCATTACATATACTCTAGCCTTAACATACTCAGACTGTCTCTCTCTCTCTCTCTCTCTTGCACGCACGCACACACAATACAATGCCTGTTTGTTCTCGTATCAACATGTTTGAATCTACCGAAGCAACATCTGTTGAGGATTTGTAATTTAGATTTTTGTGGATTTTAAATGTAAATATTTGATGAATTTATCTACAGCCAGTGAAAGTCATGTATCTTCTTATAGCAGGCGATGGTAAATGTGTCCAAGGAAAGACATGAAAGCTGTGATGTATTTCAAAACAAGTTTCCTGTCTATCTCAAACGGCACTCTGTAAGTCCACATGTTGATTTCTGATGTATGATACAGAGATGATGGATTCATAGGGGTTTTATGTGGATTGCGAATCTTGTATGATTTGATGTCTGCATTAGAATTACAATGAAGCACTTAGTGTAACTTAAAATGTCATTCTTGCTGGTGGTAACTTGCTGACTTAAACAATGCTTTATTAGTCTGTGTTATGATCAGTGGTGTAGTGCTATTCTTGTAAGGGCCAGAGTGCTATTTAAAAAAATATATAAAAAATAACAATGTATGACATTCTCTCAATCCAAGTTGTACCGACAGGTAGCCTATCAAGTAATATATTATCTCAAAGAAAATGTTTATATTACACTCAAACACCCAAGTTAGGCCCTCGTTTCAAAGTAGGCCAATATCACTGTCAATCGCGATTGATGATCCATCACGTTTTACAGGGGAGACGTCCAAGCTGAATCCGCATGCCGACCATTTTGATCTCAATCAGTTTCATGGGAATATGCAGCTAGATCTTCCTGAATGATGTCGGCCTACTACTGTTTTGAGCGAATTTTAGAGAAGATGGTATTCATTAGCTTACAGCCTTCCTTTTATTTTGTGTCAATCAAAACACATACTCAAGGTCTATTTAGCCTATTTAAGTGTTGTTGTTGTCCAGCAGTAACGTTACACTATGCCATTATATTCGGTATGTTAGGCCTATGTAGAATAACCATTTAAGTGATCTTGCGAGACATTGATTCAGATTTGATCTCAACTTGATTAAACAAGCAACATTCTGAGAAGTGGCTCCGGTGTGTTCCTGCAGCAATACACACCTGTTGATGCGTTATGTCATTACATTATAATGACTGTGTGACTGCCTTTATGAGTCAGGGTTTAAGTAAATTGTCGCAGAATGTTCAAAAGCATCCCTTTGACAATGTCAGTTTTTCAAGGCATTTACTCTCACCTTTTGTCTTCCCTTGTCTTAGTAAACTACACTCAATCATAGATATAAGGATTTGCTACTGTCGTCCTATCTTATCTTGTAAGGGTCATAATGGCCCACACCTAACATAGCAAGTGTAAAATATTTGCCTGAGCTGCGTTTCTTTCTTTCTGATCCTGAAAAGAGAAAATATAACTGTCAGGGGGAGGTTCTCTTTTGCACTGTTGAACCAGCTATGAACAAATTCTTATTTTCAATGACAGCCTAGGAACAGCAGGTTAACTGCCATGTTCAGGGGCAGAATGACAGATTTGTACCTTGTCAGCTCAGGGATTTGAACTTGCAACCTTTCGGTTATGAGCTCAACGCTCTAACCACTAGGCTACCTGCCACCCCATAGATGTGGAGGAGGAGTTAAGGAGTGTTGCCTTGTTAACATCCAAAAGCGGTGCTACCGACCCCGTAGATGGTGCAATGACCTTCATGATTTGTTAGACATGCATGGGGTGGACATCCCCCTTGAATAGATTATTCTGTGATTATTAAACTTGGCATTAGCTCTTGTTCTTGCTCTCTCATTAGCTTACAGATTAGTTTTTTTTATGTTTAATTTGAAATATTTGCAGCGATTGAAAGAGGAAGAGGCCATACCCATGTTGTGTCGCACCCTCTAGGCTAATCCACTCACTGCAATGCATTTCTATCTCGCCAGGTGATACTGTATTAAAGCCCTGCTTCCACCTGGGCTGGGCGCTCGAACCAATCACATTAGCTGTGTTCTTGGGCTGGGCGCTCTAACCAATCACATTAGCTGTGTTCTTGGGCTGGGCGCTCTAACCAATCACATTAGCTGTGTTCTTGGGCTGGGTGCTCTAACCAATCACATTAGCTGTGTTCTTGAGCTTTTTTTGCTGGTCTACATAGATGCTCAGAAGTGTTGAATCTCGCTCTCAAGAGCTGGCAGCATCACTTATAACATTTTAAGAGGTGCCCTATACTTGTAATTTGTTTTTAGGCTTGAACAGAGTTTAATGTCGTTGCATTTGGACTTGCAATTATTTGGATGATTAGAACTTGATGAATGTAAGATAAATAAGGGTTATTTGGCTTGTAACCATAGCAGAACTCGTTTTTTGTTATTTAGAACCTGTTTTTGAAGGTTTATGAAGAACTTTGCTCATAAGGTTCTAAAATGGAACCTGTATGGTGCTATAAAGAACCCCTTTCCTAAGGTTCAGTAAAAGAAACAATTAAAATAGGTTAAATATAGCCCCAAAAAAGGGTTCTGCTATGGTTAAAATCCTTTGTAGAACCATACAGGGTTTTTAAATCTGGTTTAATAGCCTTATTATATTGTTAATATTCCATAGTTTTTTAAAATTGTGTTTATTAACAAGTTGAATCAGGTGTGCTAGCTCTGAAATAGCTGCAGGTCCTTGAAGAGAGCATAACCACAAGACTATACATGAGTTTTACTGGCTCTAGTCACTTACAACACAACATATTAGATAAACTGGAATGTCACTCTCACTCATGGTTGCGCAAACTACGCCCCCAAATATTCGAATGAGACGCAGGCCCCACATTTTAATTATCACTAAAAGAGCAAAGAACCCTTTTGTGAACTATAAAGAACCGTTGAAGATCTCAAAGGCTTCTTTGGGTCAGTATGTTTCCACATACCATCTCCCTTCCCAAAGAACCATTGAGGAATCAACATTTTTTAGTGTGTAGCCTACAGCATGTCACCTTTTATTTGAGGGTATTTTCAAATCTGTTTTACCGTTTAGAAATTAAAGGCACTTCAGGTGTAATACGTATTTGGACAAATTCACTTAGTGCATAACATTTAGTCAAAGTTTCATATTTGATCCCATATTCCTAGAACAAAATGACTTAACTCAGCAAAAAAAGAAACGTCATCTCACTGTCAACTGTGTTTATTTTCAGAAAACTTAACATGTGTCACGCCCTGGTCGAAATATATTATGTTTATTCTTCATTTATTCGGTCAGGCCAGGGTGTGACATGGGTTATTGTGGTGTGTTTTTGTCTTGGGGTTTTGTGGGATGTCTAGCGTTAGTCTATGGCTGCCTGAGGCGGTTCTCAATCAGTCAGGTGATTATCGTTGTCTCTGATTGGGAACCATATTTAGGCAGCCATATTCTTTGTGTGTTTTGTGGGTGATTGTCCTTAGTGTCCTTGTTCCTGTCGCTGTGTTAGTTTACATAAGTATAAGCTGTTTCGGTTTTCGCTACGTTCATTACGTTCTTGTTTTTGTAGTATTTTATATTGATTCGTGTTTACGTTTTTTGATTAAACATGGATTGCAATCTACACGCTGCATTTTGGTCCGACTCACTTTCGCCTACAGAAAACCGTTACAGAATCACCCACCGCAAACGGACCAAGCAGCGTGTTAACAGGCAGGTGCAGCGAAAGGAGGAATGGACATGGGAAGACGTTTTGGATGGCAAAGGTTGTTACACTTGGGAGGAGATACTGGCTGGAAGAGATCGCCTCCCATGGGAACAGGTGGAGGCACTTAGGAGAGCAGAGGCAGCCGGAAAGAGGAGCCGGCGATATGAGGGAACACGGTTGGCAAGGAAGCCCGAGAGTCAGTCCCAAAAATTTCTTGGGGGGAGCTCACAGGGAGTAGGGCTACGCCAGGTAAGAGACCTGTGCAAACTCCCTGTGCTTACCGGGGGGCTAGAGAGACCGGGCAGGCACCGTGTTATGCAGTGGTGCGCACGGTGTCCCCAGTGCGGGTGCATAGCCCGGTGCAGTATATTCCAGCTCCTCGTATCGGCCGGGCTAGAGTGGGCATCGAGCCAGGTAAAGTTGGGCAGGCTTGGTGCTCAAGAGCTCCAGTACGCCTGCACGGTCCGGTCTACCCAGTACCACCTCCACACCCCAGCCCTCCGGTGGCAGCTCCCCGCACCAGGCTTCCTGTGCATGTCCTCGGCCCAGTACCACCAGTGCCAGCACCACGCATCAGACCTACTGTGCGCCTCGCCTGTTCAGCGCAGCCAGAGCCTTTCTCCTCTCCTGCGATGTCGGAGCCTCTCGCCTCTCCAGCACTGCCGGAGTCTCCCGCCTGTTCAGCGCAGCCAGAGCTGCCAGCCTGCATGGAGCAGCCAGAGCTGCCAGCCTGCATGGAGCTGCCAGCCTGCATGGAGCAGCCAGAGCTGCCAGCCTGTATGGAGCAGCCAGAGCTGCCAGCCTGCATGGAGCAGTCAGAGCTGCCAGCCTGCATGGAGCAGCCAAAGCTGCCAGCCTGCATGGAGCAGCCAGAGCTGCCAGCCTGCATGGAGCAGCCAGAGCTGCCAGCCTGCATGGAGCAGCCAAAGCTGCCAGCCTGCATGGAGCAGCCAGAGCTGTCAGTCTGTATGGAGCAGCCAGAGTGGCCAGTCTGCATGAAGCAGCCAGAGCTGCCAGTCTGCAAGGAGCCGCCAGTCTGCCCAGCGCCGCCAGTGCCACCAGTCTGCCCAGCGCCGCCAGTCTGCCCAGCGCCGCCAGCGCCGCCAGTCTGCCCAGCGCCGCCAGTCTGCCCAGAACCGCCAGTCAGCCAGGATCTGCCGGAACCGCCAGTCAGCCAGACTCTTCCAGATCTGCCAGTCAGCCAGACTCTTCCAGATCTGCAAGTCAGCCAGACTCTTCCAGATCTGCCAGTCAACCAGACTCTTCCAGATCTGCCAGTCAACCAGACTCTTCCAGATCCGCCAGCCAGCCAGGATCTGCCGGAGCCAACTACCTGCTGGGCTTCCTCTCAGCGCTGGGCTGCCCCTCTGTCCCGAGCTGCCCCTCTGTCCCGAGCTGACCCTCTGTCCCGAGCTGACCCTCTGTCCCGAGCAGACCCTCTGACCCTCTGTCCCGAGCTGACCCTCAGTCCAGTGGGGTTCTGGGTGAGGACTACTAGGCCATGGTCGGCGGCGAAGGTGGACTATCCTAGGACGCAAGGAGGGGGTTCTAAGACAGTTATAGAGTGGGTTCCACGTCCCGCGCCGGAGCCGGAGCTGCCACCATGGACAGACGCCCACCCGGACCCTCCCTATTGTTTTGATGTGCGTCCGGGAGTCCACACCTTAGGGGGAGGGGGGGGTTCTGTCACGCCCTGGTCGAAATATATTATGTTTATTCTTAATTTATTCGGTCAGGCCAGGGTGTGACATGGGTTATTGTGGTGTGTTTTTGTCTTGGGGTTTTGTGGGATGTCTAGCGTTAGTCTATGGCTGCCTGAGGCGGTTCTCAATCAATCAGGTGATTATTGTTGTCTCTGATTGGGAACCATATTTAGGCAGCCATATTCTTTGTGTGTTTCGTGGGTGATTGTCCTTAGTGTCCTTGTTCCTGTCGCTGTGTTAGTTTACATAAGTATAGGCTGTTTTGGTTTTCGTTACGTTCATTACGTTCTTGTTTTTGTAGTATTTTGAATTGATTCGTGTTTACGTTTTTTGATTAAACATGGATCGCAATCTACACTCTGCATTTTGGTCCGACTCTCCTTCACCTACAGAAAACCGTTACAATGTGCAAATACTTGTATGAAGAGAACAAGACTCAACAACTGAGACAGAAACTGAACAAGTTCCACAGACATGTGACTAACAGAAATGGAATAATGTGCCCCTGAACAAAGGGGGGGTCAAAATCAAAGTAACTGCAGTGCATCTCCTCCTCATTGAAAATAAGAATGTGTTCTTAACTGACTTGCCTAGTTAAATAAACCTTCTCATTTCAATTCAATTTAAGGGCTTTATTGGCTTTGAAAACATTTCTCTCTCGCGAGCAAGTCTCCATTGAGGTAAGAGAAAAAAAGACAAAAAATCCAACACATTTATTTCGATTATCCAGAAGAAATGTATTTTTGAATAGTGAAATAATTTCCACCACTAATATGTATGAAAACACCTTCAAATAAGATGATACCTTACTGTCACCACGTGCTGGAGTATGGAGTATAGTTAAACGTTTTTAGCTTCACTGTCTGAATAAATGAAGTAGGGAAGTGTATATGTGTATGGCAGATGTTTTTTTTCTTATGCACACCGTACTAGAAAGCATTCAATTTCAGGGGTGGTTGTTATTTCAATGTAGATGATCAAGTTATGTAGTGGGTGCGTGGCGAAACCTTGGCGTTGGCACTCCATCTCAGAGTGCTTTGATTTATACATTGTGAAATGAAGAAGTGTGTAGTGGTTGGTGGGGCTGGAATATTCTTAGTGTCATACACCGCATTCGGAAAGAATTCAGACCCCGTTTCCTCATTTTGTTACGTTAGTCTTATTCTAAAATTGATTAAATAGTTTCCCCTCATTAATCTACACACATTACCCCATAATGACAAAGCAGAAACTAGTTTAGAAATTTTAGCAAATATATTCAAAATAAACTGAAATATCACATATTCAACCCCTTTACTCAGTACTTTGTTTAAGCACCTTTAGCAGTGATTACAGCCTCCAGTCTTCTTGGGTATGACTACAAGCTTGGCACACCTGTATTTGGGGAGTTTTTCCCATTCTTCTCTGCAGATCCTCTCAAGCTCTCAGGTTTGATGGGGAGTGTCGCTGCACAGGTATTGTCAGGTCTCTCCAGATATGTTCAAGGCCTGGCTCTGGCTGGGCCTTGAACATACTTTTTCCTGAAGCCACACCTGCGTTGTCTTGGCTGTGTGCTTAGGGTCGTTGTCTTGTTGGAAGTTGAACCTTCGCCCTAGTCTGAGGTTCTGAGCACTCTGGAGCAGGTTTTCATCAAGAATCTCTCTGTACTTTCCTCCATTCATCTTTCCCCTTGATCCTGACTAGTCTCGCCAGTCCTTACCGCTGAAAAACATCTCCACAACATGATGCTGCCACCACCATGTTTCACCATAGGGATGGTGCCAGTTTTCCTCCAGACATGTGATACTTGTTATTCACGCCAAAGAGTTCAATCTCGGTTTCATCAGACCAGAGATTCTTGTTTCTTTAGGTGCCTCTTGGCAAACTCCAAGCGGGCTGTCATGTGCCTTTTACTGAGAAGTGGCTTTTGTCTGGCCACTCTACTTCTGGAATGTTATCCCATCTCTACAGAGGATTCTAGAGCTCTGTCAGAGTGATCATCAGGTTCTTGGTCACCTCCCTGACCAAGGCCCTACTCCCCGATTTGCTCAGTTTGGCCGGGCAGCCAGCTCTAGGAAGAGTCTTGTTGGTTACAAACTTCTTCCATTTAAGAATGATGGAGGCCACTGTGTTCTTGGGGACCTTCAATGCTGCATAAATGTTTTGTTACTCTTCCCCAGATCTGTGCCTCAACACAATCCTGTCTCAGAGCTCTACGGACAATTCCTTCGACCTTATGGCTTGGTTTTTGCTCTGACATGCACTGTCAACTGTTGGACCTTCATATAGACAGGCGTGTGCCTTTCCAAATCATGTCCAACCAATTGAATTGACCACAGGTGAACTCCAATGAAGTTGTAGAAACATCTCAAGGATGTATCAATGGAAATACTGCTCTTCCTGGAAGTGTTTTCCATTAACACCGAGTGTTGAAAACATTTAAGTCAAAGGCCTCCCGAGCTTACTGACTAAGTACTTCTACTACTACTACCATGGGCGTATGGGACAAGAATTCAGCCCTGATATTTCATCCACACCAACATACATTACTGCGTGTGCCGCCAACTCACCATCTATCTCCCTATTGTGCTGTCCTACAGTCTCAGCATCTTCTCTGCTGTCACTCTGTGCTGCTTCTTATTCTTTGTCTCTTGCTGTCTGTCTGTGTGCTTAAGCTACTACTACTACTACTAACTTGTTCTCAACTGGCCTACCTGGTGAAATAAAAAATCTTTATACATTATAAAAGCCAAGCTACCGACTTAGGCTATATTGCAAATTAGTTCCTGTTATATGTGTTTTTCTTTAATCAGCACCTCCCCTAAGTGTTCATTACATTACAGGGCTCCAGACTAACATGTTCCCCTGGTATCACTGGTGCTGCTAACTTTTACAGGTGGTGGCACCAGTCCATGATTTGGGGCAGATCCACATCATAAGTAATTATCTTATAAAGTCATTCATAGTGCTTTATTAAGAAGTATAATAAATAGACTACTGAAGTATTCAAGAAATACTTTGTTTCATTTGACACATCCAAGCAGGAATGCATGATTCAATATATTTAGACTATAGGTATATTTTACTATAGAGATACTATAGAGATTTTTATAGAGATTAATTACATAGTGCACATAAAGATAGCCAAACTAATATCATAGGCTAATTAATTTGGGGTTTAACACCTAAGGAAGTGGAAACTCAAAACACATTAACTGTTATAATCTCCACCCGGCACAGCCAGAAGAGGACTGGCCACCCCTCATAGCCTGGTTCCTCTCTAGGTTTCTTCCTAGGTTTTGGCCTTTCTAGGGAGGTTTTCCTAGCCAACGTGCTTCTACACCTGCATTGTTTGCTGTTTGGGGTTTTAGGCTGGGTTTCTGTACAGCACTTATCAGTTTATCAGATTATCAGAATAGATTGCCCAATGCCGGTAGCCATCTATTCATCCAATAGTAAATGTAATGTCCTAAAGCACTTTGAAGTTGTGAGCTACTACCCACGAGACCAATAGGCCTATGCCCTCGCAATGGCCGGTGTGCATTTCACGCGCTATTGTAAAAAGAGTTGCTATTGAGCTGAATATTTGAAATGTTATACAATCAGAATGCATTTGTCTCTTGAGCACATGGCGGGGGGAGAGGAGAGTGGCTCACTCATCACAGCAGTGAGGCTACAGGGGCCAGGTCAGACACCTTCCATACAGGAATCATGAGGATAATGCACCTTACTGATTGACCAAATCCTGGTTTTAGCCGCCCCCAAAAACAGGAGGTTTTAATGAGAGGTGACCAAGTAGAAAGCGATCTTTCTACATTCATAGGTACCCTTTCTATTTTTTTACGATCCATGATGTTGTCTGTCTGGCTGAGAGAATTGGAGCAGGTCTTTTTGCTGATGCCGCATTTGACTTTGAATGTTTCTGTGCATGACCTCAGCTCATCCTATCAGACAACCATCCCCTCTTGGCCAACCGTTGCCGCTGATCAGCCAAAGGCTCATTATAGATAAGTATAGCAGAGAAATTGCGCAAAAAACAACAACAAAAATGAATCATGGGCCGCCAGCCATGTCACCCTTTTCAGCGTTTTATTTTTATCTACAAAACATATTTTTTGTGTGTCAAATTCCACCAGCCAAGCCCACCCAATTACACGTTTTCCCCCAGAATGTCCAATCTGTCCAATCCGGCCCTGACGACGACGACGACAATGACTAGTACTACCAGTATTACTACTACCATTGCTAATGTTACTTTCAGTACCACAACAGCTACCAGAACTCTTATTAAAACTGATCAGAGCTCATCCGGATGTAACATTAAAGTCGTCAGTCAGACCATTTTAGCGCCAGTTGACGAATTCTAGGATTATATGGATGACTGATGACATTTGCGCCTTGCGGTGATTACCAATAATTGATCTCTTCAACATTTCATTCATGATGATTAAGTATGAATAAGTATGAAATCTCTTCACAGAAATATCTATTCAGACTCGTCATTTCCGTTCTTCAACCAAGTAAGAGTAAGATAATGTGTAGCTATTAATCATAGCTAGAGGAGTGGTACTCATTGGGCATCCCGCAGGGCGCATTCTCCCCCCAAGTCCTTCATTTGCGGCTTGCGGTGAGTTTCATATTTTCCATTCAAAATGCATAACAATGACTCAATTTCAATTCAGGCCTGAATCACTCCTTCCACTCCGACAGAGATGGCCGCCTCGCTTCGCGTTCCTAGGAAACTATGCAGTATTTTGTTCTTACATTGTTACCCCAGGTAATCTTAGGTTTCATTACATACAGTCGGGAAGAACTACTGAATATAAGAGCAACGTCAACTCACCATCAATACGACCAGGAATATGACTTTTGCGAAGCGGATCCTGTGTTCTGCCTTCCACCCAGGACAACGGAATGGATCCCAGCCGGCAACCCAAAACAACGACGTCGTAAAAGAGGCAAACAAAGTGGTCTTCTGGTCAGGCTCCGGAGACGGGCACAACGCGCACCACTCCCTAGCATACTACTCGCCAATGTCCAGTCTCTTGACAACAAGGTTGATGAAAACTGAGCACGGGTAGCATTCCAGAGAGACATCAGAGACTAACGTTCTTTGCTTCACGGAAACATGGCTCACTCGAGAGACGCTATCGGAGTCGGTACAGCCAGCTGGTTTCTTCACGCATTACGCCGACAGGAACAACCATCTTTCTGGTAAGAAGAGGGGTGGGGGGGTATGCCTTATGATTAACGAGACGTGGTGTGATCATAACAACATACAGGAACTCAAGTCCTTCTGTTCACCTGACTTAGAATTCCTCATAATCAAATGTCAACCGCATTATCTACCAAGGGAATTCTCTTCGATTATAATCCCAGCCGTATATATTCCCTCCCAAGCAGACACATTGATGGCCCTGAACAGACTTTATTTGACTCTTTGCAAACTGGAAACTACATATCCTGAGGCTGCATTCATTGTAGCTGGGGATTTTAACAAGGCTAATCTGAAAACAAGACTCCCTAAATTGTATCAGCATATCGATTGCGCCACCAGGGCTGGTAAAACCCTGGATCATTGCTATTCTAACTTCCGCGACGCATATAAGGCCCTCCCCCGCCCTCCTTTCGAAAAAGCTGACCACGACTCCATTTTGTTGCTCCCTGCCTACAGACAGAAACTAAAACAAGAACCTCCCACGCTCAGGTCTGTTCAACACTGGTCTGACCAATCTGATTCCACGTTTCAAGACTGCTTCAATCACGTGGATTGGGATGTGTTCTGCATTGTTTCCAACAACAGCAATACGCTGATTCGGTGAGCGAGTTCATTAGAAAGTGCATTGACGATGTCGTTCCCATAGCAACGATTAAAACATTCTCAAACCAGATACCGTGGATTGATGGCAGCATTCGTGTGAAACTGAAAGCGCAAACCACTGCTTTTAACCAGGGCAAGGTGACCGGAAACATGACCGAATACAAACAGTGTAGCTATTCCCTCCGCAAGGCAATCAAACAAGCTAAGCGTCAGTATAGAGACAAAGAAGAGTTGCAATTCAACAGCTCAGACACAAGAGGCATGTGGCATGGTCTACAGTCAATCACGGACTACAAGAAGAAAACCAGCCCAGTCACAGACCAGGATGTCTTGCTCCCAAACAGACTAAATTACTTTTTTGCCCGCTTTGAGGACAATACAGTGCCACTGACACGGCCCGCAACCAAAACCTGCGGACTCTCCTTCACTGCAGCCGTCATGAGTAAAACATTTAAACGTGTTAACCCTCGCAGGGCTGCAGGCCCAGACGGCATCCCCAGCCGCGTCCTCAGAGTATGCGCAGACCAGCTGGCTGGTGAGTTTACGGACATATTCAATCAATCCATATCCCAGTCTGCTGTTCCCACATGCTTCAAGAGGGCCACCATTGCTCCTGTTCACAAGAAAGCTAAGGTAACTGAGCTAAACAACTACCGCCCCGTAGCACTCACTTCCGTCATCATGAAGGGCTTTGAGAGACTAGTCAAGGACCATATCACCTCCACCCTACCTGACACCCGAGAGCCACTCCAATTTGCTTACCGCCCAAATAGGTCCACAGACGATGCAATCGCAACCACACTGCACACTGCCCAAACCCATCTGGTCAAGAGGAATACCTATGTGAGAATGTTGTTCATCGACTACAGCTCAGCATTTAACACCATAGTACCCTCCAAACTCGTCATCAAGCTCGAGACCCTGGGTCTCCACCCCGCCCTGTGCAACTGGGTACTGGACTTCCTGACGGGCCGCCCCCAGGTGGTGAGGGTAGGTACAACATCTCCACTCCGCTGATCCTCAACACTGGGGCCCCACAAGGGTGCGTTCTGAGCCCTCTCCTGTACTCCCTGTTCACCCACGACTGCGTGGACATGCACGCCTCCAACTCAATCATCAAGTTTGCGGACGACACTACAGTGGTAGGCTTGATTACCAACAACGACGAGACGGCCTACAGGGAGGAGGTGAGGGCCCTCGGAGTGTGGTGTCAGGAAAATAACCTCACACTCAACGTCAACAAAACAAAGGAGATGATTGTGGACTTCAGGAAACAGCAGAGGGACCACCCTCCTATCCACATCGATGGGACAGTAGTGGAGAGTGTAATAAGTTTTAAGTTCCTCGGCGTACACATCACGGACAATCTGAATTGGTCCACCCACACAGACCGCGTCGTGAAGAAGGCGCTGCAGCGCCTCTTCAACCTCAGGAAGCTGAAGAAATTTGGCTTGTCACCAAAAGCACTCACAAACTTCTACAGATGCACAATCGAGAGCATCCTGTCGGGCTGTTGCCTGGTACGGCAACTGCTCCGCCCACAACCATGAGGCTCTCCAGAGGGTAGTGAGGTCTGCACAACGCATTACCGGGGACAAACTGCCCTCCAGGACACCTACACCACCCGATGTCACAGGAAGGCCATAAAGATCATTAAGGACAACAACCACCCGAGCCACTGCCTGTTCACCCCAATATCATCCAGAAGGCGAGGTCAGTACAGGTGCATCAAAGCAGGGACTGAGAGACTGAAAAACAGCTTCTATCTCAAGGCCATCAGACTGTTAACAGCCACCACTAACATTGAGTGGCTGCTGCCAACACACTGACTCAACTCCAGCCACTTTAATAATGGGAATTGATAGAAATTGATGTAAAATATATCACTAGCCACTTTAAACAATGCTACTTAATATAATGTTTACATACCCTACATTACTCATCTCATATGTATATACTGTACTCTATATCATCTACTGCACCTTGATGTAATACATTCATCACTAGCCACTTTAAACTATGCCACTTTGTTTAGATACCCTACATTACTCATCTCATATGTATATACTGTACTCGATACCATCTACTGCATCTTGCCTATGCCGTTCTGTACCATCACTCATTCATATATCTTTATGTACATATTCTTTATCCATTTACACTTGTGTGTATAAGGTAGTAGTTTTGGAATTGTTAGGTTAGATTAATCGTTGGTTATTACTGCATTGTCGGAACTAGAAGCATAAGCATTTCGCTACACTCGCATTAACATCTGCTAACCATGTGTATGTGACAAATAAATTTGATTTAATTTAATGTTCCCTGGATGGCAGATAGATGACAGTATAGCGCAGCTTTTGAACAGAAAGGCCGAAATTGAACGTTTTCCGAAATAGAACGCTACTGCTCAGCTACAGCAACTGACACGTATCAGTTTGCTACTAGCTAATTTTGCAGTTTGGTCGACATGGATAGATTTTGTTGTAAAAAAGAAACGTAAATCTATTGACAATGAAAATGAGGGGGAAGAGCTGGAGAACAACATGACAGCTATGAAAGAACAACCACCGGAGAATCAGGAATATGGCTGTGGGAAAATGCAGTTAGCTAACGTGGCTCGCATGGCTCCAGTGGCTAAGAGAAGGATACGGTCAATTCAAGAGGAACACAAAGTTCCAAGAGAAATGGACAGACAAGTATTTATTTTATACTGCATGATGGGACTAGCTCACTTTGTCTTATTTGCCATTAGGCAGTCAACTGTTTTCAACAAGAAAATTTAGAGCGACATTTCAAGTCACACATTGCCCACTTTGACACAACATATCCGCCACAAAGCAACATCAGAAACATCAAAATAACACGACTTAAAGGACAGCTCAAAGGACAATAACAAATGATGGACAGATCTGCACTGTTATAGAGAAGACGACAGAGGCAACATGAGATTGCTTGGCTACTTGCAAGACACAAGAAGGCCTTCACAGATGCGGAGATTGTCAAATAATGTTTTTTTGGCCTCAGCCAAAATATTGTATGCTGATTTTAAAGCAAATGAAGGGACTGCGGCTCTTAGACTCGACCCTTAATTGACGCATAGAAGAAATCGGCGAGGACGTCGGTAAGCAACTGATTACTGACATATCCGTGGTGCCGTGTTTCGTTATTGTGCTTAACGAAAGCACTAATGTAAGTGACGTTACTCAATTATGTGTTTGGGTCCACTTACCTCAAAACGAGTCGTTCAGAGAGGAACTTTTACGTTTCCTGTCCCTTCAGGGAGAGGATATTCTGAAAGCCCTTGTTACATTTTTTTTTTGCAGATTTCATAATATTGACTGGTCGATCTGGCGTCTGTGTGCATTGACGGCACCCCAAACATGCAAAGCAAGGAGAAGGGACTCAGGCCTGATGAGAAAGAGAGACGATATTCCCGATATGTGTTACCTTTCATTGTATCATTCATCAGGAAACACTTATGGCTAAACTCAGACTGTGACGCGTGGTGAACATTATTATTGTGAGGGCACTGAATCACCGGCAGTTCTGCGACTTGCTGGAGGAATACCAGACAGAATACAGCAGCTCTCTCTCCTCCCTCAAATCCGTGAATTTGAGTTTTCATACAAATGAGTTACTTATAGAAAAGTTAATCAGGGATAAAGGTTAGTGTAAAGACCTTCTGCCACGTTTGTAACATTACTATTTAGTGTTCAACTCTTTAGGTTTTTTTAACTGACATCACCTGCCACCTGAACACGGTGAATCTCCGGCACCAAGGGAAAGATACAACTCTGGGCAAAATGCTGCATGTGGTCACAGCATTTCAAAATAAAATCACACTGTTCATACCTGACAGACAGATTGTTAGTTTCCCAAAACTCAGAGCAGTCACCACATCCAACCCAGACACACTGCAACATGTTAACTTTGATGCATTTGTGCGTGTGTTGAAAGAGTTGGAGTTTGAGTCAAGATTCAAGGATATCATCAAGTACAAGGAGTTTTTCAACTTCATTGAGATTCCCTTTCTCTGACCCCAGTCATCACAACCCTCTGTCCTGACTGTGCTGAAATAGAGAGTGAGATAGTGGAGCTGCAGGCAAATGACACATTGCAAGGTGAACTAGGAGCAGGTGTTACCCATTTCTGGAGCCTTGTCAGACACAGAGTATCTACTTCTGAAGCAGTGTGTGTAAAAGGAGACATCCAATTTTTTTTGTCAGGACTTATTCATGTGAAGCAACATTTTCAACAATGAATATTGTGAAACAAAAACAGAGAAACAGACAAATGCACACCTGGATTGCCTCACAAGGATAGCAACAACAGACAATACATTTCAAATTAATTCAGTCAAGGAGCAGAAGGGACCATTTTCGCTCATCCAACTGGTCGAAATCTTTAGAACACCTACTCATTCAAGGGTTTTACTTTATTTGTACTATTTTCTACATTGTCGAATAATAGTGAAGACATCAAAACTATGAAATAACACATGGAATCATGTAGTAACCAAAAAAGTGTTAAACAAATCAAAATATTTTTCATATTTGAGATTATTCAAATAGCCACCCTTTGCCTTGACAGCTTTGGACACTCTTGGCATTCTCTCAACCAGGTTGGAATGCTTTTCCAACAGTCTTGAAGGAGTTCCCACATATGATGAGCATTTGTTGGCTGCTTTTCCTTCACTCTGCGGTCCGACTCATCCCAAACCATCTCAATTTGGTTGAAGTTGGGGGATTGTGGAGACCAGGTCATCTGATGCAGCACGCCATCACTCTCCCTCTTGGTAAAATAGCCCTTACACAGCCTGGAGGTGTGTTGAGTCATTGTCCTGTTGAAAAACAAAAGATGGGATAGTGTATCGCTGTGGTAGCCATGCTTGTTAAATAAATCACAGACAGTGTCACCAGCAAAGCACCTCCACACCATAACACCACCTCCTCCGTGCTTTATGGTGGGAAATACAGAGATCATGTTCACCCACACCGCGTCTCACAAAGACTGAGGTTGGAACCAAAAATCTCAATGTATCTTCTTCTTATTGGTGTCCTTTAGTAGTGGTTTCTTTACAACCATATAACCGTGAAGGCCTGGTTTACATAGTCTCCTTTGAACAGTTGATGTTGATGTCTCAGTGAAGCATTTATTTGGGCTGCAATTTCTGGCTGGTTACCCTAATGCACTTATCCTCTTCAGCAGAGGTAACTCTGGGTCTTCCATTCCTGTGGCAGTCCTCATGAGAGCCAGTTTAATCATAGCGCTTGATGGTTTTTGCAACTGCACTTGAAGAAATGTTCACTGTTCTTGAAATTTTCCAGATTGACTGACCTTCATGTCTTAAAGTAATGATGGACTGTTGTTTCTTTTTGCCTATTTGAGCGGTTCTTGCCATAATATGGTCTTTTACCAAATAGGGCTATCTTCTGTATACCCCCTACCTTGTCACAACACAACTGATTGTCTCAAATGCATTAAGAAGGAAATAAATTCCACAAATGAACTTTTTTAGAATGCACACCTGTTAATTGAAATGAATTCCAGGTGACTACCCCATGAAGGCTGGTTGAGAGAATACCAAGAGTGTGCAAATCTGTCATCAAGCCAAGGGGGGCTATTTGAAGAATCTCAAAAATGTTCGTAATTGTTTTGGTTACTACATTATTCCATGTGTTATTTCATAGTTTTGATGTCTTCACAATTATTCTACAATGTAGAAAATGGTACAAATAAAGAAACAAACTTGAATGAGTAGATGTTCTAAAACATTTGACCGGTAGTGTACATGTGATGTAGCTTATTTGATATGTGTATGTATATATTTGTGATGTGCTGTACATCAAATCAATTGCATGTACTCTAATGCTCTGAATTTGCTCTCAATTGATAATATTGGAAGGAAAAAGTACAACAAATTAAAGATCTGTGCAGCTCTCTGAATGATTGTCTCACCCAAAGTGGCCCCTTACAAAAAAATGTAGTAAAACTGAGCTAGATTAAAAACCTCTTTCTGTGTTTACAAAACATTATCGCACGATGGTGATGCACGCAAGTTGGTGGCAGAACAAGGAGTTAATATAGAACACCAGCAAAAAAAGCCTATATTTACATGCTGCTTATGAATGCATTTCACACTACTTTTGGATTATAATTGGATTTTAAGGCTCGTATGATTGTCTTGCTTAATATAATTTTTGTCATCAAATCAACTGCATTATACTTGAATACACTTCAACTTCAACCAGTAAAATGGCTCTTTGACTAGCTTTTGCTACAGCCTATATCAATGAGCGGTAGCATTCTAGCTAACAACTGCTGCATCCCAAATAGTTATTTTGCAAAGATCACAACCAAATATAATCTTAGCGACTGTTCAAGCAAGAATCGAAACATCATTGTGAGTGTATGAGATCCCCCAAAAGCCATTTTGTTTAGAAGTAATAAAAACACAGACTAGATTTATGTTGAATGGGCGCAGATGGCAATGGCTTTCTTACCGCAGCCAAGAGTTGCGGGCATTTGTGCGCGACGTGAGTGTGTCGTGTCCTGGAAAAGGGTGTATTTATCACTTACTTTTGAATCCAACTGTCAGAGGCAGTCCAAACATCCAACTGTCAGAGGCAGTCCAAACATCCAACTGTCAGAGGCAGTCCAAACATCCAACTGTCAGAGGCAGTCCAAACATCCAACTGTCAGAGGCAGTCCAAACATCCAACTGTCAGAGGCAGTCCAAACATCCAACTGTCAGAGGCAGTCCAAACATCCAACTGTCAGAGGCAGTCCAAACATCCAACTGTCAGAGGCAGTCCAAACAGGCTAGTCTTTTGGGAACAGTCAACGTATTGTCTTTTAGAACATTAGGAGAACTCCTACAGGTCCTTCAGTCATTTGTTTTGAATCAATTGGCTTTATAAAATCCATATGGTATTGGGATACTTCTCTGTGGGCGTACTGTACACTTGAACATATTGTTTCATGGCTTTTGTTGTAGAGTCAAGCTGGGAAATAGACACAGGATTAGTAAAAAAAAATTGGCCACTCAAAAGGACAATATATTGGCAGTGTGGTAGCAAAAATGACAGTAATAACCATTATACCACACAGATACATATTCTCATGGTTGAGACAGGATCAGAGGTGGAGAGTGCATCATACATCATTTGGGTTAATTGTTACCAGCAGTCGTTTTACTTCTGCTTAATCTCAAAGCAAGAAACATCCAGGAAGAGATGCGATGGGCACTACTAGGCTACATGAGAAAGAGCAGGATGAGGTGGGAGAGCCTCTAATGAGTATAGAGCGTGGGGATGTGAGTGGGCTTTACGGATCCAGCAAAGTCTTGTCAACGCCACTTTGAAGTTAATGGATGACATGCAATTAAAAAGTCTGGCCGAAAAATTCACGCTATCCATTTGAATAGGGAATCTGTGGATGCTGTATGCTTTTTTTAACTCTCTAATGAGAGCATGCCTTTTCCTAAAACTCCACACGTGATGGTAGAGTATTAGTGTATATTATTAGTGTATATTTATAGGGTGAAATGCACTCGTTTGACTGCCTTTTCAGGTTAGGCCGGGGATTCTACTTAATTTGAGGACAGTAACATTCAAAAACCTTCTTCAGAAGGAATTGGCTGTGTTGAATACCTGTACCTGATCATGGATTTAAGACACTCACTTTTAACAACTGCCTGAGGCTCCACGGTGTGTTTTAAATCATTCTGTGTGAACTTGGGGCTAGCTAGAGATACTACATTTGTGGCTAGCGACTGGCTGCATTTGACTGTTAGTGCTAGTTTGGGGTCTGAACTAGTCATCTGCACACTATAAAATAATGGTTGTAAATAGTACCAGATAGGAGTTCTTTGGCCTTGTAACCATAGCAGAACCCTTTTTGAAGGTTTTATAAAGAACCATGCTCATAAGGTTTTAAATGGAACCTTTATTGTGCTATAAAGAACCCTTTGCTAAGGTTCTATAAAGAACAATTAAAACAGGTTCTACTGTGGTTACAACCCTTTTTGGGGCTATATGCAACCATTCTTTATGGTTATTTGAAGAACCTTTATAGAGATCCTTTTGTAGAACCATACAGTTTATTTAATTCTGGTCAGCCATATTATATTATTAAACTTGCATAGGTGTTATTATTGTTCTATTGAACAAGTTGAATCAAGTGAGCTACAGTAACTCTGGAACAGAGGAGAGAATTGATAACCACTTACTGATTTAGTCAACTGTTTTTAATTGACACAAGTCTTTCACAAGACACCATCACTGGCTATAGTCATAACATGCAATAGCTAAACACAACATGTTAGATAAACTAGAAGAAAACTCTCACTCACAGTTGCACAAAAATATCTGTGCACAAACCACACCCCAAAATACTCTGAGATGCTTCCCCTATATTTACATGTTCAATAAAGGAGGAAAGAACCCTTTTTTAAATGCAAAGAACCATCAAGAGCTCAAAGGGTTCTTTGAGTCATTATAGTTCCACATAGAACCATCACTCTTCCCAAAGAACTCTTGAGGAAACCTCATTTTTTTGTGTGTGGGAGAGTTTGCAGGTTGGGTCCTGACAACCAGTTTACACGTAGGGTGGTGTGGGTTTAGGGATTACCGATTATGATTTTACACTACCGACACCGATTATTGGAGGACCAAAAAAACGGATACCGATTTAATCGGCCGTATATATATATATATATATATTTTTATTAATTATTATTATTTTTTTAATGCATTTTTTATTTGTAATAGTGTAGTTAACTAGTGATTATGATTGATTGTTTTTATAAGATAAGCTTAATGCTAGCTAGCAACTTTCCTTGGCTTACTGCATTCGTGTAACAGGCGGGCTCCTCATGAGGCAGCTGGTTAGAGCGTTGGACTAGTTAACAGTAAGGTTGCAAGATTGAATCCCTGAGCTGACAAGGTAAAAATATGTTGTTCTGCCCCTGAACAAGGCAGTTAGCCCACCGTTTCTAGGCCGTCATTGAAAATAAGAATGTGTTCTTAACTGACTTGCCTAGTTAATAAAATATTATTTAATGGTGTAATTTTTTAAATGTTTATTTTTAAATCAGCCAAATCGGTGTCCAAAAATACCGATTTCCGATTGTTATGAACTTGAAAACGGCCCTAACTAATCGGCCATTCCGATTAATCGGTCGACCTTAGTAGGGATGAATGTCTGTTCACAGAGGCGTAAGCAGACCGGTTAGTTCTTTCAACGTTGCCACCCCCCTGCAACAACCTCCTAACACAGGTTTAGATATGGGTTAGAAGGCACTAGCATCTTCCTTTCGACATCTCCCAAACACTTCTCATTGAGACGTGCCTCTGTCACTACAGAAGTTGCTCTTGCATTGTTCTTCACCAAAGGACACTGGATCCAAGAATCTGTCAACATCCCACTGGTTTATTTAAGATGTGAACATACGGTTGAATTCATCTATAAAGACGTTAACTCCCGCTATTAAATGTTCCATCAGCCTGTGGTACTCCTGGGGCGTGTGGAGGCTACTATTGAACATTATTCGCTTGGTAATTACCCACCATAAACTACTGGGGCTGTGTCCTCCTTCCTTTGTCCTCATTGCATCTCATTTTTTTAAATAATGCCCTCTTTTTATTGCCCTGGGATTGCTGGGCACCATCATTAGTGTGGAGGGAGAAATTCCACCAGCCTCTCCTTTTTTTTAGTGATGCTTGAGGGACACCTTCAGCATGGTAATCACTATCACCCCCGTTTTGGCAATGAACCTTCAGAAGAAAGGGAACATTCATATTTAAATTGGTGTTTAAGATTTAGATTTATTTAAGGGTTTTTCCAATTTATTTTATTTCTGTATTGAACATCAGTTGCTAAGAACAATTCAGTAAAAGTACTTGAAAGTGCAAAGAATCAATTATGAGGACTAATAAGCATAGGGGTCACGTCAGCTCTCCTCTGATCTAGGGTGACGTATCAGTAAAAAAAAACTAACAGAAAAGCATTGTCTGTCGGTAGTTGATTGTTGATATTTTTTTGGTACATTTTCTCCCAAGTTTGGTGTTATCCAGTTGGTAGTTACATCGCTGCAACTCCCCTACACATTCGGGAGAGGCAAAGGTCGAGAGCCATGCATCCCCGGAAACATGACCCTGCCAAGCCGCACTGCTTCTTGACACACTGCTCCCTTAACCCGGAAGCCAGCCGCACCAATGTGTCGGAGGAAACACTGTCCAACCCTCCCCTAACCCGGACGACGCTGGGCCAATTGTGCAATGGAGTGCCTTAGACAGCTGCGCCACTTTGGAGGCAAATGTGCTGAGGATTTAAGCATAATATGTGAAAGAGTGGTATAAAGAGCTTGCGCTGAATGGGCCGTGTGCATTAATACATTCCATAGGAAAGGTCACCAGTGGATTTACTAAACCTAAATAGGATTGTACATGCTTGTTCGAACACCACAAATGACTTATGAAATGCTAAGACAGGCTTGGAATAAGTGTGACAAAAAAAAGCACAATACCAGATTTGAATACCAGATTTGTCATTGGGTGGAAATGATGGTGTCATTCAGTTCAGTGCTCGGAATCTCGCCAGATCTCACAAATTGCTAGCATTTCTAGCTCGACAGAGAAGTTGGCTGCGCTAAGTGAGGTGACAGGCTAGTTTGAGGATGTTAGACTGGCTTTGTTTTATAGTCTACTGTGTGTATAGCACTGCTTCTGCAGATCCACTCCTAATCGTCTGACATGAACACACACGGAATTTGATGTTGTGAATTATTATGCTATTTTGATAGTTGTACAATGCTGGCCTTAATCTTCTATTTAAAAAAATCTCTGCAGTCCAGGGATCCAGTTTGTATTGGTTTAATTGAAATGTTGCAATTGTATGAGGTCCTAATGGAAACCAGAGTACTATAGCAGACAATTACATAAATATACATACACTATGGTAGGATAGCCTAGTGGTTAGAGCGTTGGACTAGTAACCGGAAGGTTGCGAGTTCAAACCCCTGAGCTGACAAGGTACAAATCTGTCATTCTGCCCCTGAACAGGCAGTTAACCCACTGTTCCCAGGCCGTCATTGAAAATAAGAATTTGTTCTTAATTAACTGACTTGCCTGGTTAAATAAAGGTTAAAAAAAAACTGGCTTAACATAGATACCCACACAATCCATGCACAACAATGCTGATAATGCCCAGGAGTTGGTAAAAATGTTCATGGCAGTATGTTCATTTTCACTCTTTTAGACGTAACATAAAAATGTTTAAAATTATGACATAATTCACAACAGGCAAAATTATTTTTCCTCAAGGTTTTTTGTGATTGTCGTTAGGTCTCAAGTTCACTTTTTAAAATTGTTTTAGTAGATACACAATTGAGACAAAATGTTTGTGTCTTTGAACGAGTAGTAGGTGCCGGGCACACTGGTTGAGAGTCCAGGCCCTGACATATTGAGGCTGTTCTGAGGGCAAAACGGGGTGCAACTCAATATTAAGAAGGTGGTCCTAATGTTTGGTATACTCAGTGTATATACAGTATACAATGTATGTGTCCACTACTGTCCGCATGCGTCTCGGTGTCGACCACTCATCTCTGCCTTGGCAAAATGTCAGTGATCTCATCGAACCACATCGCATATTGAAGCGTAGGCTATACCACCAGTTTTCAAGTTCATGTTTCATGCCTCTGACATGCGGTAATGATAAGTGTTATAATTATTGTGATAGGCTCATGTTTTATGGTACGGCGTTCCCCCACTATTTATGTTTCTGGGACACCGTACTGGACCACACCGGCATACTGTCACCCCCTGGTTTTATTGTCACACACTGGATAGGTGCAGTGAAATGTATTGTTTTTTAGTGTCAGCCGTAGTAGTATGGCGCCCATGGAGCGAATTAGGGTTAAGTGAACTTGCTCAAGTTCACATCGGCCGATGCCTTTGCCATTGCAACCTGAAGGGAAAGCTGTTCTAACACGAAATACGTTTCCACCCACAGTTTTAATGTGAGTAAAGGCATATAAAAAAAATCATGACACGTGATGACAATAGTGTGGTCCTCCTACTAGGACTTGGGAAAGCATGCAGTCTATTTGGCTACAGATGAATTAAGTTATGATGAACTTCACAGGGTGGTGAAAGTGCCAGGTTTGATGCTCGTTTCCAATAATATTGAGGGTCTTATTCTGGTGACATTATGATTGATGGTTGACTGCCGTTTGACAAATATAAATAGGAATAATCTCATCAAGTAAACTAGTCTACCTGTGAGGTGTTGGTTAGAGCAACACGCCAAGACCAGAATAGGCACATTTGCTATTTAACGCAAAAGATTTATTAACAAAACTATCGGTAGTGATGAAAATGTGATGGAAACTTAAGATGTTTATTCAGTACATGAAAACTTAAGTCTATTTGGTGGAAATACATCACATACACGATGTATACAGAAGTATGTGGACACCCCTTCAAATTAGTAGGTTTGGCTTATTTCAGACACACCCGTTGCAGCCAGGCAATCTCCATAGACAAACATTGTCAGTAGATTGGCCTTACTGGAGAGCTCAGTGACTTTCAATGTGGCACCGTCATAGGATGCCACCTTTCCAACAAGTCAGTTCGTCAAATTTCTGCCCTGCTAGTGCTGCCCCGGTCAACTGTAAGTGATTATTGTGAAGTGGAAACTTCTAGGAGCAACAACGACTCCGCTGCAAAGTGGTAGGCCAAATAAGCTCACAGAACGGGACTGCTGATCCTTGTTCTCGGTTGCAACACTCACTGCCAAGTTCCAAACTGCCACTGGAAGCAACATCAGCACAAGAACTGTTCGTTGGGAGCTTCATGAAATGGGTTTCCATGGCCGAGCAGCCACACACAAGCCTAACATCACCATGTATAATGCCAAGTATCGGCTGGAGTGGTGTATAGCTCACCGCCATTGGACTCTCGACCAGTGGAAACGCATTCTCTGCAGTGATTAATCACGCTTCACCATCTGGCAGTCCAACGGACAAATCTGTGTTTGGCGGATGCCAGGAGAACCTGCTCCAATGCATAGTGCCAACTGTAAAGTTTGAAGGTGGAATAATGGTCTGGGGCTGTTTTTCATGTTTCAGGCTTGGCCTCTTAGTTCCCGTGAAGGGAAATCTTAACGCTATAGCATACAATGACATTCACCCAAGTCATAGACTGTTCTCTCTACTACCGCATGGTGGTACGGAGCGCAAAGTCTGAGACCAAAAGGCTCCTTAACAGCTTCTACCTCCAAGGCATAAAACTGCTGAACATTTAATCAAATGGCTACCTGGACTATAACCCCCCCCCCCATTTGTTTTACACTGCTGCTACTTGCTGTTTATTATCTATGCGTAGTCACTTTACCCCTACCTACATGTACAAATTACCTCAACTAACCTATACCCCCGCACATTGACTCGGTACCCCCTGTATATTACTTTATTTTATTTGTTAAATATTTGATTGACTCTTTCCTGAACTGCATTGTTGATTTAAGGGCTTGTAAGTAAGCATTTCACGCTAAAGTTTAATTTGATTAGAAGATACTGTGCTTCCTACTTTGTGGGAACAGTTTGGGGAAGGCCTTTTCCTGTTTCAGCATGACAATGCCCCCGTGCACAAAGCGAGGTCAATACAGAAATGGTTTGTCGAGATCTGTGTGGAAGAACTTGACTGGCCTGCACAGAGCCCTGATCTCAACTCCATCAAACATCTTTGGGATGAATTGGAATGCCGACTGCGAGCCAGGCTTAATCGCCCAACATTAGTGTCCGAACTCACTAATGCTCTTGTGGCTGAATGGAAGCAACTTCCCGCAGCAATGTTCCAACATCTAGTGGAAAGCCTTCCCTGAAGAGTGGAGGTTGTTCTAGCAGCAAAAATGGGTACCAAATCCATATGAATGCCCATGATTTTGGTAGGAGATGTTCAACGAGCACGTGTCCATAAACTTATGGTCATGTAGTGTGTTTTAGAATATTTGCATGAAAATATGTCAACAATTGAATGGAAACCAAGTTACTGTCAGAATGGACCTACAGATGTAGGATCTTAATTTGAGGAAGTTTGCTACAGCAGAAAATAATTCTGCAGCAACTGAAAATGCAAATAATTAAGTGTATTATAATTAATGTAAATTTTGGTACTTTTTTTATTTGGGAATATCAAGTCTGAATTTTCTAAATGGAATTGACAAATATTACATTTAAAAAAACTTAAATACACTACAAGTTTGTATTTCATGCTGTGCAGGAAAATTCTCGGGCAACAAAAGATTGATCAAATTAAGATCCTACATCTGTAGCCTTCTACTATGTGAACCCTTATTGCGCTGTATTCTTTCAGTCTCCACAGGGAGACAAGTTGTATCCCACATGAACAATGTTGTGACATACATGTCTGGAAAGGTACAAGCATCGGTTGCTATAGGCCGAAATGGAGTAGGAAATTCATCCCGAACCTTATGCGTTCGTGCCCTGGCGTAAACTTCCTCACCGGACAGAACATTTCTAGCTAGTTAGATGGAGGACTACTTTCTCACGGAGGACTACTTTCATTGAGTGTATATTGCAAGTGAGTAGTTTGTATGCACCATGTCAGCTAACGTTAGCGTTACACGCTTTCCACCACTGACTGGCTGTGGCTATAATTACCCGAGCTATCTGCGTCGGCATTGTGTTCGCCTCTGTCATGTTTTTAAAGGGATTATTCTTTTTCAAGGCCCCCCATTTTTTTAAGCCTCGTCTAACCAAACTTGTGATTTATGTCTGAAGATTTTTTTCACCCCTTTCAATGTTCCCGAGACAATCCCCCCATGTTCCCAAATCCGAGAGTAGTATCCTTGGCCTCCCTGCTTCCATGGAGGATAATACTGTGCTGCCTGGAGTGAAAGTATTCCAATAGTCAGCTAAGAAAGACAGGCAGGCATCTACACAAACACTGTCCTCTACTCAATAAAAACAATGCACTGTCAATCAGAGAGAGACAATAAGAGCTGTGTCGATGTTCCACATCTTGCCAGGCTTAGGACCTTGCAGTGGAAATAAACTACTGCCTCCAACATGAGCAGCTGAGAGTCAGAACCAAGTAATAGTCTTGCCCTCTGTCTGGATATTGTTGGATTTGTAAATGGACTTGTGCATGCTTTACAGCAGGGGTAGGCAACCCTGTTCCCGGAGTGCCGCAGGATTTAATTCCAACTAGGGACCACACCTGACCAGCTGAGCTAATGGGTCAGTTCAGTGATTGCCTAACTTCAACATACCTGGTCTTCCAGGCCTGTTAAATCAAAAACGTGAAGTGCCTGAGGCTGTCCAGGACCAGGGCAGCTTACCCATGCTTTACAGAATCACCTCTGATCTCTGCAATACTGGTTTCCACTATTTTAAAGCAGGAGGCTATGCCATTTCTAAGTTACATACACTTTTATGGTAAATAACGCTGTCTGCCTAATTATAGTCAAGTAGCACAATCACCTTCTCAGCAAGAAGAGAAGTAGAGTCATCCATGTTATATTCATGGTTTTTCTCTTCCAGTGATTCTTTAAAACGCTGTTTTTGTTGAAGCGAGGATTCTCTATGCCCGGTGTCATTGTCAACTTAGCTGACTTTTCACCTCGGCGGTGTGTCTGCAAAGCTCCAGTTCAAACATCATGAATGTGGATCACTTGATGAATCATGACCCCTCTCTCAGAATGAAGACATATCCTACCTCATTGATGTTGTCTTTGCTCGTTTGAAGGGCAGCTTTTAATCCCACAGTGTGGTGGTGCTACTGCCTTTATAGCACCCAGTGTGGTGGTGCTACTGTTTTTATAGCACCCAGTGTGGTGATGCTACTGTCTTTATAGCACCCGGTGTGGTGGTGCTACTGCCTTTATAGCACCCAGTGTGGTGATGCTACTGTCTTTATAGCACCCAGTATGGTGGTGCTACTGTCTTTATAGCACCCGGTGTGGTGATGCTACTGTCTTTATAGCACCCGGTGTGGTGGTGCTACTGTCTTTATAGCACCCAGTGTGGTGGTGCTACTGTCTTTATAGCACGCGGTGTGGTGATGCTACTGTCTTTATAGCACCCGGTGTGGTGGTGCTACTGTCTTTATAACACCCAGTGTGGTGGTGCTACTGTCTTTATAGCACCCAGTGTGGTGGTGCTACTGTCTTTATAGCACCCAGTGTGGTGGTGCTACTGTCTTTATAGCACCCAGTGTGGTGGTGCTACTGTCTTTATAGCACCCAGTGTGGTGGTGCTACTGTCTTTATAGCACCCAGTGTGGTGGTGTTACTGTCTTTATAGCACCCAGTGTGGTGGTGCATGCAACCAAAGAGGTAGAATATTCTAATAGAATCTCATAAGCCCTGTCTGAATGTTCAAATGCTTTCATAATGTTCTCAAATCAATACATTGTGTCAGATTATAAAATTAATTAATTAGCATTATAATTAGCATTATGTGGTATTACACTCTCAGAATTGTTGTGCTGTTGGTAACTGCAGATATACTGTACAACATTATTTCAGCAAATGTTAAGAAACATAAGATCGGTGTGTTTGAAAAAAAGTGAAAAGGGTGTTCATCTGTGCTAATTTCTCTATTCTGAAATGAACGGGGCATTTTCTTATTCTATTCAGTCGGACTTGAACTCATTAAGTTAAAACACGTTTTTCCATAGGAATGTGCACCCCCTCCATATCAGCTGCTTCTCGTATAACAAAGGTTCCTCATTATTGACCCTTCTCAATTTCCCTGCTTTCAGATTAGACCCACAGACAGGTAGCTGTCAATCAGGCTACGTAGATCAGAGCAGCAGCTATGCTAACACCATGTAATTGGTTTTATTAATCAAATATATCTGGAGGTCAAGTACTCAGCCGGATGTGAAGGCTTTTTATTGACAGAGAAAGAATCTCCAACGTCCTCCTCCTTTGATCTGTGAATTTCTGGCAACGCTCGATTTCCCCTGAATGGGAACCATTCTGCAACACTGTCCTCCCTCTTCTCCTAGTACACTGGGTAATGTAACAACACTGTCCGCTCTCATCACAGTGTCTTCTGGGTAACAGCATGGTTTCCAACCCTAAGCAACGTAGATAGATATAAGCCACCCTGGAATGGAACCACTCTTTTCCTTCACTTCACATGCGCCAAATGCAACAGATGTGGACCTCACAGTGAAATGCTTACTTACAAGCCCCTAACCAACAATTCAGTTTAAAAAATATGAATAAGAAAGTAACAAGTAGTTAAAGAGCAGCAGTAAAATAACAACAGCGAGACTATATACAGGGGGTACCGGTACAACGTCAATGTGCAAGGGCACCGGTTAGTTGAAGTAATTGAGGTAATATGTACATGTTGGTAGAGTTATTAAAGTGACTGCGTAGATAATAAGAGAGTAGCAATACAAATAGTCTGGGCAGCCATTTGATTAGATGTTCAGGAGTCTTATGGCTTGGGGGTAGAAGCTGTTTAGAAGGCTCTTGGACATAGACTTGGTGCTCCGATACCGCTTGTAGTGCGGTAGCAGAGAGAACGGTCTCTGACTAGGCTGACTGGAGTCTTTGACAATTTTTAGGGTCTTCCTCTGACACCGGCTGGTATAGAGGTCCTGGATGGCAGGAAGCTTAGCCCCAGTGATGTACTGGGCCGTACGCACTACCCTCTGTAGTGCCTTGCGGTCGGAGGCCAAGCAGTTGCCATACCAGGCAGTGATGCAACCAGTCCGGATGCTCTCGGTGGTGCAGCTGTAGAACCTTTTGAGGAAATGAGGACCCATGCCAAATCTTTTCAGTCTCCTGAGGGGGAATAGGTTTTGTCGTGCCATCTTCACGACTGTCTTGGGGTGCTTGGACCATGTTAGTTTGTTGGTGATGTGGACACCAAGGAACTTGATGCTCTCAACCTGCTCCACTACAGCCCCGTCAATCAGAATGGGGGAGTGCTTGGTCCTCCTTTTCCTGTCGTCCACAATCATCTACTTTGTCTTGATCACGTTGAGGGAGAGGTTGTTATCCTGGCACGGCATGGCCAGGTCTCCAACCTCCTCCCTATAGGCTGTCTCGTTGTTGTCAGTGATCATTGGCAAACTTAATGATGGTGTTGGAGTCGTGCCTGGCTGTGCAGTCATGAATGAACAGGGAGAACAGGAGGGGACTGAGCACGGATCCAGTTGCAGATGGAGGTGTTTAGTCCCAGGGTCCTTACCTTATTGATGAGCTTTGAGGGCACTATGGTGTTGAACACTGAGCTGTAGTGAATGAATAGCTTTCTCACATAGCTGTTGCTTTTGTCCAGGTGGGAAAGGGCAGTGTGAAGTGCAATAGAGATCGCATTATCTGTGGATCGGTTAAGGCAGTATGCCAATTGGAGTGGGTCTAGGGTTTCTGGCATAATGGTGTTGATGTTAGACATGACCAGCCTTTCAAAGCACTTATTGGCTACAGACATGAGTACTAAGGGTTAGTAGAAATTTAGGCAAGTTACCTTAATGTTCTTGGGCACAGGGACTATAGTGGTCTGCTTTTAACAAGTTGGTATTACGGACTCGGACAGGGAGAGGTTGAATATGTCAGTAAAGACACTTTCCAGTTGGGCAAGGCATGCTCGCAGTACACGTCCTGGTAATCCGTCTGGCCCTGCGGCCTTGTGAATGTTGACCTTTTTACAGGTCATACTCACATTGGCTGTGGAGAGCGTGATCACACGGTCGTCCAGAACAGATGGTGCTCTCACCCATGTTTGTGTTATTTGCCTCAAAGCGAGCATAGAAGGAGTTTAGCTCATCTGGTAGGCTCCTGTCACTGGGCAGCTCCTCGGCTGTGCTTCCCTTTGTAGTCTGAAATGGTTTGCAAGGCCTGCCACATCCGACGAGCGCCGTAGCCAGTGTAATACGATTCAATCTTAGTCCTGCATTGACACTTTGCCTGTTTGATGGTTCGTCGGAGGGCATAGCGGGATTTCTTGTAAGCTTCCGGGTTAGAGTCCCGCTCCTCGAAAGCGGCAGCTCTAGCCTTTAGCTCAGTGTGGATGTTACAAATCCCTTTTGGCCTGACAGTCTAGGGGGGATGGTAATGAGACCCGTAACATAACTCATGCAAATTATAATAGTGACAAAGCAAAAGTGTGAACGAAATAACCAGGACAACTGAAATCTACCATCAAACTCAAGGTGTATTTGAAAACACACGGTAATGGGGGGAGCAGGAAAAGGGGCTGAGCTGGACCCAAGGAAAGAAACAATAAGTATAAAAAAAACCCTAAGCTAGACTAGCCTACTTTAACAACAGCTAACTAACTAACCAAAAATACAGTGGGTGGTCCGCCCAGTTCTAACTAGTGTATTTAACAAAGTCTACCTACGGCTAGTGTATGCCCATGGGCGACTTGTCTTGGTTTCCCCTTTTCCCACCAGCAATCAAACACAAACACCATAACCAAAACAATACTCACAGGTGATGACAAAGTGCTATGGAGGTGCTCAAACAAAAGAGAGGTTTACAGAGAGATTGAGCACTAGAGTAAACAACTGACAGGGTTTTTAAACCAAGGGAAAGGAAGGGAAGGGAAAGGAACTGTGATAGGGTAGAAAAACAGGAGGAGGTGTGTCTTCTGATTGATGAATGATTGGTGACTGATTGGGGAGTTTCACCTGTGAGGGGAGAAGGAGAGAAAAGAACACAGGATACACACACACACACAGGATACTGGTATCCGTAACAGTGGATATTGCCTGTAATTCATTGCTTCTGGTTGGGGTATGTACATTAGTTCACTGTGGGGACAACATCATCAATGCACATATTGATGAAGCCAATGACTGATGTGGTGTACTTCTCAATGCCATAGCAAGAGTCCCGGAACATATTCCAGTCTGTGCTAGCAAAACAGTCCTGTATCTTAGCATCTGCTTCTTCTGACAACTTTTATTATTGATCTAGTCACTGGTGCTTCCTGCTTTAATTTTTGCTTGTATGCAGGAATCAGGAGGATAGAATTATGGTCAGATTTGCAAAGTGGAGGACAAGGGAGAGCTTTGTGCACCCTCTGGTTGCATATTTAACATGTTGATAGAAATTTGGTAAAACTTATTTAAGTTTCCCTGCAATAAAGTCCCCGGCCACCAGGAGCGCCGCCTCTGGATGAGCGTTTTCCTGTTTGCTTATGGCGGAATACAGCTCATTGAGTGCGGTCTTAGTGCTAGCATCGGTCTGTGGTGGTATGTAGACAGCTACGAAAAATACAGATGAAAACTCTCTAGGTAGATAGTGTGGTCTATAGCTTATCATGAGATTCTCTAATTCAGGTGGGCAAAAACTCGAGACCACCTTAGAAATATCGTGCACCAGCTGTTTACATATGCATAGTCGGCCACTCCATGTCTTACCAGACGCCGCTGTTCTGTCCAGCCTGTACAGCGAATAACCAGCCAGGTGTATATTGATAATATCGTCAATCAGCCACGACTCCATGAAGCATAAGATATTACAGTTTATAATGTCCTGTTGGTAGTTTAATCTTCCCGTAGGTCGTTGATTATTTCCCCCCACCCTCCCCCAAAGATTGCACATTAGCTAATATAACGGAAGGCGGGTGAGAGGGGGGTTTATTCGATCGCCTATGAATTCTTAGAGGGGAGCCCGACCTCTGTCCTCTTTTTCCCGTCGTCTCTTCACGCAAATGACGGGGATTTGGGCCTGTTCCCGTGGATAGCAGTATGTCGGGCTCGTCTTACTTGTCAAAGGAAAAAAAGGCTTCCGCCAGTTTTGTGAGTAATCGCTGTTCTGATGTCCAGAAGTTATTTTCTGTCATAAAAGACGGTAGCATCAACGTAATGTACAAAATAAGTTTAAAAAATATGTTACAAACAATGCAAAAAAATAAACATCAAAACACAATCGGTTAGGAGCACATAAAACCTCAGCCACCTTCTCCGGCGCCATTGACACAATTAGTTAATTTTGTAGTAAATGTGGAAATGCATTTTGGTGGAGTCTAAGAATTCACTTAAACTCAGGGCTGGAAAAAGTTGTTTTAAAATAAAATATTCAACCAGGGAAGGCCAACTGAAACCAGGGTCTCATTTGTAATGGTGCCCTGAGGACATAAAATATAAAATCTACAAGATAGAATAACATGTACATTACATCACAGTCATCATAAACAAATGATTCAAGTCAATCAATGAAAACAATTGCAGACCTCAGTGAACTCATTCATCATAAGGGTTTTCAATTTCCCTGGTGGCACCAGGGATTCGAAATGTAAGGAATTTCACAAGTGATTTAAAAAATGTGGAGTGTTTAAACTAAAAGCAGATTTATGTCGTTTGGTGGAGACCTGAGGAATCTCAAGGGTTAAACAATCATGTGAATGGTTTTGGTATCTCCATGTTTTTATTCTTTAACAATCAAGTTAGGTAGATTGGAAGCTTGTGTAGTAGAGCTTTATAATCAAGAGGTAAGTAATGATATGATCTACGGGACTTTAATGAGGCCCAGACAACCTTTTGATACAGGATGCAGTGATGCATATAAAAAATGTCACCTGGGATATCTTCTGATAAATGGTGTCACCGTAGTCAAGAACTGGCACAAAGGTTGACTGGACAATCTGCTTCCTGCTGTTTAGGGAGAGTCATGAACTATTTATATAAAAGAAGCCTACTTTAAAGCTCAGCCACTTTACTAGCTCATCCATATGTTTTTTAAACATCCAATTATTCGCAATCCAAAAGTCCAGATATTTATAGGAGGGAACCTGCTTGATGAAAGAACCATCTAATGCATAAATGCCATCTGAAATATTTCTACAAGAATTCGAAAATAGCATGTATTAAGTTTTTCCCGCATTAAGTACCAATTTTAAATCAAGGACTTTCTGCAAGGCAACAAAATCAGATTACAGCTTCAACATAGCCTGATCAGCCATGTCCAACAGTATAATCTGCATACAGATGAATGTTACTGTCACGCCTTGGTCTTAGTATTTTTGTGTTTTAGTTTATTTGTTGGCCAGGCCAGGGTGTGACATGGGTTTATGTTGTATTTCGTATTGGGGTTTTTGTTGGTATTGGGATTTGCGGCTGAGTAGGGGTGTTGCATAGGTTTGGCTGCCTGAGGCGGTTCTCAATCAGAGTCAGGTGATTCTCGTTGTCTCTGATTGGGAACCATATTTAGGTAGCCTGGGTTTCACTTTGTATTTCGTGGGTGATTGTTCCTGTCTCTGTGTAATTTCACCAGATAGGCTGTAATTAGATTTCACGTTCCGTTTGTTGTTTTGTATTTTTTAATAGTTATTTTAATTATCGCGATCCTTCATTAAAGATCATGAGTAACCACCACGCTGCATTTCGGTCCGACTGTCTTTTGACAAACGAAGAACGCCGTTACAGTTACAGGTTTTTACAGATAGACCAATATTATTTATTTAAATAGTAAAGAGGGCAGGTCCTGAAATTGACCCCTGCGGGACACCATTAGTAATATCAAGGTAACTTGACACCATCAAAAAGCACACATTGTGTCCTACCTGACAGGTAGTTCCCAAACCACTTGCAAGACACCTGGTCGATGCCTATTTCAGACAACCTTTGAATTAGTAGGGGATGGTCGAGGGTATCAAAGACCTTGGATAAGTCTATGAATATGGCAGCACACTGATTACTATTAACTAAGCAATTTAATTTACAATTTAAGAAACATGTAGTTACTGAAACAGTGTGAGGTCCAGGTCTAATACCAGACTGGTACACATTAGGAATATCATTTTAAGTTAAAGTTTTGCCAGTGATTCTAATATTTTTGCAAGTCAAGATAGTTTAGAAATTGGGCGGTAGTTATCTAGGTCAGAAGGATCCCCACCCTTTGTAATGGGGGAGGAAATGCGCCGCCTTCCAGATTTTAGGAATAGCATCATTGATATAAAATGGTTCAAATGAAAGAAAAAAAGAGGGAGTGGCCTGGCAATGTTTCATCCTCTGCTAATTGTTTAGAGGTGAATAAAGGACTCCCTCTAGTGGAACTTGAGGGATTTTCAAAGATAGCCAGCTGAGGTAAAGTGGTTATTAAAAGCACCACAAATGTCATTTTTGTCTGTAATGGGACCAGAGGCTGACAGAACCTGCTGGGGCAATGAGATCTAACTCTTGGTTCACACATTAATTATCTGAAATAATTAATGAAAGGAACTTAGCTTGGGCTAAGGCTAGATAGACTTATTCTACATCTGACTGACACTAGAAAAGCAAAGTCAACCTACTTCTTGAATTGTGTATCTGAGAGTGGTGGAAACCCAGCTAAATTCTGGAAAATGCTCAAATCTAAAAAAAAATTTAAAAAAAAATTTTAAAATCTCCACCCCCTGTCTTTTACCCTTAATCTCGTATATTGGGCATGCTTATCTGAAGTAGAGTTAAACAGAGAGGTTAAACATTTAAGGGCCGGATCTGAATCAGAGATAGGGGACACACCTTCCCGATCATACTGTACAACCCCAGGTCACACAGGAAATGTTGCTCATTGACAGTTCTGACATTTCTCACTTTTCTGAGAAAGCTCATCATTTTGCCATTACACGTTTTATTTTCAGTGATGGTAAAATAGCAGTGGCAATAGTTCTAGGTACCACAGAAGGCAGCTTATTTTTAAGGGTTTAAATCAGTATGTAATCTTTACCACACAAACAATACATTTGTCAAATCGTCAGTTGACCTTTGTTTTCAGAAGCCAGCTACTGCCCCTTTATATTTTCCATCTATAGTAACTGCTCATGAAGAACGATGGATCGGTTGATCTGTACAAACGCATAGTGAAACTGCTATTAATAGCCTCAATCTTTGAATGGTCGCCAGGTGATCTAATCCCACAACAAGACTCATTTTAAAGGTTCAATGCAGCTGTTTTTATCTCAATATAAAATCATTTTTTGGGGAACAAGTAAGTACCTTTTATTGTGAATATTTTCAATTAAAATGGTTGAAAAGAAACAAAATTCACTTCTTATGCTAAGAGCAATTGCTTAATCAAGAATTTTGCTCGGACTGTCTGGGAGTGGTCTGCGTGGAAGGGGAAAAGTGAAAAATAGCTGTGCAGAGAGGTTTGGAACTCTCTTTCTTATTGGTCATTACTAATTTGCCACTTGGTGATGTCAGCATGGAAGGGCAATATATATATTTTTTCCCTTCCATGATGACATCGCCAAGTGGCAAATTGAAATAAAACACAGGTGAATAATGTTTTGGACTGCACTGGGCCTTTTAATATAAAAAATAAAATGCAGTGAGCTCATGCCTCAGAAGGCTGAATGGCATTTTTGTAGACTATTGTTGGACAGCTCAGTCTGGTTGAGTCATCGAGGGGAGATGGTAGCAGAGTACATTGAAGGGCCCATGGGGCACACTAGATTAATGCCTGCAGTCTCCAGAGTAAGGGGGAGATTGCTGTTGTCTTTTGAAGGATGAGCAAGCTTTTTGCAGGCTCAGTTCAATTTTGTTCACTCACAGTCTAGAAATAGAAATTATCTTTCTAGAAATGGTGAAATGTGAGTTTTGGTGTACGTCTTATAGCTTTGAATATGTTTTTCCCCCAGAAAAGGTGAATATGATGCAAAACGTACATCAGAAAAGTGTAAACAATTGGCTAATCACGGACAGCAACAAGGTGGCATCTTGGAGGACTTGTATAAGGTGACAGCCCATGCATTATCAAATTTGTTTGTAGAGAATTAGTTTAGACGATGAAAGCACTTTGACTATAAAAGTATTCTATTGGTCCCTGGCATGCTGTAATTGTAGCTTGAACGGTTACGTCTGTGTTGTCCCCAGACTCTGTCAGTTCTCGGTATTAACAGAGAAACATTGATGGGATTATGCCCCTTCAAGAAAGTTAAGAAGGCTTAACCTTTAAATTGATCATTGATTCCCCCCTTTTCGTTTAAGTCGTTATGAGAATTATGTCCTGTTCACTTTTAAACCATATTGCTCATGTCTGCAAATGTCATAGGGGGAAAAGGGTTCATACAAGGTACTTGTGTACTTGAATTTGGCACTCTGTAATTCAAGTACTGGAATACATTGAAAATCAGACATTTTCTGAAGTTGGTAAATCTATTGGTCTTGCGAAATTCATTTCCAGGCAGACTACTGAGTTTTATTTCCTCATGTGTTTGTTGCTCTGGTTGGTACAGAACTGACTGATTAGGTGCCACCAAACTTCACATCGATAGCTAAAATGGCGGGCAAATGTCGATTCAATCCTGCCTGGCAGGATATTGATGTTTCTGGGTTTTGCCAGAACCAACCAGGTAATGGAGGGTAAACGCTGTTTACGCACCTTTTTATTTTGTTACTTAATGTTTACCAATATATTATTGCGTTCCCAGTGTTGATCAAGACTCAGAAGGCTTCTTGATCTGAGTTGTAAATCCCTGCTACCTCTGCGAATGAGTGAACCATGAATTGATTCATGTATGCTCATTATGTTCACCTGCTGCCTTCAGTTTCAAGTGTCAGAGAGACGCCGCTGACAGTGGGATTTAAAAAAAATGTATCTCTTGACTCCTGAATTGTGACATCCCTCAAACAAACAGAAAACCTGACTCTCAGAGAATGAGTGTATAACTGATACATCACTGATATTCCAGTCAGATGTCTAGCTAGGTAGCTCAAGGGCTTTGGCTGTTAGCCAGGTAGCTAGCTATGACTAACTGGCTAGAAGGATGAAGTTAGAAGCTAACGTTGAACGGAGCCTGACCTTAGCAGGAGTAGTTCACAAATATTAAGCTAACTATAATCAAAAGATGGGCTTCTATAAGTTCTTATAACAAAATAGCTTTTCTTTACAGGGAGTAGTGAGACAGAAAGTGGTCAAGCTGCAATGTAGGCAAAGGAGATACACAGACAGAGGAAGCATTGAAGCGAGCGGGATAGAGGTTAGTGCAACAGTGGTTCCTAAACTTGGGGTCGGAGACCCATAAGGGGTCCCCTAAATTTAAATAGGGTCCCCTGAGATAATATTAATCTTATCAAACACATTAATAACTTGTTTCTCTTCCAATGGGTAGACATTATAGAGTCAACTAGGGCCTTTTAAACTGTTCACATTCACTTTCATGTCATTATGTGTTGACAGCCTGTGGCACCAATTTAAATTATAAAGACAATGTAATATTATTATCATGTACACTGAACAAAAAAATATGAATGCAACATACAACAATTTCAAAGATTTAACTGACTTACAGTTCACATAAGAAAATAAGTCAACATCATCAGTACTGACTTACCAGTCCTGTATGAAGTAAATAAGCAGTGAAATACATCTTTTTGAGTAGAACTTGTAAGGTAGTGATGAATAGTACGTTAGTTGTTTTTATTCATGCGGTTGTGGCGATTTACTGCCATCAGGTGGCGACTAGAAACAATTGTATAAAACAAACTATTACAAATTGATGCTCCTGAAAAATAAATATTAGTGCTTGACAAAGTACTTCATAGTTGTTGAATTTGACTTTCCACTGTCTGTATGAACCCTGGAGGGAGTAGTAAAGAGTATCTAATGCTGGTTGTAGTATCTGGATTCCAGTATTGCTTTTTTGGTCTTGTCCCAGAGGCTTGATAATGTCACAAGTGTGCTGGGAGTTGGGAAATTATGGCATGTTAGTCCTTGGCCAAACTTCTATAGGAACATGTGGATGGTTAGATATGAACTTGAAACCTTGACCCCCAAATAACGGTTTTGCCAGCTCCTATAATAAAGCAATTTTCTAATGGTCTCTACCATGGTTGAGATCAATTCCAAAAATTCAATTCCAATTCAATTTCCTCTCTATAAATTTTATTTTACAATTCCTATTCAATTTCAATTAAATTGTTTGAAGATTGTTGCACTTCCAATTAAATTCCAAGTACATTCGCCGCTTCTTTCTTGAATTCTATAATTGAATTTAGAATTTGAAATTAAATTAGAAATGACCTCAACCCTGGTCTCTACACACAAAAGAATGTGGGTTCCTCAAGGGTTCTTTTGGAAGGATGATGGTTCTATGTCGAACCATAATGACTCAAAGAACCGTTTGAGCTATTCAATGGTTCTTTGCAGTTCACAAAAAATGTATTTACTCTTTAAGTGATAATTCAAATGTAGGGGAGGTGGCTCATTAAATTATTTTAGGGTGTGCTTTACTTACAGCTCAGTCAGTTGTTCTCAATTATATATTTTTATTTATTTCACCTTTATTTAACCAGGTAGGCTAGTTGAGATCAATTTCTCATTTGCAACTGCGACCTGGCCAAGATTAAGTAAATCAGTTCGACACATACAACAACACAGAGTTACACATGGAATGAACAAACATACAGGCAATAACACAGTATAAAAAGTATATATACAATGTGTGCAAATGAGGTAGGATAAGGGAGGTAAGGCAATAAATAGGCCATGGTGGCGAAGTAATTACAATATAGAAAATAAACACTGGAATGGTAGATGTGCAGAAGATGAATGTGCAAGTAGAGATACTGGGGTGCAAAGGAGCAAGATAAATAAATAAATACAGTATGGGGATGAGGTAGTTGGATGGGCTATGTGCAGTGATCTGTGAGCTGCTCTGACAGCTGGTGCTTAAAGCTAGTGAGGGCGATATGAGTCTCCAGCTTCAGTGATTTTTGCAGTTTGTTCCAGTCATTGGCAGCAGAGAACTGGAAGGAAAGGCGGCCAAAGGAAGAATTTGCTTTGGGGGTGACCAGTGAGATATACCTGCTAGAGTGTGTGCTACGGGTGGGTGCTGCTATGGTGACCAGTGAGCTGAGATGAGATAAGGCGGGGCTTTACCAAGCAGAGACTTGTAGATGACCTGGAGCCAGTGAGTTTGGCAACTAGAGGGGGCCAGCCAACGAGACGTGAGGGCCAGCCAACGAGACGTGGGGGCCAGCCAACGAGACCGTGCAGGTCGCAGTGGTGGGTAGTATGTGGGGCTTTGGTGACAAAACGGATGGCACTCTGATAGACTGCATCCAATGTGCTGAGTAGAGGGTTGGAGGCTATTTTGTAAATTACATCACCGAAGTCGGGGATCGGTAGGATGGTCAATTTTACGAGGGTATATTTGACAGCATGAGTGAAGGATGCTTTGTTGTGAAATAGGAAGCCGATTCTAGATGTAATTTTGGATTGGAGATGCTTAATGCGAGTCTGGAAGGAGAGTTTACAGTCTAACCAGACACCTAGGTAGTTGTCCACATATTCTAAGTCAGAACCGTCCAGAGTAGTGATGCTGGACGGGTGGGCAGGTGTGGGCAGCGATCTGTTGCAGAGCATGCATTTAGTTTTACTTGCATTTAAGAGTAGTTGGAGGCCACGAAAGGAGAGTTGTATGGCATTGAAGCTCGTCTGGAGGTTAGTTAACACAGTGTCCAAAGAAGGGCCAGAGGTATACAGAATGGTGTCGTCTGCGTAGAGGTGAATCAGAGAATCACCAGCAGCAAGAGCGACATCATTGATGTATACTGAGAAGAGAGAGAATTGAACCCTGTGGAACCCCATAGAGTTTGCCAGTTGTCCGGACAACAGGCCATCCGATTTGACACACTGAACTCTATCAGAGAAGTACTACTGAAGGCTTTGGCACTTTCATCTGCTTCGTTATCTGTCCATAATGCACACTAGAGACATCTGCTGGTCAGCATTAAATATGAGCTTGTTTATCAGATACACTTTTTTTTTTCATCACAACTCCGTGGCGCAGCGTTAAATCTTTGGCTTTAGTAGCCTATAATCAGTTGGAATACCAGGTTCTTGCATCATGCTTCCATTTTTTGCTTCCCTTTTTCCCCTTCATGTTTACTATATAAACAAATGAAATCTATGGCATTATTTCGGAGGCTTAAGACAGAAGCTTATGCTATACTAAATAAAACAAACGATTTGAACAGTGTTTCACATAAAACCATTTTTGAAATAGTATGTCTCAACAGGATTTGACCTCATACACTCACATCCCTGAATGTTCCATAATCTACCTGCTAAACTACCGATCCGATTAAACATTTGTACAAAATCCTAGTTATATTTGTAAGTATGGTGTCCAGTAGAGGTCAGCGTTTTGTTAGCAGCTTGGAAGAGAAGAAAGCACTGGAACCACGACGAAATCAGTGGGATCTCATATTTTGCAACACGCAGTTTCAAAAAGCACGAGATGAAACAAAGCTTCGGACGTCATTGATGACATACTTCTGATAGTGATATACAAGCATTGGCACACTGCTTTGAGGTTAGCTGCTTAGTGATGTTGACTCATACCTCAGAGCTCCGGTATCAAACGTAACATCACTAGAGTTATCTCCTCAGGGACCACCAGCTGTTCCAGAGGTAGCTCACTAGTTTCAACTTTTCAATGAATACAATAACATCTATAATAGGGTTTGACCAGAATAAAAAACCCTGTATGGTTCTACAAAGAACCATTCAGATTGAGAAAGGTTCTTTATAGAACCATTTCTCCATAAAGATTCTGAAAAGAATCATGAAAAAGGGTTCTATATAGCCCCGAAAAGGGTTGTAACCATAGCAGAACCTTTTTGTTGTTCCTACAGTATATAGAACCTTTTTTAATGGTTCTTTATAGAGCCTTAGAACGGGGTTCTTTTATTTTTAGAGCCTTATGAGATTGTTTTTTATAAAACCTTCAAAAAAGGGTGTTATAATGCACCAAAAATGGTTCCACTATATGCCAAAGAACCCCTATCTGGTACTCTTTAGTATCCTAATTATTTAGTATGTATCAGCATCTTTTGTTTATTGTACAGTAGGAAAATGAGCTCCCAATGAGATCCCTGTGGATTTCTGTGGCTTTCCAAATGGAGTCAGTCAATAAGATGTCTAGCTTATCCTCTTGCCGGCTTAATGCCAGAGGAAAACATGTAATAACAAGTAAATACGTCTTGTCATTAATATCTACAGTAGAGAACCCAACCAAAATGTCTTCTCCGTTAAATGCTCTGTAGATCATTGACATTTGTTCCGGCTCCTTCTGCCACATATTGACAGGTAATTAAAACTAAAGCAAACATGGGTTTCAGGCTCATATGGCCTATAGTTGTTCATTATCTCCCAAAAGCAGGCATTAACCCTGAAGGGGAGGAGAATTTGTTGCCCAATGCCTGTCATTGTCAGCAAGCTTCCCGCTTATTTTGTCTGACATAAAAATGGAGGTGTGACTTTTACAAAACAAATCCAAATTCCAATTTCTAGTCAATCATTGTTTGGGACTGTTAAGCCGGTTGTCATATATGACATTACACTGTAATGTTCAAAACAGCAATGTGGGTCTTCATCTATGGGACTTTGTCTTCACATTCTAGATAATCTTGGTTGGTCCTCATGCAGAATTTGCCCACGGGAGATTACATTATAGAGAATGCATAAAGAGCTCTTCATCCTGTCTATTTTGGCCTCCTATATGCTTCATTAACAAACACATTCACCATCACTCAACAAACAATCCTCTAACCAGCAATCGCTAGCACAGAATTTGGAAATGATTTACGAGTTAAAATCATCCAAGACCGTTGTATTAAAATCGACAGAGAACATTTTTGTACTAAAATATTGCTCCTAACCACAACAAACCTCTCTCTTGTCGGTGCTAGCATTGTTGCCAGGAGAAAATGTGTTTTTTGATCACAAAGAAACAGCCTTGATAAGTCTTCATCTTTCTTGTTTTACCAGCTGAATATAATTCTTGATGCCAGCCTTTGCCAGTGGTTATGCTCATACCATTGTTTGAATTCATCCAGATGTCTCATTCAAAGGAGGTTGGTGGCACCTTCATTGGGGAGAAAGGGCTTGTGGTAATGGCCGGAGGAGAATGAGTGGAATGGTATCAAATACCATTCAATTGATGCCATTCAATTCGCAACGTTCCAGCCGTTGTTATGAGCCGTCATTCCCCAGCAGCCTCCACTGGTCTCATTGTTTGTCTAGAACAGGGGTGTCAAACTCATTTTTCTCCCTGGGCCTCATCCGGTCTTTAAACGAGGTCCGGAGAGCAGCGATACAAATTGGTTGTATTTCCTTGCCATCAAAATTTGACGGAATCGGCCTTCTGTTTGACACCCCTTTTCTAGAATGTTATGTATTTTGTACCAGATTTTGAAATCCTCATGTATCTGACCAATGGTGGAACAAATCCAGAGCCTGAACCCTCTGAATCTGTCTACTAGCTATATGTTAAGACCTCGATTGTCAGCAACAACAGACATCTAGCAACGAAGCTGATGTTATCCCTGTGAGAGAAAATGGAGTGATAGGCCCATCCCTCATCACAGAGGACAAGTGGCCTTGAATGGTGAGGGCGGATAGCCAGGAGGGAGACAAGGAGGGTGACAAGTGGACTGGAAGAGGAGTGTGAAGTCAGAGTAGAGTAATATACCACCTCCACTTCTCACTCTGTGCTGGTTTGGAGTGCTCAGAGGGCTTGGTCTGTAATTGAATTCTCAAGTGTCACAGAAGCTCCTATGAACAGGGTGTAGTCGTAAGCCTGAAAACCCATGTTTTGGGAAGAAGTACTGTATATTCACATCCAGGTATATTTTGAAGACGTTAAAAAAAAACATTGAAATTAGCACAGACCAATCACCATGAACTCTATCTCGCCCTTCACAGGACCAAAATTCAATACAAATTTAGACAATAGCTATAGGACTAGTACTGTGCTCTGAGCTTTACACAGCACCATGTAATAAAATGTGATCTGGGTACTGAGCTGGTACACTACATAAAACGATGTTTTAACAAGCATCAATATTAACGTTGAATTTATCGGCTCTGACATTTAGATTGACTGGGGCCGTAAAGGTGTCTAAGTAAGCAGGTTGTAAATATATTACTCTTAAAAAACCCACAAAATCTGTCAGCTGCCACCACCACATTTATAGAGGTGCTGCCTGTGATGGAGGACCTTGAGTGTTCTTCCAGCTCACTTATAATTAGTTCTTTTAGTGAAAGTTCACTGGAATGGGCCCTGGCCCTGCCTGCCTGTTGGTTCTCTTAGGTACCACTGACCGGCAGCACAGGCAGGTGGTAGTAACCTCCAGTAATCACCCTCTCTCACAGTTTTCTGTGAATCTCAGTTGTAATGACCTTAAGCTTTTCAAAACTTCTGACACTCATTTTTCAGACACTCGTTCCAGCGTAGCCATGACTAAAGTGACTAGTCGTCTGTTTTTTGATGTAGTAGTGCTCTTATCTGAGGATTTCAGGCTGGTTGCATTTTAAAGACACAGTAAATAACATGGATCTTTCCTAATAATATCTCCTGATGAACGGGTTAAGGATCGGGTTTTAAAGATATGCCCCCAACCCTAAGGAGGACGAAACAGGCGAAAGGTAATGAACAGTCAAAATCATGTTTTTCATGACATTTGATGATAGTTGAAGGAATCGAATCCAAGTATGATGACTAATGTGTGGAAAATGACTGTTGCTTCTACATTGATCAAGTTTGATCATAAAGTTAAGGGCTTCCCGAGTGGCGCAGTGGTCTAAGGCTCTGCATCGCAGTGCTAGCTGTGCCGCCAGAGATCTCTGGTGGCACAATGTAGAATATAGTAAAAAATAAAGAACTCTGGAATGAGTAGGTGTGTCCAAACTTTTGACTGGTACTGTATATATTAAAAAGATAGTATTAAAAGATGCTACAGTTGTTTCAGTTGATTACATCATTACATTTTCCACATGTATTTGTCCACCCTCACCTACCCACAGCTACCCTACCCTACTCACACACCTGCTCTCACCTACCCTCACCTACCCTCACTTACCCACACCTACCCTCATCTACCCATATCTACCATCACCTAACCTACCCTCACCAACCCTCACCTACACTGACCTTCATATCCAGTGTGACATTTATTTTGTCCCTTGTAACCACTTTATTATGCTTGGGATAGGCAGCCTCCACTCAGCCTCTGTCTCCAACACATTGTCAGTGGAGACCAAGGCAAAAGTAGGTCAGAACTTACACACACCCCACAGTAACTTAGGAGTGACATTTCTAAGGTGTGTGTGTGTGAGAGAGAGAGAGCGAGAGCTGTAGCCAGCTCCTTCTCCTAGGGCACCTCATTGCCACCAGAGAAGGACCAATTGGCCCTCTTATAATGGACCACAGAGCCTGCCTCACAATCTTCCACATGCGTTCTCTCTCTCTCAGACCTACCCCATCTAAGACACATGTTGAAGCTCAGCGATTGGACACAAAGTGTTACTTGGAAAGTGAAGAAAGAAATGTAGCTAACATGCAAATCACTTTTGGTGTGTGGGTGAATAGGGTCAGAGTTTGACAGTGAGAGGTGTGAGAGCAGGAATGTGTAGACAGGTTGCCGGGCGACGAGGGGTCAGACCCTGATACCATGGTAGGATTTTAGTCTCCGATCACCAACACCCTTGATGTCTTCGGACCCCTGTGGAAATTCTTAGTCTTAAGTACGGTACTGTATAAAGGTGTTAACTTCACATATGGAGACAGTAGCTGTGTTCGAATACCCATACTAACATACTGTATGCTATGAGTTCATTTTAATATACTGTAAACAAACAGTATCCTTTCAGTTGAGTGTACTAGGACTTTCACCTGTCTACCAGAAGTTGATGCTGTTGTTCTGCAACCTCTTGCTTGCTTGTTATCAAAACAAATGACTAGCTAAACATTTTACGACTTCAGGTGTGTTTATAAATTCAATCTGGTGTGCCAGAGTGCGCTCTGGGAGTTCATAAATTCAGAGTGTTCTCAGATGGTCTGTTTGTAAATTCAGAGCGTTTCACTCTCGGCAGGTTCAGAGTGCCACTGGACGCTCTGGCCGAGGAGTAGGGTTGATCCGAGCATTCTGACCTCACAACAGCAGTCAAGCACCCAAGCTAACATTGGCTAACTTGCAAGCTACTTCCAGACACAAATGAGAAAACACCTCACTCTTACCATTTTACCTGCCCTAGCAGAGCTGGTTAGGCTGTTTTCATGTTATCCAGAGTCTTGTTGACTGTCACTGTGCTGCTGGCAACAATTTAAATACGCTTTTTTTGACGACGTTTACTGACACCAGCCATATTCAACAGGTGTTGAGCGTTTGTAAATTCATCAGTTATTCTGCGCAATGACACACCCATAGGAGAGTGGTCTGAAGTCAGAAGTAGATAGCCAGAACAAATTTACGAAAGCACCCAAATGAGAACTCACAACAACTATACCACTTAGCTCGGCTAAGAATGGCTGGAATAATCAAGTCAATAAACATTGGGTAGTTAGTTAATATACCGGCAAGTTCGATGTATTAGTAGCCAATTAACGTTAGGTAGCTAGCTAACATACCGGTACAAACTACTGTAATGATATGCTATGTGGTTCGTAAGGACAGCGTAGCATGTGTCGGCACTTAACTTGGCGCCTCTCTTTGAGCCGAAGCAGGCACCGTGGAGAGCTCCAACACAACACTCTTTGTTCCTGCCCTGTGGCAGGTCTCAGCTACCAACTTGAGTCGAGAGGCATGGCAGCAGTCACCTGAATGGTTGTTCTGTACAGTAGATCCACCTCTTGAATTGGATTCTGTGTCCATTGAACTTGAGATGGACTAAATCATTTGTGAAGCAAAATGACATTTGATTGAACGACTGCTGTTTTTTTGCTGTGGGTCTTTGAGATGGAGATTTATAGGCCCAAGCATATCTATATTTCATTAGCCTCAGGCCGGGGATAGATAAGTCACCTGTGTGATCACAATTAATTAATTCATGTCAGCATTTTACACCTTTTAAGCATGAATTAATAGGCTCTATAATGGTGGATTGGTTTCTGTGTCCTTTTCGTTTCAGCGTGTACATATGCATCAGGAATGTGTACATGCATCAATTACTTCGAGGGATGTTTACATATTCATTCCACCTATTGCCTTATGAGACTATAATGTGAGGCAACAATGCATCCAAATACCCTGTGTGTGTTGGGAACAAAAAGGGGAAGTCATTACAGAGAGGGGCATTACAGCTGGTGCAAATGACCTTTGCCTTTCTCGCTTTCCAAATAATACATGAAATACTTTTGGAACCGCAAACCCAGGCAGTCCAGTTGAAGAAGTCATTGAGGCCTGTATAATAAAAAAAAACATGAGAAAAAAGCTCATTTAGTCTCTGAATTGTCCAGTCTATCAAATCGTTATTGCCTGTTTGTCTCTCTCTGTCTCTCTCCCTCTGTGTGTTGGAGGCTCATTTTGTTGGCACATTGCCATTGTAATGTGTTAAGTTCCTGTAAGTAAGACTGGAAGGTTGTTGATGTTGATTTACTTGATGTTTTCTTGATCTGGATGTGTATGTTATGGTTTTGGTTCAGCTGATTTGCTGTTTCCCCATGTACAGATGTAGGATCTTAATTTGAAAATAATTCTGCGGCAACAGGATTTTGACGTGAATTTATGTAAATCACGAAGCTCATCTGCATTTCCTGCAGGAACATTCTAAGCAAGAAAATAGTTATAACATTAAGATCCTACATCTGTAGTAGAGGCACTTGCATTTTAGATTGGGATTACCCTCACAAAACACCTTTCGTTTTGTTAATACTTAAACATCTGAAGTGGTAAATTCATGTTGTCCTGCGTCAAGAGGCAATTTTTTAGGAGGTTGATGTTTTTTTGTCATGAATCTTGCCCTGGATGCAGAACTGTGCGATTTCCTCTAGATGGGCCAGCTGCAAAGTCAAAATGTATTATATTGTAAACATTCAGGAAAACTAAGATTAGCTTTTGGTCTTCATTTATAGGTAGGGTTAAGCATTAGGGTTAGCAGTGTTGTTATGGTAAAAAAAAAATCAGATTTAATGAATTAGCGGCTGTGCCAGCTAATGACCACTCGGCAGTAGTGCGGCCTCCAGAACCAGATTCATGACAAAAAAATGATAACTTGCACATTTTTGGATCAGAGAGTTGTAAAAATAAACAGAGTTTGTGAATATATGGCCCCAAATGTCTACAGTAAATAATTTATCAGGAATAATTAAACAATTACTGGCTGACACTGTCAGAAACTAACATCTACTTTGTCTTCAACAAAGTGTGGAGCACACCAAATTACAAAAATTATTGTCATTCCATCTGTAATCCAATGAATGCCAACCATGCTTTTTCCTGTCCATCACTAGCTACATTTCCATTACCTCGTCCAGTGATAAAAAATAAACAACCGAAATTTAGAAAGTTGGCATACAAAATAAATGCGACAACAGTTTCCATTTAACTATCTTAGCTCGACTTAATGACTTCACTCCAGAAAAAAAGCTGTTCAAGAAAAAGGGGGCTTTCATATAATTCTAAATGAATTAATAATAATAATGATTTTGTTTAAAAAAGAATGATATTTTGGAGATTATGTCGTTTTCAAATAACATAAAGTGAGCAAATTATAATCTGAATAAAGGACAAAATAATATTTATTAAGGACAAAAGATGTATTTCTGTTTTTAGATAATAAAGATAAACCGTAAGCCCACCGTACCTATTTTTGACAAGAACATCCTGGCCGGCCAAACCCTCCCCTAACTTGGGCGACGCTGGGACAATTGTGCTCCTCCCTATGGGACTGCCAATCACGGCCGGTTGTGATACAGCCAACCTAACTAAGGAACACATTTGACGATACCCTCCTTCTTAACGAGTCTATTGTCCTACTAATAGCCCATAATGGTGCTATATAACGCAGCCGGGAGTAGCCTACAGTATTACAGTAAGAGCAAAATAATCCTAACATTTCCACACCCTAATTGTAGTCTAACCAATGCTCAAATTGAGATTCAGTGAAAATAAAAAATTGCGTTGGTTTATCAAGAACAGTCCCCATGCTGGTCTCCGAGCAGCGCTGTCTTGACCTCTGAATGCTGTCTCATCCATTAATTTTGAAAGAGTATTTTCCAGTAAGCAACAATTTGTTTACCTTCATTAGCCTACCTTGTTCCAATATTTCTGTCATTCAGTGATATTTATTCCCATAGCAATTCGTTATAGATCATAACGAAATAAATATCTGCATTGTGAAAGAGTATTTTTATCATTATTTTATTAATGAAAGCATAAAGATGCTGATGAAGAAATACTGTACTGTACTGTATATGCTTTATCTGACATGTTGCGGTTACATGAGGTCGCCAACACGCGCTTTATATATTTGGATAATAAAGCATTTTCAAGCTAGAAGCTGCCTGCATTTGTTTCTTGGGCTACTCTGCAGTCTGACAAGTAAATATAGCCTACAGTACTTACTGTAGTAAACATGGTAAAGTGCCTAATTCCTTACATAAGGGAGAGCAGGCCATGTCCAGACCATGTCTTGGCGACCTCAAGTACTCATTTACTCTGTCTTTTACTGCTTTTTCGGGTTTCATTAGTCATGGACAGATATTTCTGAGACACAGTGTTAATGATGAACACCCGGAGGTTCACTGGTAAGCTACGTTTTCTTCGGGATCCATCCCAGTTGGTATTCTGTGTCGGCTCGTGGTATCTCTCTTTGGTTACACATCCTTGGAATAGCAGAACAGCATAACAGTCCGGACGGCGCCCTTGCTGTGCCTGGTGAGCAGTTGGTCAAGTTCTGTTGCTGCCACATATGTTGACTCTGCCTGTCGGAGAGCTCACAGGTGTGCCTGGCATGCATTGTGACTCCATCTTGTTCCTCTCCCTCTTGAACGGGTCATTCTCCACCTGACTCTCTGCCAATACCGCCTGGCTCTGGACCAATGCACCAGTTGTCGCCCGTTTCTCTGCCCTCATTATCTACTGTTTCTCTTTCTGCTGGTCTGCCTTCAATGACCCAATCTCGGTCTTCAAAGTTTGAATCTGATCCATGAGCACCTTAATCAGATGGGCAGAATGGTACCGCCCTGAGCCGTCATCGATTACAGTGGCCTATGATAGAAACGGTAGATCAATTAAGAATTAAGTGACTCCAACACACACAAGCTGCGTACACATGTTAAGAATCTAGCAAAACTTTACCGTGCCATTCATCCACTGTCATCACCTCATGTTTCAGCATGAATAATGCACAGCCCCATGTTGCAAAGATCTGTGCACAATTCCTGGAAGCTGAAAATGCCTGTTCTTCCTTGGCCTGCATACTCACCAGACATGTCACCCATTGAGCAAGTTTGGGATGCTGTGGATCGACAGTGTGCCAGTTCTCGCCAATATCCTGCAACTTCGCACAGCCATTGAAGAGGAGTGGGACAGCATTCAACAGGCCACAATCAATTCTATACGAAGGAGATGTCACGCTGCATGAGGCAAATTGTGGTCACACCAGATACTGACCCCTCTCTTTTTTTAAGGTATCTGTGACCAACAGAGGCATATCTGTACACGCAGTCATGTGAAATCCATAGATTTAAGGCCAAATTAAATGATTTAAATTGACAGGTTTTCTTATATAAACTGTAACTCAGTAAACTCTTACACTTTTATTTAACTAGACAAGTCAGTTAAGAACAAATTCTTATTTACAATGACGGCTTACACCGGCCAACGTTGGACCAATTGTGCAGCGCCCTATAGGACTCCCAATCACAGCCGGGTGTGATAAAGCCTGGATTCGAACCAGTGTGTCTGTAGTGACACCTCTAGCATTGAGATGCTGTGCATTAGACCGCTGCGCCACTCGGGAATGTGTTGCATGTTGTGTTTATATTTTTGTGTTTATATTTCAGTGTTGAAGAACACTGTTTCCATCATCAAAATGAAAATGCACCCTGTTGAATGGATCAAAATGTTGTTGATTGTTAGAAAATTTATTTTTTATCAACTGTTTATTTCACATGTCGTAATGTATTTTTTATCAACCGTTCTCATTACACATGTCGTAATGTATTTTTTTAATAAATGGAAACCTGCCTAGTAACTCGTGTTACATCATTCACACAAATGGATTACAAATCCTTTTTTATCATTGCCCGACTCTATCACAGTTGATTTGATGACCACTTACTACTAGTCCTTGGCTTTCTGAATACCCTGGCTCAACAGGATTTGATGTAATCCTACTCACTGAACAGATGGACAGAAGGTAAAGCCACTATGCTATAATTGCTCTGCACCCACAAACCTTTTACTATTAGAGGTGGAAACACAATATAACTGTAGACCCATCCTAGTGTGTAAAATGACTGTGAAAATATGCATTTTCCAGACCTTGCTGTTAGGTTCATTTTAGATTCTGAATGAAAGGGGAAAATATATATTTTCTTGACGTTGAAAATACATATTTTCCTGATGTTGATTACAGCTTTGAGTCTTGGGTATGTCTGTATCAGCTTTGCACATCTGGATTTAGGATTTTCTCTTATTCTTCCTTGGAGATTTTCTCAAGCTCTGTTAAATTAGATGGGGAGCGGCGGTGAACAGCAATCTTCAAGTCTTTCCACAGATTTTGAATGAGATTCAAGTCAGGGCTTTGGCTATGCCACTCAAGGACTTTCACATTCTTGTTCTAAAGCCATTCCAGCGTTGCTTTGGCTGTATGCTTGGGGTCATTGTCCTGTTAGACTGGGGTGACGATATCAGTACTAAGGTTGTTTGCACTCTGAAGCAGGTTCTCAAAGATTTGCCAGTATTTGGTTTTCTTTATTATTACCTCTATCCTTACCAGTCTCCAAGTCCATGCCTCTGAAAAGCATCCCTATAGCATGATTCTACCACCACCATGCTTCATGGTAGGGATTGTGTTAGACGGGTGATGATTTGGGCCTGGTTTTCTCCAGACATAGAGCTTTGCATTCAGGCCAAAGAGTTAAATGTATCTGTCATCAAACCACAGAAACATTTGCCTTATGCACTTAGTCTTTCAAGTGCCTTTTTACAAACTCCATGCATACTGTCATGTGCCTTATTCTCAGCGGTGGCTTCCGGCTACTCTCCCATAAAGCCCAGATTGGTGAAGTGCTTTAGAGACTGGGATGTTCTCTCATCTCAGCCAAGGAACTCTGTAGTTCTATCAGGGTTGATATTGGGTTCTTCGTCACCTCCCTGACCAAGGTCTGTCTTGCATGTTTGCTCAGTTTGGTTGGATGGTCAGCTCTAGGCAGAGGCTGAGTAGTTCCATATTTTTTCAATTTCACCAATGATGGCGACCACTAGGCTCTTGAAAACTTTCAACACTCCAGATATTGTTTTATACCTTTCCCCAGATATATGCCTCATCACAATTATATCTTGGCGCTCTACGGACAGTTCCTTGTACTTCATGCTATAGTTTCTGCCCTGACATGCAGTGTCAAATGTGGGACCTTATATAGACAGGTGTGATTCTTTCTAAATCATGTCCAAACAATTCAATTGGCAGGTGGACACCAATCAAGTTGTAAGGACATTAGGAAGGAAAATTGGATGCACCTGAGCTCAATTTGGAGTTTCATAGTGAATGGGTGTGAATACTTATGTAAATGAGATTTCTGTATTTCATTTTCAATAAATCACATTGTCATTATTTGCGAATTGTGTGTATATGGGTGAGATATATATATTTTTTAATACATTTTCAATTCAGTCTTTCAAAATGTTGAATAAATCAAGAGGTATGAATATAATAATATATGCCATCTACCAAACACTTTTATCCACTTTTATCCAGCGCTTAAAGTCCTGCATGCATGCTGAATGATGTAAATGTCATGTAAAAACAAAGACTTGCAAAGCATGTTGGGTATTATTCTAATAAAAATCTGAAGCAAACACAGACGTCTATGACTGGTTCAGATTTGGTCCGTTCCGGAACAGACCTAAAATCAATTTCCGTGGACGTTGAAATCAAGGCCGGTATGGACCGCGCCAAAAAAACGACCAAAAATAGAAGATGCTGTCGGTCCATGCTTATGTAACTAGTGTGAAATTGCTAGCTAGTTTGCGGTGCGCGCTAGTAGCGTTTCAATCTGTGATGTCACTCACTCTGAGACCTTGAAGTAGTTATTTACCTTGCTCTGCAGCGGTTGTGGATTTTGTGGAGCAACAGGTAACGATGCTTTAAGTGTGACTGTTGTTCATGTGTGCAGAGGATTCCTGGTTCAAGCCCAGGTTGAGGCGATTAGAGGGACAGAAGCAATACTGTTACACTTAGTAGGATGTTTGATGCAATTTTCACTTTATAATATTTTTTTAAACATAAATTAAAAGCAATTTGGTAAGTGTCGGCTACAGTACTATACTTACACAATAGTCAACAGTGTCTTGGCATTCCACGATCATGAAACATGTTGAGGAGTCATTAGTAATTTGAAATAGGTTATACAACATCGTTACCTGTCGCTCCACAAAATCCTGCGCCATCAAGAGCACTGGTTGCATCGCTGCCTGGTATGGAAACTGCTCGGCCTCTGACCACAAGGCACTACAGAGGGTAGTGCGACTAGCCCAGTACATCACTGGGGCCAAGCTTCCTGCCATCCAGGACCTCTATCCCAGGCAGTGTCCGAGGAAGGCCCTAACAATTGTCAAAGACTCCAGCCACCCTAGTCATAGACGGTTCTTTCTTCTACCGTACAGCAAGCAGTACCGGAGCGCCAAGTCTAGGTCCAAGACGCTTCTAAACAGCTTCTACCCCCAAGCCATAATCCTCCTGAACACCGAATCAAATGGCCACCCAGACTATTTGCATTGCCCCCCCTATCCCCCTCTTTTACACTGCTGCTTCTCATCTATGCATTGTCACTTTAATAACTCTACCAACATTTACATATTACCTCAACTAACCGGCACATTGACTCTGTACCGGTACCCCTGTATATAGTCTTGCTGTTGTTAATTTACTGCTGCTCTTTAATTACTTGTTACTTTTATTTCTTATTCTTATCCATATTTTTTTTAACTGCATTGCTGGTTTGGGGCTCGTAAGTAAGCATTTCACTGTGAGGTCTACCTGTTGTATTAGGCGCATGTGACTAATACAATTTGATTTGAACACAGCTCATGCTTGGTTGTAGCCTGGTCTCAGATCCATTTGTATTTTTCTCTTTGTAAATCCATCACACTCTATTTAGTATGATATATTATTTTTCGTATGGTATGTATTCATTTGTGGATATCTCACACATTTCGTATGACGGTTAGGGTTAAGTTTAGGAATTAGGGTTAGGGGAAGGATTAGCTCAAATGGTTAGGTTAGGGTTATGTGAAGGGTTAGCTAAAGGGTTAAGGCTAGGGAAGGGTTAGCTAGCATGCTAAGCAGTTGAAAAGTAGCTCAAAAGAAGTAAATAGTTGAAAATTTGCTAATTAACTAAAATGCTAACGTAGTCCATGATGAGATTTGAACTTGCAACCTTTGGGTTGTTAGACGTTTGCATTATACATTCACCCATCCCGACCAACCGCCTCTGTTTTATGTAACCATACCAAACATAACACACAGTATCATACTAATTAGAGTGTCCTGGATTTACGTTTACTATGTTGCTTCCAGTCGATGAGACCGGGCTGGGTCTGCCCACAGTGAGCTATCCGCAGCGGGCACATGAATCTGAGTTTTACTGTGTCCTATTTAGATTACGGCGATGTAGTGCTGTTGTGAATTCACGGCTTCAATGGACATTTCCTCTCTGAGCAGCGACGCTCTGGGTTAATACATAGAGTACCCAAGGAGACTACTGTTCAGGCGCTCGAGTAGTAGCAGTCATCAATTCAGACGGAGCCTATTCTGATACAAGCAAGTTCCACACTGGCTACTTTGCCACTTATCGCAGGAGGAGTGCGTGTGATTTCTGTTTCTGAATGCCACTTTAGAACGGGAACGGGAAGGCAAAGCAGACAGAGGGCGATAGAGTTCCTGATGTTCAGGGATTCCTCAGGATGCGTTTTTCTCTAAGAAGCACTATCGGGACAGGATTTACATGGCTTTAGAGCTAATGGTAAGTCTTTTTCTGCCCATTACTTGTATTTTTGAGAAGAAAAGAGTGTTTGAAATGTTTTTATGCTAATGATTTTACAGAATGAAGTGCCAGTCTATTGCAGGGTCCTACTAAAGTCAGTGTATCAGACTGGCTGTCACCATTTGTCCGTTTCATAGAATGGTCATCCTGGATGAACGACTTTTTTTGGATATAATGGCCAAGTTATTATTTGCCGGGAATACTGTATTTACTTGTTATAGAACGCATACAAACGTGTAACCGGAATTTCTCGACATGACACCACAACGTGAAAATCGTTATCCTATACCTACAAAACTATATGGAATTCGTTAATTCTGAACCTTTGCAATAACACTCATGTGAATTAAAGGTTTACAATACTATATTAATCAATTTTAAGTGTACAGTTACATTATCCCTTTGTACTTAATGCTGGCATGATTATGCAAAGGGTCATCCAATTAGCGTGAACATTCTCAACAATCTGTTGCCTTGCCTTTGTAGATGTAAGGTGAAAGTAGCCTAACTGCAAACGAAAGTGTCCTTTGTTAGGATTGGGATGTCCCTTCTCATTGCAGTTAACATTTAAAATGTTTAAGGTTGGGGTTCTGTAAGGTTTAGGGTAGGGATGTCCCTTCTCATTGCAGTTAACATTTAAAATGTTTAAGGTTGGGGTTCTGTAAGGTTTAGGGTAGGGATGTCCCTTCCCATTGCAGTTAACATTTAAAATGTTTAAGGTTGGGGTTCTGTAAGGTTTAGGGTAGGGATGTCCCTTCCCATTGCAGTTAACATTTAAAATGTTTAAGGTTGGGGTTCTGTAAGGTTTAGGGTAGGGATGTCCCTTCCCATTGCAGTTAACATTTAAAATGTTTAAGGTTGGGGTTCTGTAAGGTTTAGGGTAGGGATGTCCCTTCTCATTGCAGTTAACATTTAAAATGTTTAAGGTTGGGGTTCTGTAAGGTTTAGGGTAGGGATGTCCTTCCCATTGCAGTTAACATTTCAAATGTTTAAGGTTGGGGTTCTGTAAGGTTTAGGGTAGGGATGTCCCTTCCCATTGCAGTTAACATTTAAAATGTTTAAGGTTGGGGTTCTGTAAGGTTTAGGGTAGGGATGTCCCTTCCCATTGCAGTTAACATTTCAAATGTTTAAGGTTAGGGTTCTGTAAGGTTTAGGGTAGGGATGTCCCTTCCCATTGCAGTTAACATTTCAAATGTTTAAGGTTGGGGTTCTGTAAGGTTTAGGGTAGGGATGTCCCTTCCCATTGCAGTTAACATTTAAAATGTTTAAGGTTGGGGTTCTGTAAGGTTTAGGGTAGGGATGTCCCTTCCCATTGCAGTTAACATTTAAAATGTTTAAGGTTGGGGTTCTGTAAGGTTTAGGGTAGGGATGTCCCTTCTCATTGCAGTTAACATTTAAAATGTTTAAGGTTGGGGTTCTGTAAGGTTTAGGGTAGGGATGTCCCTTCTCATTGCAGTTAACATTTAAGGGATGTCCTTCCCATTGCAGTTAACATTTAAAATGTTTAAGGTTGGGGTTCTGTAAGGTTTAGGGTAGGGATGTCCCTTCTCATTGCAGTTAACATTTAAAATGTTTAAGGTTGGGGTTCTGTAAGGTTTAGGGTAGGGATGTCCTTCCCATTGCAGTTAACATTTAAAATGTTTAAGGTTGGGGTTCTGTAAGGTTTAGGGTAGGGATGTCCCTTCTCATTGCAGTTAACATTTAAAATGTTTAAGGTTGGGGTTCTGTAAGGTTTAGGGTAGGGATGTCCCTTCTCATTGCAGTTAACATTTAAAATGTTTAAGGTTGGGGTTCTGTAAGGTTTAGGGTAGGGATGTCCCTTCCCATTGCAGTTAACATTTAAAATGTTTAAGGTTGGGGTTCTGTAAGGTTTAGGGTAGGGATGTCCCAAGGATCCCTGAACCAGAATTTAATCCCCAATGTCCCAAACTGATCTGTGAAAAAGAGGGGTAGCCTACATCGGTTTAATTATCAAGGGTGTTGCATACATCTGCATATGCATCATTTGCATAACACACTACAGCTACTGCATACATAATAGAAGCCTTCCTTTCTCGGACACCTGATGACATAATAGAAGCCTTCCTTTCTCGGACACCTGATGACATAATAGAAGCCTTTCTTTCTCGGACACCTGATGACATAATAGAAGCCTTCCTTTCTCGGACACCTGATGACATAATAGAAGCCTTCCTTTCTCTAACACCGGATGACATAATAGAAGCCTTCCTTTCTCGGACACCTGATGACATAATAGAAGCCTTTCTTTCTCGGACACCTGATGATATAATAGAAGCCTTCCTTTCTCGGACACCTGATGACATAATAGAAGCCTTTCTTTCTCGGACACCTGATGACATAATATATATCCCATTTAGCAGACGCTTTTGTCCAAAGCGACTTACAAGTCGGCTGGGGCCACTACTTTTACATATGGGTGGTCCCAGTGGGAATCGAACCCACGACGCTTGGCGTTGCAAGCGCCATGCTCTACCGACTGAGCCATAATAGAAGCCTTCCTTTCTCTAACACCGGATGACATAATAGAAGCCTTCCTTTCTCTAACACCGGATGACATAATAGAAGCCTTCCTTTCTCGGACACCTGATGACATAATAGAAGCCTTCCTTTCTCGGACACCTGATGACATAATAGAAGCCTTTCTTTCTCGGACACCTGATGACATAATAGAAGCCTTCCTTTCTCGGACACCTGATGACATAATAGAAGCCTTCCTTTCTCTAACACCTGATGACATAATAGAAGCCTTTCTTTCTCGGACACCTGATGACATAATAGAAGCCTTCCTTTCTCGGACACCTGATGACATAATACAAGCCTTCCTTTCTCGGACACCTGATGACATAATTACAAGCCTTTCTTTCTCTGACACCTGATGACATAATAGAAGCCTTCTTTCTCTGACACCTGATGACATAATACAAGCCTTTCTTTCTCGGACACCTGATGACATAATACAAGCCTTTCTTTCTCTAACACCGGATGGTATAATACAAGCATTCCTTTCTCTGACACCTGATGACATAATACAAGCCTTTCTTTCTCTAACACCGGATGGTATAATACAAGCATTCCTTTCTCTGACACCTGATGGTATAATACAAGCATTCCTTTCTCTGACACCTGATGACATAATACAAGCATTCCTTTCTCTGACACCTGATGACATAATACAAGCCTTTCTTTCTCTAACACCGGATGGTATAATACAAGCATTCCTTTCTCTGATACCTGATGACATAATGCTGTATGAGGAATGTTCATTAAATATCTAGAAGTGTCTTAAAAACATATTGCAATTTGTCAGCCTCCACACACAAGTCAAATGCAGCCCAGAACTAGACCAAGTCAATTGATGTTAAATCAATGGCCCATATGCTAAGCTACAAGAGTTCATCCCGTTGCTTAATAAGCATAACCTCTGGGCTGGACGCAATAGTAACCTTCTCCAAGTGTAAGATGAGGATGCAAACATCAAAGTCAATGCTGATGTTTAGCCAGGTCATCTTGTTTACCATTTCGACTGGGTACACATTGCCGTGGGCTCATCACTGATCTCACCGAGTCAGAAGTCAGGACCCTTCCTGGTTAGGGTCAACAAGCTGCTTCTAGCATTGAACCTTTACCAGATACTCACTGAATTGCATTTCCACTATGTCTACAAGAGGCGTGTCTTGCTCTCATTCAGTTGTCTTGTCTGTTTGTATCCAGTAGTAGAGAGAGGGAATTGTAGAGCAGTTGAGTACTTGGCTGTGTCCATTTTTACATTTAGACATAATTACTATATTTCTAAATGTCTTTCAATGTTGCTCATCAAAGGAGACCAAAACATTTTTGGATCATGCTCCAAATAATCAGTCTGGGTGCCAATAGCTTGTTAAGCTTCTCCCTCTCATTAAAGACAATGGGTAATTGGATTCAGCCTGCTTTCAGACACTGAATTTAATGCTCTTTAAGTCTGGAGCCCCCTTATCGAATTAGATTTCTTTAATTAGCTGTCCAGAAATGTTTGTTCCAACCATCCATCATTGCCACCTAGACCAATCTGTAGCCAGCAGCAGTGAACAGAACAGGGAGAAAATAACGAAAGAGGGATTCATTGAATAAGCTTGTCATTTGATACACATGCCGTTTGTTGCGTCTGTCCGGTCCATTCTCCCCAAACCTGCATAGAATCAGTTCACTTCCATCCAGAGGACGGAAAAACGGAACACTGACGGAGAGGTTTGGCTTCTGCTATGCATGTTAGACCTTCAAAAAGAGTACGTGAATCAGGGTCTGTGTTTTGGATTAAAGTGCTTGAAACCCCAGTCAACGCTTTCACCTTTGTCTCCTCTACATTTGAGAATGATGAGTTTGGCTTTGAGTTTATTATTTAGAGCCCTTGAGGCAGTCAGCTGTGAAAGTTCTTTTATACAATTGCTGGCTCAAATAATATTATTTCTCTGCATTCCTCTGCTCATTTCAGAAGAAGTATGCAAGTTGGACACTTATAAATCAAAATATTTGTTTTTAAAGTGCTCAATCTACCAAGCAGCCTTTGTTTGTCCCGCTGACTCTGCCCATGGGACTGAAAATGTAGTGATGGGTGCTGTCCATGGTGTTGAATAGGCTGGTGCTATTGGGGCTACTGATGTTACTGGATCAACACTGAGTATACAAAACAATAGGAACACCTTCATAATATTGAGTTGCACCCCTTTTGCCCTCAGGACAGCCTCAATTCAATGGGGCATGGACTAAAAGGTGTTGAAAGCGTTCCAAAGGGATGCTGGCCCATGTTGACTCCAATGCTTCCCACAGTTGTGTCAAGTTGGCTGGATGTCCTTTGGGTGGTGGACCATTCTTGATACACACAGGAAACTGTTGAGCATGAAAAACCCAGCAGTGTTTCAGTTCTTCACACAAACCAGTGGGCCTGGCACCTACTACCATAGGTGGTACCACGTTTAATGGCACTGAAGTCTTTTGTCTTTCCCATTCACCCTCTGAATGGCACATACACATTCCATGTCTCAATTGTCTCAAGGCTTTAAATTCCTTCTTTAACCTGTCACATCCCCTTCATCTACACCAATTTGAAGTGGATTTAACAGGTGACATCAATAAGGGATCATAGACTGACCAGGTGAATCCAGGTGAAAGCTATGTCATGGAAAGAGCAGGTGTTCCTAATGTTTTGTACACTATTGAGGATGCTAGTGCTGTCCATGGTGCTGAACAGTACTGGCATTATTGGGGCTGCTGTCCATGGTGCTGAATAGTACTGCGATAACTTTAGGCTTGCAATCTTTTGTGCTGCAGCCCTCTGCAGTGCCACATTATGAAGTATAATGATGTCCATTGACATACTTTAGTTCACTTACCGGTGTTGTATTATAAATAGCTAAAGCACAGTGTCGAGGACATTATGCTCAACATCCATTGTGTCATAGTTTTGTTTCATTACGATTAACACAAAAAACACTAGTCAGGAGCATTCATTTGTGGCAATCTGGATGATAAAGCACATTATTATATTATATTAATTATATAATTATGTTAATTTGTTAATTGTATATTTATTTGGAAAAACACTCACAAATATACCAAATCTAACTAATTATTAGTCTTTTGATTCCTCTCGTTATTTGCCTTCATTTTGCATTCTTCAATTCATCCTGTTTATCGTGTAGGCTTCAGTAGCTTTAGTAGAGCTTGTAGACCTTTTAAAGGGGCAATCTGCAGTTGCTACATCCATTGTTAGACTTTTAAATGAATGATATTTACCCATTGATTCAAAAACAATTGAACTTATACTGTAGATGTCTCATGAGTTCAGTTCAACTGTCACATCAAATCGGAACCCCAAATATTTTGTTTGCAAACAATGTAAATGTTAAAACTATCATTTTGGTACAGATATTTCTGAGGGTTGTAGATATTTCAGAGATGTTTCAGGGAGGCTCTGTTGCGTGAGTAAATCAAGGTGCTCCGGTGTTAGTGTTGATGGGCATCAGTGCCATCATTACTCTCCTCTGGCTCCTGCTCCACTACAACCCAGTCCTGCCTGATTACCTTTCACTGTGGATAATGAGGGCTAAATTTCACCAGCCTAATATATATTAAAGTTCTCTGGGAAAGACCATTACACAATGTCCAATGAAGAATACACTAAAGAGATGTAGCTTTTTTTGGCAAGGTATTTTCTTTTCCAAGACAGTAGAGCGCAGTTGGATGGATTAATATGTTGTAAAGGTTTATCAAGTTTCTAGTGAAATGTTGCGTTAAAGTTAAGTAAAGATGGCAGTTTTTTTTTACTGATCTACTAATTACCGGTAAGAGTAATCCTTCCTTCAGTGTTATTGCCAGTTCCGAAAACATCACATTCCCTTTCCGCCTCATTATTCCCAATGAATAGTTTCCCGTTAGATAGCTCGCCTGGCTAATGGTGTTTCTCCTCACAGCGTTAGTGAAACACCGGTGACACAACTGGATTAACAGTGTTAACAAGTTAAATGTGGTCCATTACCTAGCTGCCCTTTGAAAGTACCATGTTACTTTCCAGTCTCCTCCATTTCATAGACATTAGATTACAGGAAGAACCAACAGCCGATTCAAGAAAACCTTTCAGAGAACACATATAATATCATAGTTTTTCTCTTCTTATGCCAACTTTTTCCACTTTACAAAATATTGGAAATCATTTTTTTTCTCTGAAAATATATTAGCTTTCCCTCTCAAAGAATATTAATAAAAGATAGTTGTTGGGAGGTTTAGCCAATGGCACAGGAAGGCAGGTGTTGTCTCTGTTACTCTAAGGGATTAAAGCTGAAGTGAAGGGCTCTGTCTTGGTCCATTAGCTTATTGAGACCTATATCAATACTGGGGAAGATGTTTACCGTGTGGGTGTTCGTGCGTGTGTGTGTTCGTGTGTGGGCATACATGCGTGCATGCGTGTGTGGGCGCACGTGCGCTCGTGTGTGTGTGTGCTCTTGTTTGCTGTGTGTGGATGTATGTTTTTAAAATGTCTCTACAGTCAATTACCTGGGTGGATTAAATGCTCAAAAGCTCTGCTACATGAGAAAACTAGACATATTTTGGCATTAAAGCTTTGAAACCCCAGTGTTCATTTTGCTTTTGGATCTTGGTTGTCACAGGTCTCTCTGGTTTCATCTGGGAACAGAACTACAATTGGGGAAAGATATGCATCTGTTCTGACAATGGAGTGTATGAAATTACATTTTCTCTCCAAAGAAGCTCTTGGTTGAGAAGAGCAAAGACCATAATTATCAGTCTACTTACATGACCAGGGGCGCAACTTTCACTGGGGATGGGGGGGGCATGTCCCCCACATTCTGAAATTGCATTTTCGTGCCCCCTCCAGTTTTATCATTGGAAGATGATACAAAACGAGGCAATTGGTGTGCTTTAGGACCATGCAGATGCCTCCAAGCCGTCGGACAGACTGTTTGGAGTGCTTATCTGACTGGATAATTGTAAAAAAAAAACACCACTACTTAAACCAAAGTTGCGCCCCTGTACATGACTGTGTAGCAATGTGCATTTGTAACAGTATAGACTTTACATCTGTCTCCTCACCCTGACCTGGGCATGAACCAGGGATGCTCTGCACACATCAGCGGTCACCCTCGAAGCATCATTACACATCACTCCACGGCCGCGGCCCTTGTGGAGCAAGGGAAACCACTACTTCAAGGTCTCAGAGCAAGTGACGCCACCAATTGAAACGCTATTTAGCGCGCACCACCGCTAACTAGCTAGCCATTTCATATCCGTTACACTCACCCCCTTTTGACCTCCTCCTTTTCCACAGCAACCAGTGATCTGGGTCAACAGCATCAATGTAACAGTATAGCTTCCATCCCTCTCCTCGCCCCAACCTGGGCTTGAACCAGGGACCCTCTGCACACATCAACAGTCACCCTTGAAGCATCCTTACCCATCGCTCCACAAAAGCCACGGCCCTTGCAGAGCAAGGGGAACCACTACTTCAAGGTCTCAAAGCGAGTGACGTCACCAATTGAAACGCTATTAGCGCGCTACTAGTTAGCCATTTCACTTTGGTTACACATTGTTGGGAAAGAGCTCGCAAGTTAAGCATTTCACTGTACTGTTTAAATCTGCTGTATATGTGACAATAACACTTGCAACTCGAATCAGTTCAGAAAGAGAAGGGCTTGATGTTATAAGGAATCGGTTAGCTTGATAGCCTACGTCACGATATGTCTCTGTCTGTGTGGTATTTTTCCTTTGCTCAGGACTAAAGCCTTCTACCAAAGTATGTACTATTGAAAAATAATTTCAACCCATTGCATTTCTCCATTGGTTTTATATTTTAGTTTGAGCTAAATTGCTTTTATTAATTTAACTAGGTAAGTCAGTTAAGAACAAATTCTTATTTGCAATGACGGCCGACCAGGGAACAGTGGGTTAACTGCCTTGTTCAGGGGGAGAACAACAGATTTTACCTTGTCAGCTCAGGGACTCCATCCAGCCACCTTTTGGTTACTGGCCCAATGCTCTAACCACTAAGCTACCTGCCGCCCCAAGTATGACACATAACATTGAATTCTGCACCGTCTGTGAGATCCACACAGTCATGAATTCACAGTACCTGCATATCTTAGCGATTGCATGCATTTTTACCCTAGCACTATCCACTTACAATCCTCTTTCAATACATTTCCCCAAAACATTTTTGGGTTTATATTATCAGTAGTGAAGTGATACATGGGAGAGACCGATTTTCATATAATTAGTTACCAATGAAGACACGAAGGAAACATCAAAGCTATACTTTATTGTGGACCGTTACTGTAATATCTCTCAGGTGGAAAACACTATAAACTACACTGTCTACTTCAAAGGGAATAGTTGAATGTAGTTCCTCCCTGGTGGTATTACATGAGAGAACCTGAATTTGATAGAAGACCCCCGTAGCCCTTCGAAAAAATACTTTCACTAAGGTAAAATTGGGTAGGATATGTCCTTTGAAATGGACTGACTCAGATTCCTTTCCGAATACCTGCAATTCCCCTGTGAGGGTTAGGTTTTCGGGATTCTGTAGATGGAATAGTGGACAATGTAGAGAAAGAGTTCATATGTTAACAAGATACCATGTCAAGATACCATGTCAATGATACCATGTCAAAGATTCCGTGGCATAGCAGTTTGTTTGTTCTGTGTTGTCGATGTTCATGTTAACATGTGGATGTAAAGATTTCAGCTATTATGACCTGGCTATGAAACTAATTAGACCTAGCGGATAGGGCCAATAGGAGTTTTTCCTGTTCAAGTCAGGATGGCAGGACAAAACCCTTGGCACTTATTATGACATACACGCCAGAAAAGCAATTTTCCTTATCTTTCTTTCTTTCTTTCGCTCTCTCTCTCTCTCTCTCTCTCTCTCTCTCTCTCTCTCTCTCTCTTGCCCTCTAGGTAGGCACGCACGATTGACAAAAATGCAGAAGAGGTCATGGCACTTCAAATGGTTAGGGATAGGACTTCTGCTGTTAGCTACTTGTTGCCTGTCTCAAGACACAGATGGTAAGTCCTCTATACCTCCTCCTCAGTACCCATATCCTATGCACACTGTACATGTATGTATGTATGTATGTATGTATGTATGTATGTATGTATGTATGTATGTATGTATGTATGTATGTATGTATGTATGTATGTATGTATGTGTGTAATATATATATATACAAACAACTACATATATACAACGACATATATACACTACCGTTCAAAATTTTGGGGACATTTCCTCGTTTTTGAAAGAAAAGCAAAACATTTTGTCCATTAAAATGTTGTTGTTAATGTTGAAAATGACTATTGTAGCTGGAAATGGCTGTTTTTTTAAATGGAATATCTACATAGGCTTACAGAGGCCCATTACCAGTAACCATCACTCCTGTGTTCCAATGGCATGTTGTGTTAACTAATCCAAGTTTATCATCTTAAAAGGTTAATTGATCATTAGAAATCCCTTTTGCAATTATGTTAACACAGCCGAAAACTGTTGTTCTGATTAAAGAAGCAATTAAACTGGCCTTCTTTAGACTAGTTGAGTATCTGGATCCTCAGCATTTGTGGGTTTGATTACAGGCTCAAAATGCCTAGAAACAAATAACTTTCTTCTGAAACTCATCAGTCTGTTCTTGTTCTGAGAAATGAAGGCTATTCCATGCGAGAAATTGGCAAGAAACTTTCACCCTTCACAAAACAGCGCAAACTGTCTCTAACCAGAATAGAAAGAGGAGTGGGAGGCCCCACTGCAGAGAAAGAGGACAAGTACATTAGTGTCTAGTTTGAGAAACAGACGCCTCACAAGTCTTTTTTTCCCTTCTTTTTCCTCATCTTATCCGGCTGTTGCCATGCACCCGCAAAAATGTTTGCTCAGATGCTCGAGTGCCTTTTGAATTTGACTTTACAAACAACAAGTGGGCTTAATTGGAGTCTATTTTCTTCAGAGCCTAGACCCATATAAAATAGCCTACCTCAGCCAGTTAAGTTATGAGGTTTAACAGCCAAATAGAAGTCGTTTTTTTATTAGGCCTACTTACAATTGCAACTGGTCAAACATGTTGCATCCGACATAAAACAATCATTTAAAGAAAAAAGTCTGCACGTTTGAACGTGCAATGTAACTAAAAAGAAAGCGCACATTTGTAATTCCCAAACTCTAAAAGTAATTGGAAAGGTAGATACAAATTATGCGTGACATTGTGGTTATAATAAAGAATGTAGCCCATCAAGTGCAAGTGATTGCAATTAGCAAGACAATAGGCTTTTTATAGCCCGGCGACTGTTGTGAATTTCTTGCAATGTAAAAAGCTTGCACTGTATTCGATGCTTAAGTACTCTAATGTGTTACATTTTTAACTCAAAACAGCACAAAACAGCATTTCTTCATCAACATATTTATGCTTTTGTTAATCTTCGTGATCTTCTTCCTTTTTTTCTGTAGCAATTTTTAGCAAATTGCTCAAGGGCCACGTTTGGTTTGTCTGTGAAGGTGATGCTACTGAATGCCAGCTTTGATCTGGGCCTGCAGGACGCAAAGTTCTTTGTTTGTCAGATAAATCATTGGGTTGAAACTACAGAACAATTCAAAACCAGTCGAACACACATGGTCAGTGTTCTGAGATTTTTTTAAACAAATAATATATATATACATTTCTTACCGAACCGTGATGCCCGCAGGTTACAGATTGCCTTTGCCGATCGCACATCATCTTCATTCATCAGTGAGTCAATGGCTTGAATAGTCATTGACTCACTCATGCGTTGAAAAGGGCGAGGGACGAGATGGAGTCACAATCCATGCCAGGCACACCTGTGAGCTCTGGAACTCCACCTCCAACAGGCAGAGTCGGGATTTCGGTTCACCCTGATATTTCCATTCCTTTTCTGACAACAGAACTTGACCAACTGCTCACCAGGCACAGCAAGGGCCTACTGGACCTTTATGCTTTTCTGCTATTCCAAGGATGTGTAACCGAAGAGAGATACCACGAGTGGGCACAGAATACATTGCCTCCCGCTGTGGCTGTCTATTTCAGCACCGTTTCGCGCGGCTCTGAGACAAGCATGGAGAAACGAAAATGTTCAAATATTCCATGATATTCTTAAGATATGTGTTAACTGAATATAAGCAAGTGATGTCTGCTAAATAATCAAGCTAGGTTTCTCCAGAAATAAATCATTCTAAATGACTGGCTTTATTTACAAATTAGTGAGAATGTCTCACCCCATGTTCAGGAATGGTCTTTTTCTCGCTCACTCTAGGTTAAATGAGAACGAAATCTCTCAAAAATGTTACTTATTAAACAAAGCAATTATTTAATTTAGAATCATATAAAAGCCCCTTAGATGTTAATATAGAGTCCTCCAGTCCTCTAAATGCCCCTTCGATATTAATATAGAGTCCTCCAATCCTTTAAATGTAATTATTGGTGGAAAGTCACATCATTGAAAAAAATATTTTTAGATATACTGTTAAAAATGGTGTAGGTCTTATTTATTTAAAGAGCATAATGAAGTTAGAAGCAAAAGCCTACATCTATTTTAGCACTGTTTCACTCTACTCTGAGACAAGCACGACACAGGGATTCTTTAGCTAAATAGCCCAGTACTGTACTGCCAGACATCACGTTGTACAGCTCCATATTTTCCTTTCCATCCTAACTGAAACCCAGAGGGTTTTTCATGGAATAGAAACACGATAATATTAATCTAACTAAGCAAGGACCAGTCAAAAGGTTGGACACACCTACTCATTCAAGGATTTTCTATATTTTTACTATTTTCTACATTGTCGAATAACAGTGATGACGTCACAACTGTAGGAGGTGTAGCCCGTCATGCACATGTTTCCTATTAGCAGGACAATAGACTTTTTTATAATCCGGCTACTGTTGTGAAAATCCCTCAACTTGAAATGTATCTGATGCTTAAGTACTCGAACGTGTTACATTTGTAACTCAAAACAACAGTACAGTATTTCTTCATCAACATCTTTATGCTTTCGTTAATAAAATAGAATAACGAGAAAAAAGGACATTCAAATGTAGATGTTTATATTTCACTTAATCACCATTTGGGTATTGGTTAGACAATAATTTGAAAATTAGGTTGCAGAAATGTTATGCTCTAAGTGTAACCTTTATTTAACTTGGAAAGTCAGTTAAGAAACAAATCTTATTTACAAGGACAGCCTACTCCTTCTTAAAGAGCCCAGTACTGTACTGCCGACTGTCGTTTTCCGTTCCAGCAAGTACCAGTAAAAAGTTTTGACCCACCTACTCATTCCAGGATTTTTCTATATTTTTACCATTTTTACATTGTAGAATAATAGTGAAGACATCACAACTATGAGATAACACATATGGAATCAGTAAATAGGAATTTGTTCTTAAGAAGGACAGTCTACTCCTTCCTCCCCAACGGGGATTTGAACCCCTGTCTCCTGCGTGCACCACATTTTGTAGTACATACATGGCCTGCTCTGCTTTATGTAAGGAAATAGGCACTTTCCCATGTTTACTACAGTATGTATTGTAGACGGCACAGTAGCCTAATAAACAAATAAGCACATTTTGTTAATAAAATAATGATTAAAAATCAATCCCATATACTATGTTATTGCAAAAAAGGTTTTACATTCTCTGGTAATGCCAATATGGAATACTCTCTGGTGGGCAAACTAGCAAAAACATGCAGAGAGAAAAAATTGCTGAGAACGAAATGACTTGCTGCGGCAGCACGCAAGGTGTACCGCTGTATGACGCAACTTTTAAAGGAGGAACCACTGTACTTGTCCTCGTGCTCAGTTGTGCACCAGGGCCTCCCACTCTGGTGAGAGACAGTTTGCGCTGTTCTGAGAAGGGAGTAGTACAAGGTTTTGTACCAGATCTTCAGTTTTTTGGCAATTTCTCACATGGAATAGCCTTCATTTCTCAGACCAAGGATAGACTGACAACTTTCAGAAGAAAGTTCTTTGTTTCTAGCCATTTTGAGCCTGTAATCGAACTCACAAATGCTGATGTTCCAGATACTCTACTAGTCCAAAAAAGGCCTGTTTTATTGCTTTTTTAATCAGAAAAACAGCTTTCAGCTGTGCTAACATAATTGGAAAAGGGTTTTCTAATGATCAATTAGCCTATTAAAATGATCAACTTGGATTAGCTAACACATCGTGCCACTGGAACACAGGAGTGATGGTTGCTGAAGATGGGCCTCTGTATGCCTATTTAGATATTCCATATAAAATCTGCCGTTTCCAGCTACAATAGACATTTACAACATTAATGATGTCTACACTGTATTTCTGATCAATTTGATGTTATTTTAATGGACAAAAAATGTGCCTTTCTTTCAAAACCAAGGACATTTTGAAGTGACACCAACCTTTTTGAACCGGTAGTGTATGTACAACTACATATATATATACAACTAAATTTGCCAGTGTGTCTTTGTTTCCAAATACCCAGTTAATGAAATACATTGAATGTGTTTATTTTCATGAAAGTGTAGTATTTCTATGTCATTTGTACCACTGTATTTGATGTAATGGTCTCAGATTCAAGCTAACTGAAATGTTCAGCTTGCTTCCACCCACAGCTAAACTCTGATTCTATACTCCTGCTCAGTTATAGCCTCTTGCTCACTTATTCATATTCTACCTGACAGATTCCTCAGGATTTATGTGCCAATATTTGACTCATTTGACCCGTGCCTTAATGGAGTTGTATATTCTGAAATGTACTATTGATTTATCGAAGCTCCTCAGTGCACCTGCCCCCCCCCCCTCCCATTTTTTTTTACAGAAAAGAAAGGTAGAAATGTCTTTGATCCAACTATTTCAAACTGATTTATTGGGTTGGGCCACAAATGTTGGACACTTTAATGAACTGTTCTGACCTTGGTGCTATGTTAATTTCACCTCTGGTTAAGAAATCGGATTTTCACCACTTTTGTCTGTGTCCCATTTTCTGATGTACATTTAGACTTAATTAGGGGTCAAGGCTTTGAAGCTGTAGTTGGTAATGCTTTTATATTGACCTACTACCAAGGGAGATCGTCAAGGTGCTGGAGAATAGTTTCTGGTCTGTTTATTCATGTAAAGCATCAGACCACTTGACAACCTAGAGCAATGTGGCATGACATCATCATGGTCAAGTGGACTATTTCCTATTTCAGTCGAAGATATCCATTTGTCACTGAAGCAGATGGATGTTAGAGAGATGAGATGAGTGTGTTGTAGCAAAGCAACTCCAATGCAAAAATAAATGAATGCATCCTCATCCTGTGGTTGCCATGGAGCTACAGATACCGTCTTAAGCCAGTGATCAGTGTCACCCACAGAGACGGTCTTAATTTGAGTTTGTGCCCTCTTCTCTCTCTCTCTCAATTCAGTTCAATTCAATACTCTCTATCTCACTCTCCTGTCCCGCTCTCTTCTTAGGAGTGATAGATACCAATCAGTCTCACCATGCAGACAGACTCTCTCTCATTCTGTCCTCTCTCTCTCTCTCTCTCTCTCCCTCTCCCGCTCTTTTTCACCCCTCTTGCCCTTTCTCTCTCTCTCGCTCGCTCGCGCTCTCTCTCTCTCTCTCTCTAGCTCTCTCCAGCTCTCTCTCCATCTCTCTCCATTTTTCTCTCTCCACCTCTCTCTCTCTCTCTCTCTCCACCTCTCTTTCTCTCTCTCTCTCCCCACCTCTCTTTCTATGATCTCTCTCCTCTGTCCCTCTTTCCATTCTTTCTGCAGTTAGACAGTTGAGTTTCCCCTCGTGAGTAACTTTTATTTATTCAGGGGAGCCTAATTGAGACCAGAGTCTAATTTCCAATGGTGACCTCCGGACATAATATAAAGATAAAAATGACAAGATACAAGATAGAATAACAAGTACATTACATAGAACATAAAAAAAGTCACAGCCGTCATCAATCGGCTCCCCTCAGGGGAGACCTGAGGAATCTCAAGAGTTAACCAATCCTGTGACCAATCAAGTTAGGTAGATTGGAAGCTTGTGTAGTAGAGCTTTGTAAACAAAAAGGGAGTAACGAAGTGATCTACGGAACTTTAATGAGGCCCAGGTAACCTTTTGATACAGGATGCAGTGATGCATATAAAAAATGTCCCCTGGGATAAAGCGAAGGGCGCTATAGTAGACGGCGTCCAAAGGTTTAAGAGTAGCGGCTTCTGCATTCTGATAAATGGTGTCACCGTAGTCAAGAACTGTCAGGAATGTTGACTGGACAATCTGCTTCCAGCTGTTTAGGAAGATTCATGGAAGAGTCTATTTCTATAAAAGAAGCCTACTTTAAATCTCCTCTTTACTAGCTCATCCGTATGTTTTTTAAACATCCAATTATCCTCAATCCAAAAGCCCAGATATTTATAGGCGGGAACCTGCTCGATGAAAGAACCATCTAATGCATAAATGCCATCTGAAATATTTCTACGAGAATTACATTTAGTTTTTCCAACAAAATCAGCAAGGCAACAAAATCAGACTACAACGCCAACATAGTCTGGTCAGATATAGGGGCAATAGCTTACATAACAGTGTCATCTGCATACAGATGAATGTTACAGGTTTTTGCAGATAGACCAATATGATTTATATAAATAGGACAGTCTCAAAATCGACCCCTTCAGGGCACCTTTAGTAATATTGAGGTAACTTTGACTTGGCACCCACAGAAAGCACACATCGCGTCATGTCTGATAGATAGTTCCCAAACCACTTGCAAGACGCCTGGTCGCTGCCCATTTCAGACAACCTTTGAATGGATAGAGGATGGTTGACAGTATCAAATCCATCAATCAAATGTATTTGAAAAGCCCTTTTTATATCAGCCAACATCACAACATGCTATCCAGAAACCCAGCCTAAAACCCCGAACACCAAACAAATGCCTTGGATAGGTCTATAAAGATGGCGACACAGTGATTCCTATTATCTTAGCAATTTAATATATACAATAAGACAAGCGTAGTTACTGAAACGGTGCTATGTCCAGGTCTATAACCAGACTCTGCTGGGGAACCAGGGCTGTACATTGATAGGACTGTAGGTTGGTTCCCCCTGAGCACTGAGCAGCACCAATCCGGTGCTAAGGCAGGCAAAGTGTCCCACTCACACCTACACACTTATCCAGAGAGTTCTCTCTCTGCTATGCGTCACATGCCCCTCTGGGCTATACATATACATATAAGTGTCCAGCTAGCTATACATAATACATCATGATATAGGCCTACTTTAGCTAGTTACATATTTAAGACACTCACTGTGAAAACAAACTAACTCCACAGGAAACTATATCAAGGACATATAGTGTTTTTATTTGCTCTATCCTCATCAACCTTTTAGATGTCTCCCCTTATTTTTGAGGTTTGTGAGTTTAAAGAAAACACATTTCAATTTCTGTATTTTGTTTTGTTTTGAGTTCCAACCAGATTACTATTCAGGCCAAGCAGATGGTGGAGATGAGAGTATTGACAGAACCTACAACACACTTTGATGGTAGAGATGAGAGTATTGACAGAACCTACAACCCACTTTGATGGTGGAGATGAGAGTATTGACAGAACCTACAACCAACTTTGATGGTGGAGATGAGAGTATTGACAGAACCTACAACCCACTTTGATGGTGGAGATGAGAGTATTGACAGAACCTACAACCCACTTTGATGGTGGAGATGAGAGTATTGACAGAACCTACAACCCACTTTGATGGTGGAGATGAGAGTATTGACAGAACCTACAACCCACTTTGATGGTGGAGATGAGAGTATTGACAGAACCTACAACCCACTTTGATGGTGGAGATGAGAGTATTGACAGAACCTACAACACACTTTGATGGTGGAGATGAGAGTATTGACAGAACTTACAGCACTCATTTCATTAGGGGGCAGGCATTGCCAGCCTCAGTTTGGCTCAAACCTGCATGTTGCTCTCATCCATTCATACACCACGCTGACTGTGAGCCAGCTAACCACTAACCCTTCAGTGTCCTTCCACTGGGTCTGTGACAGGGAGATAGAGAGACTGAATATATCCCTCTACCCCCCAGTCTCCTTATTCAACTATGTGGTCCTTAACCCTGACTACACACCCACTCAGCCCTATTTCCTTAACCCTGACTCACACCCACTCAGCCCTATTTCCTTAACCCTGACTACACACCCACTCAGCCCTATTTCCTTAACCCTGACTACACACCCACTCAGCCCTATTTCCTTAACCCTGACTACACACCCACTCAGCCCTATTTCCTTAACCCTGACTCACACCCACTCAGCCCTATTTCCTTAACCCTGACTACACACCCACTCAGCCCTATTTCCTTAACCCTGACTACACACCCACTCAGCCCTATTTCCTTAACCCTGACTACACACCCACTCAGCCCTATTTCCTTAACCCTGACTACACACCCACTCAGCCCTATGATGTTTGGCCTGGGTGGCCAATTGACTTTGCAGCCACTTGTTGTGACTGAGACTCATCACATTTCTCCCAGTATACACACACAGCAGATATGTCTATTCAGTCAACAGTAAAGCCTCAATAGCTTTCAGCCGCTTATTCTATCCTCCTTTTTCGATCCCTTTTTCTTTGCCCCACTCATGCAGTTAACCGAGGCACAATTTTAGAATAAAATAGAATAGGATTCGGAGTCCCTAAGTTTAAATCAGCAGGTATTCAAAGCCATTCCCTGTAGGCTCATCCATCCGCCTCAGGAGGAGACGGGATCTTTGACCTTGTAAGAGATTGATGTGTCTGGTGAAAACCACCTCAGCCCATCCCGGGCATTCAAGGATCAGGTGGATGTCAGTGCAGCTGCAGCATAGCTCTGTCCAAAATAGCCGCAAACTCCATTCTCAAGACTCCCATAGTGGCAATCATATTATAGTATACACAAGCCATTGCTGGGGTAATAAGTAAATAGAATATTTTTGAGATATATTTTGGGTGGTCAATTTGGGTGTAATAGTATGCTGACATCATTCCTGTTCCTCAAATGATCTCCTATATTTGAATGACTCGTTGGGTTAAGATGTGTACGAAGTAGAACGTTGACTGTGATCTTAATTTGGGTGTTGTAAAGATGTCATGAATCATGTGTTTTGGAGTCTGACTCCTGACATTTCTTCAAGATATTTTTTTGGGCCTATATCTATCTGCCTCATTAGAGATGACCAGAAAGGGGAATGGGTGGTGATGAAGTGTGTGTGTGTGTGTGTGTGTGTGTAATGAATTCCCATTGCCTTAGAGTTCTCAGGCACTAGCACCTGTTGTGCTCACTGTGTCTTTGACTTCATAAGGGGGTTTGAGAAAATCTGAATATAATCCCTGTTCTTATCAATATCCAGTTGAATTCAAAGTATAACTTAAAGATTAGTGCAGTATGACATGATACATGAAAGATGGACTATAGTGGATTCTAGTAGGTGTGATCTGTTCTTTGAAAATCAAACCTGATAGTGTACTATGCTATCATACCACAAAGCAGTTATTCTTTAGAAAGTTCCCTCTGAAAAAAATCGAGTTATTCGAAATCTGTTAGTGATTCAAGGGGTGTTTTTGACTTCTAATATACGGACATCACAACTTATGTTTTAGAATTCTTTATTGATTCCACATTCACTTTGTTGAAATCCAATTCACCTCACATACCAAAATCACAATGCATTAGTAACCCACTCCCCTTTACATTGTATTTCTCTTGAATGTGCGAAGGAGACATATTTTGATTTAGAATGGCCTCTCGTCTTGGGAGTAACGCTGGCCTGGAGTTTGTTCCGTTAGCTGCCTTATTGCTCGCTATTGATTTCTGCGATGATGACCCTCGATGGCGTTGGTCCAATCTCCTAGCAGCATCTCTCACACAGGTTATCACAGTTAGAGCAGTGCGTACATGCAGGGATTGTCTCTTGACATCAAACGTCCATGATCATTGTCACACGCCGCCGCTCCACTTTGGAATCAGCCAATGTCCTGGTGTCATATTAGGACAAGGGGGAGGCGGCATAGAAATAGAATAACAGAGCATTGAGTTAAATGGGGGATATCCGTTCCAGTAGTTATATTTCTATGGGAGGAACGTAGCCCCAGCAGGGTCAAAGAAGCATTTAACTATTTAACCAATCAAAGGGTCAGATGTTAGCCGATGATCTCATCACCCTCATTATTCTGAAATGTAATACTAATCCTAATGGGCCCCAACACCAACCTCAAGTGAAAGTTGGTGCTGCTTCAAATAATGCAGTATCCATCAAATCGAAGACAGGTATATAACCAACTGTTAGACTTTGGTACACTTATCAGTTAATTGGAGATTGCCTTTCGGCTAGAGCAGGTTTCGTGGGCGGTTCCTTGGTTAATTATGAAAATATATAGCAACAGGATCCCACAAACACAACGTTGGATAGTGTACAAGGGGAGGAGTATGATGTTGCTAGAGCTATACATAGTAAATATACATGCTTTTGAGGAAACTGATATTTTGGCAGTGGTGGGAAAAAGTAGCCAATTCTCATACTTGAGTAAAAGTAAAGATACCTTAATAGAAAATGACTCAAATAAAAGTGAATGTCACCCAGTAAAATACTACTTGAGTAGAAGTCTAAAAATATTTTGTTTTAAACATACTTAAGTATCAGAAATAAATGTAATTGCTAAAATGTGCTTAAGTATCAAGAGTAAAAGTATAAATAATTTAAAGTTCCTTATCTTAAGCAAACCAGACAGCACCATTTTCTTGTTTTTATATTTTATTTATGGATAGACAGGGGCACACTCCAACACTCAGACATAATTTACAAGTGAAGCATGTGTGTTTAATGAGTCCATCAGATTAGAGGCAGTAGGGATGACCAGGGATGTTCTCTTGATACCTGCGAGAATTTGACAATTTTCCTGTCCTGCTAAGCATTCAAAATGTAACGAGTACTTTTGGGTTTCAGGAAAAATGTATGGAGTAAAAAGTACATTATTTTCTTTAGGAAGGTAGTGAAGTAAAAGTAAAAGTTGTCAAAAACATAAATAGTAAACTAAAGTACAAATACCAAAAGAAAAATACTTAAGTAGTACTTTGCACCGCTGTATATAAGTTACATTTTCTTTCAAACAGCGAAAATTGGATGCTGTGTCTGTAGGATCTTGTTTATTATTGAACAGTCCCAAACGATTCATCAAAACATTATTTGTGCTTTTTTTGGAATCGAGAAGGTAGATCACAGGCAGCAGGCCGTCTGATGTCAACGAACTCATTCAGTTGTCCTGGGTGCTAATATTCCATCAATATTTCAGCAGAACAGTATCTGTTTGTTCACCCGTAGAGACGTTTGTGGCATTGCAGTGGCTGTGAAAATACTGTAGCTAGCGTTGATACAAGGGCTACCGTCACTGGGGCGTTGTTGGGTTTACAGCCTTTCTGATGTCATGTGACTCATAACCCTAGTCAGCTATTGGGTAATTAGTCATTTATAATGACCCGCCATATAGAGGGCATAAGGACTCTGAATTTATCTCTCATCTGTTGCTGCCCCATGCTTGTCCATACATCCATTCTCCAGACACAACAAACCAATGTAATCAAGGCTCAATGTTCCAGAGTAAACTCAAGACCCAGACACATTTAGTGGTGTTTATATGGGAGCTGGAGCGTTTTGATATCTTGTCAGGTAGCAGTGGTTTCCGAGCATTTACATACTGACTGCACTGTGCACTCACCGCCCGTCTGCAAACGGCTATTGTGTTAGGAAGAGAAATCTTTTTTTTTTTGAATAAGAAATAATCTAGCAAGTGCACCATCCCTTGAAAAGCCATTTTCTCCATGACCACTTATCTTTCTTTCAGGGGGAACTCAGCAGCGTGTCGACGTGGTGTTATTCATGTCGAGCTGTCTGTCTTCTCATAACTACCCATTAATATTTCCTAAAGGTGTGTGTCGGAAGCAGGGAGGTTGGGAGCGATGGGAAACTGACACCCCTCCCCGGTGAACAAATGCAGTCCCTTGAAGCAGCAGATCTCTCTCAGCCTGCCACCCAGGAAAAGTGTTCATCAAATCACTCACTCGTGCACTCTACTCAGATGCCTCGCCACCACCACAGCCTCGCACCACTGCTTTGCGCTAGACTGTTCTTCTACCGTAGTGGGTTGTGGGTAATGATCGGCGCAGACTGATCTGCGAAGGGTGGACATTTTAAGGAAGTGAAATATGACTTTTTGAGGTAATAACTGTAAACCAGCAGAGCTTCCTGTTGTAGGAAGTGGAATTTGAAGCAGCGTTAAGGGTAGGAAGTAGCAGGTGGCAGCAGGATCCGGCGCAAAATACTGGCCAGGTGAATGAATAAGTCCAATATTTACACCACCTACAAAGCTATTTACAAGATGAACAGATTCTCAAAATACAGGTTTGAATCTAAATCGAAAACGTACGCCTCAATCAAGCCTGCAATGCCAAACCAACTATAGCAGCTTTGCGTATAACAGACTATGGACAGCCTCCCCACACAGCTAACATACCAAACAAACTATAGCAGCTTTGCTTATAACAGGTGATGGACAGCCTCCCCACACAGCTAACATACCAAACCAACTATAGCAGGTTAGGGTATAACAGGCTATGGACAGCCTCCCCACACAGCTAACATACCAAACAAACTATAGCAGCTTTGCGTATAACAGGCTTTGGACAGCCTCCCCACACAGCTAACATACCAAACCAACTATAGCAGGTTGGGGTATAACAGGCTTTGGACAGCCTCCCCACACAGCTAACATACCAAACCAACTATAGCAGCTCTGCGTATAACAGGCTATGGACAGCCTCCCCACACAGCTCACATACCAAACCAACTATAGCAGGTTGGGGTATTACAGGCTATGGACAGCCTCCCCACACAGCTGACATACCAAACCAACTATAGCAGATTGGGGTATAACAGGCTATGGACAGCCTCCCCATACAGCTGACATACCAAACAAACTATAGCAGGTTGGAGTATAACAGGCTATGGACAGCCTCCCCACACAGCTGACATACCAAACCAACTATATCAGGTTGGGGTATTACAGGCTATGGACAGCCTCCCCACACAGCTAACATGCCAAACCAACTATATCAGGTTAGGGTATTACAGGCTATGGACAGCCTCCCCACACAGCTAACATACCAAACCAACTATAGCAGGTTGGGGTATAACAGGCTATGGACAGCCTCCCCACACAGCTAACATACCAAACCAACTATAGCAGGTTGGGGTATAACAGGCTATGGACAGCCTCCCCACACAGCTAACATACCAAACCAACTATATCAGGTTAGGGTATTACAGGCTATGGACAGCCTCCCCATACAGCTAACATACCAAACCAACTATAGCAGGTTGGGGTATTACAGGCTATGGACAGCCTCCCCACACAGCTAACATACCAAACCAACTATAGCAGGTTGGGGTATAACAGGCTATGGACAGCCTCCCCATACAGCTAACATACCAAACCAACTGTATCAGGTTAGGGTATTACAGGCTATGGACAGCCTCCCCACACAGCTAACATACCAAACAAACTATAGCAGGTTGGAGTATAACAGGCTATGGACAGCCACCCCACACAGCTAACATACCAAACAAACTATAGCAGGTTGGGGTATAACAGGCTATGGACAGCCTCCCCACACAGCTAACATACCAAACAAACTATAGCAGGTTGGAGTATAACAGGCTATGGACAGCCTCCCCATACAGCTAACATACCAAACCAACTATATCAGGTTGGGGTATAACAGGCTATGGACAGCCTCCCCATACAGCTAACATACCAAACCAACTATAGCAGGTTGGGGTATAACAGGCTATGGACAGCCTCCCCATACAGCTAACATACCAAACCAACTATAGCAGGTTGGGGTATAACAGGCTATGGACAGCCTCCCCATACAGCTAACATACCAAACCAACTATAGCAGGTTGGGGTATAACAGGCTATGGACAGCCTCCCCACACAGCTCACATAGCAGAGCTAGAACAAAACTCCAGCTCACAAGTGCAACAGGTACCTTTAAACCTATGGACCCTCCCTATTGACCAAACCATTAACCATGGATCTCTTTACCCCAATATGGCATATTAAATCATGTAACAGACATCTTCATTTTACCCACATTTGCATATTCGTCTAAATAAACATCTTAGCCATTCCTGGCTTATCCTCAAAGCGGGAATACTTTCCATTAATGAATACACATTTCCTAACAATAGTTCTGCAGGCCAACTGTCAGCAAAACGTATTTCTTATGGAGCTGCGCATTGAGCTCCGAGATCCGCAAACTTCAAACACGGGATACATTACAATATGGAAATAAACAAACGTCTTTCTCTTCATTGTAGCAAGTGTTCATGTGCACCTGAACATCGCATCCATTTGGAGGAATGCAAAATTGCAATTTACTGCATTTAAATATGAAACCGAAATGCGTCACAATGAAACTTGACCATACATTTCCTTGACACATAATTAGCCTTGCACAGAGTAAATACTCATGACACTGGTAAAAGAGGGAAAGAACAACATATATATTTATATATATTTATATATATATACATACATTTAGGAGTAATGAATTACTAGATTTATGGGGAAACATAAACGAGCTAAACAATTTATAAGGATAATTAAATAATGCATGTTCGTGACGAGAGATACCGAGTCAGCTTGTCACACTCCTACTCTGAAACTTTGATATGCCCATAGATTATATTATTGTTCAACAATATATTGAAAGATTTGCCAAATAATTGTTTTTGTATTTTCAATATTCATGTTGAAAATTGTCATTGAAATCAAAATGCTACTCATATTACAGAGAAAGAGGTAATGCTACATATAACACCAAGTTTTGCTTTGTAGCATCTCCAGATGAAACATTTCTGGAGTCTGAAAGGAGGCTTGGGTAAGGCCAAAATGCCAGTTGTGCAACTGATTAGGTATCCCCTTTCCCGTCTCAAAATGACACAGATGTTCCAACTTCATTCATTTGAATTACACTTTAAGTTACAAATGTCAAATACATGTCAATAATCCTTCCTCCAAAGGACCCTTCTATGGATTATATTTTGTAAAAATCACCAAAATCACGGTCCTGTTTTTTCTAGTTTCACATGGAAACACCCTATAATGTGAACTTTCGCACCTCTGTTTCAAAGTTTCAGAACTTTTCTTTTGATATGTTCTCTTCCCTCATTTTTTTCCTATTGTCTTTTGTTCTCTTTCAAGTGTCTTAAAGATAACTGACTTCCCGTTTGTCCTTCTCTTTTCCTCTGTCATTCTGTTCTGCTCTCTGGCTGATGTTACTATATTTGACTCCAGACTGGCAGTATGATGGTAAGGCCATAGATCTTCCTCTCTGTGAACAGACTGTAGCCTTCTAACCTCCAGTTACAGCCTCATTCTGCTCATAAAGAAGCCTCATACAGCCTCATCTTTCATCACCACTCTACACTTTGCCCCCATTCTCCTTCTACCCCCCCCCCTCCATGGCAGTACATCTATGCATCTTAGATTTACACATTCTAGATCTATACATTCTAGATCTATATATCCTAGATGATACATCTTAAATCGATACATCTTGGATCGATACATCTTAGATCTGCTGTATACATCTTAGATCTATACATCCTAGATCGATACATCCTAGATCTACTGTATACATCCTAGATCTAAACATCTTAGATCTATACACCTTAGATCTATACATCCTAGATCTGTACATCCTAGATGATCCATCTTGGATCTACACATCCTTGATCTATTCCGTGAGTTCTGTCCAGTGTTGCTTCTAGACATAGTATAGCTGTGAACTCTAATTGGTGTGTAACAGGAGATTACAGATTCATGTTTTTTCTTCTCGTGTGTCTGTGAATTCCAGAATGCAAACTCTCCAGAACTGGTCCACCCGCCACCATTGTTGCCATAGATGAAGAGAGCCCCAATGGTATGTATTCTCTCCATGCAGCACTGTTGGAATAATGGACCATGCTGAGAAAATCACAAACTCTGGTTGATTCAAATGGAGTGAAAAGCACTCCAAGCACAGGCTTCAAGCTTGCAGTTCCAGACACAGAGCATTTGTATTTTCCAATGTAATAAAACAAAAAGACTAAAGGATGGTTCACTAAATATTTGTTCAGGAGGAGGATTCCGACCACTTAAACTCCACATTCTCTCTGTCCTAATTGTTTTCCTCGGTTGAGGGCTGAGCCATTATCAGTTTATGGGTGAATTTAAACGGGCCCACCAGGGAGGGAGGCAGCCATACATAGCGTCTTTAACGCTAATGAGTGGAGCTGCTAATGCTGTTGGTTGTTGGGGCCATATTTGTCTCCCTCCCTTGACTTTCCCCGGTGGCTCCGCATGCGGCCGGCCCTGCCAGCCACATTACAAATGGTGTTCAGCGTGCTGCACAGCCAGGGACCCTCGCTGTAGTAGATCTCTCTGTTCTCCCATCTTTTCCTTCTTTCTCCACTCTGAGCCACTATTGGGTGTGGCGGCTGGGCTGGGCTTCGTTGCGTTCTGAGCTGTAATTGCGTTTGAACATTAGTGATGCATTTGACAGGTGTTAGCAGAGGTCAGTGGCTGGCTGTTGTTTCCCTATTGAGCATCAGAGGTCAGTGGCTGGCTGTTGTTTCCCTATTGAGCATCAGAGGTCAGTGGCTGGCTGTTGTTTCCCTATTGAGCATCAGAGGTCAGTGGCTGGCTGTTGTTTCCCTATTGAGCATCAGAGGTCAGTGGCTGGCTGTTGTTTCCCTATTGAGCATCAGAGGTCAGTGGCTGGCTGTTGTTTCCCTATTGAGCATCAGAGGTCAGTGGCTGGCTGTTGTTTCCCTATTGAGCATCAGAGGTCAGTGGCTGGCTGTTGTTTCCCTATTGAGCATCAGAGGTTTTCCACACTGCTGCGCCTTGGCAATGGATGTCAGCAGGCAGACCCCTGCACCTTCTCACTAGGGCTGTCTACTGCTGTCTACTGCTCCTCGAGGTGGTGCCTGAACCAGGGTCAGAGTTGAGATGTTGGATGGAGGGCAGGTATTTGTTTGAAAGTCTAATTGAGTTGGAGTATTTTTTTTCCAAACTGACTGTAACTCTTCTGCAGTTCTTTGGCTTATTGTCTCTGTCACATCTCTCTGTAGTTAATTTGACTTGCAGAATGAAGCTGACCAAAGCTAATATAGTGCTAATTTCTATTTGTAGAGCATGTATTTCTTACAATTTTCATGTCTTCGTGTCCAGTATGAAGGAAGTTTTAGGTAGTTTTGCGAGCCAACGCGAAGCCAGCAAGCTAATGGTATCCTCTAGTTCATAAGACTCTCGTTGCCAAAATCCCAAAGTATCCCTTTAATCCAGTATCAAGGAATTGCATAATTATTTTAGGGAGAGAGGTTGTGTGCAGGAGTCAGAATGTGTTTGCATTGAGAGTAAAGCAAATGATAGAAAAGCCCTTCGTTTGACTCTCTCTTTGCCAAGCTCAGTGATGCCTTCAGGATTTAAGGTAATCTGTTCCTCATGTAACAGTAATTTACCTGTGATTTTCACCCCATACAGCGTGAGAGCGGCTTTAATTCCACATTTAATGGATGAAACATGCCTCAGCATCATATGAAATGACTTTTTATATAGTTTAAGCCGTGCACTATACTTATCCGAACCAATTGCAGTCGTGAATATATTTTATATCAGCACCCCAAAAATGATATTTCTCATACAGTGCCTGTGCACGGATCCACAGTCAATTTATTTATTCAATATAATGGATTTCATGGGTCCCCATTTTCATTTTAAAGAGTTCGCTTTCTTCTGCAGACATAAAAAAACTTGAGCTTTGGAAAAACAGTTGAGAAATGACAGACCAAAGACCAAGAACCGTGCAGGACACAGATTAACATACTGTAGCTATTTAATCATTTTCCTCAAACATGTTCCAAAATTGAATTAAATCAAATTTTCCAGCTAGAAACAGAGAGGGAGTGTTGTCAAATCAGTGTTTTGTGAGATGATTATGGAGAATAGACCTCTCTGCAGACACCATAAAGATATCACCCTCCAAAATGAAATAAAATCAGGTCAGCTGTAAATTGAGTTGAGTTTTTTTCAGGTGTACTTTACCTCATTCCCTTCCAACAGCTAGAAATAAAAAAGGAATAAATGTATAGCCCTGGCGACGTTTTATTATAAAGGGGCAGTTTTATGTGTGATTACCAAGGAGCGGAAACCTAAAGTATGTGTCATATGAAGATAGAACTTTGAAAATTGCTCTGCATTTCTCTGCACCTTCAACTGGGCTAAAACAGTAGACTCTGTGACATGGGGATCATTGCTAGATTACCTTCTCATTTGAGTTTTGCACTTGTACGCTATTTTGCTGTGGCGAGTGTCAGGTGTGGATGATGGAATCTGAGGTGTGAGGCTAGTGTGGGTGATGCAAGGGCAGTGGAGGGTCACTCTGGACTGGCCCAGAGAATAGCAGTCAGATTGCTGGGAGGTAGTGAGGTATCCTCTCTTACTCACTCACACACGGACACACAGACACACAGACACACAGACAAAGCTCTGAGCCAGGAGAGAGGTCAGCTGATCAGCCACAGCTGGGACAATTTCAAAGTCCCTTTGAGTGTCCACGATAACACAGGAGACAAAGGTGCTGAGAAGGGGGCGGGGCCGGCAACGAGAGGGATAGGAATCATTTGAGACATCATGAGGAAGGATATTGATCGAATAGGACCGTACTGAGAGTTAAAGGAAGCTTCTGAGAGGGACTGAGTCAGAGAGAAGTTCTGTGCAGGAGTCAGAATGTGTTTGCATTGAGAGTAAAGCAAATACGAGAAAAGCCCTTAGTTTGACTCTCTTCCGCCCAAGCTCAATGATGACTTTTTTCATTTACATTTTTTATTTCACCTTTATTTAACCTGGTAGGCCAGTTGAGAGTAAGTTCTCATATGCAACTGCGCGACCTGGCCAAGATAAAGCAGTGCGACAAAAAGAACAACACAGAGTTACACATGGAATAAACAAATGTACAGTCAATAACAATAGAAACATCTGTATACAGTGTGTGCAAATGAAGGCAATAAATAGGCCAATAGTGGCGAAGTAATTACAATTTAGCAATTTACACTGGAGTGATATATGTGCAGATGAAGATGTGCAAGTAGAAATACTGCTGTGCAAAAGAGCAGAAAAACAAATATGGGGATGAGGTAGGTAGTTGGTTGGATGGGCTATTTACAGATGGACTGTGTACAGCTGCAGCGATCGGTATGCTGCTCTGACAGCTGACGCTTAAAGTTAGTGAGGGAGATATAAGTCTCCAACTTCAGTGATTTTTGCAATTCGTTCCAGTCATTGTCAGCAGAGAACTGGATGGAAAGGCAGCCAATGGAGCTGTTGGCTTTGGGGATGACCAGTGAAATATACCTGCTGGAGTGTGTGCTACGGGTGTGTGATGCTATGGTGAACAGTGAGCTGAGATAAGGCGGAGCTTTACCTAGCAAAGACTATAGATGACTTGGAGCCAGTGGGTTTGGCGACAAATATGTAGCGAGGACCAGCCAACGAGAGCATACAGGTCGCAGTGGTGGGTAGTGTATGGGGCTTTGGTGACAAAATGGATGGCACTGTGATAGACTGCATCCAATGTGCTGAGTAGAGTGTTGGAGGCTATTTTGTATATGACATGGTCGAGGATCGGTAGGATGGTCAGCTTTACGAGGATATGTTTGGCAGCATGAGTGAAGGAGGCTTTGTTGCGAAATAGGAAGCCGATTCTTGATTTAACTTTGGATTGGAGATGCTTAATGTGAGTCTGGAAGGAGAGTTTACAGTCTAACCAGACATCTAGGTATTTGTAGCCAACATATTCTGGACAGTCAGAACTGTCCAGGAGTTAAGGTAATCTGTTCCTCATGTAACAGTAATTTACCTGTGATTTTCACCCCATACAGCGTGAGAGCGGCTTTAATTCCACATTTAATGGATGAAACATGCCTCAGCATCATATGAAATGACTTTTTATGTAGTTTAAGCCGTGCACTATACTTATCCGAACCAATTGCAGTCGTGAATATTTTTTATGTTGGCACCACAAAAATGATGATATTTCTCATACAGTGACTGTGCACGGATCCACAGTCAATTTATTTATTCAATATAATGGATTTCATGGGTCCCCATTTTAATTTTAAAGAGTTTGCTTTCATCTGCAGACGTAAAAAAATCTTGTCTGAGCTTTGGGAAAACATTTGAGAAATGACAGACCAAAGACCAAGAACCGTGCAGGACACAGATTAACATACTGTAGCTATTTAAACATTCTCCTCAAATATGTCCCAAAACTGAATTGAATCCAAATTTTCCAGCTAGAAACAGAGAGGGAGTGTTGTCAAATCAGTGTTTTATGAGATGATTATGGAGAATAGACCTCTCTGCAGACACCATAAAGATATCACCCTCCAAAATGAAAGCAAACCAGGTCAACTGTAAATTGTGTACCCATTTCCTTAAAACGTTGACTTGTCTCAATAAATTCATGAGTTTTTTAAAATCAAATCAAATTTTATTTGTCACATACACATGTTTAGCAGATGTTATTGTGGGTGTTGCGAAACGCCTGTTTCTAGCTTCAATAGTGCAGTAATTTCTAACAAGTAATATCTAACAATACACACAATCTAAAATAATGGAATGGAAAAAAGAATAAATCAATATTTGTACGAGCAATGTCAGAGTGGCATGGACTAAGATACAGTAGAATAGTATAGAGTACAGTATATACATATGAGATGAGTAATGTCAGAGTGGCATGGACTAAGATACAGCAGAATAGTATAGAGTACAGTATATACATATGAGATGAGTAATGTCAGAGTGGCATGGACTAATATACAGTAGAATAGAATACAGTATATACATATGAGATGAGTAATGTCAGAGTGGATGGACTAAGATACAGTAGAATAGAATACAGAATATACATATGAGTGGCATGGACTAATATACAGTAGTATAGAGTACAGTATATACATATGAGATGAGCAATGTCAGAGTGGCATGGACTAATATACAGTAGAATAGTATAGAGTACAGTATATACATATGAGATGAGTAATGTCAGAGTGGCATGGACTAATATACAGTAGAATAGAATACAGTATATACATATGAGATGAGCAATGTCAGAGTGGCATGGACTAATATACAGTAGAATAGAATACAGTATATACATATGAGATGAGCAATGTCAGAGTGGCATGGACTAATATACAGTAGAATAGTATAGAGTACAGTATATACATATGAGATGAGCAATGTCAGAGTGGCATGGACTAAGATACAGTAGAATAGAATACAGTATATACATATGAGATGAGTAATGCAAAATATATAAACATTATTAAAGTGACTCGCGTTACATTATTAAAGTGGCCAGTGATTTCAAGTCTATGTATATAGGGCAGCAGCCTCTAATGTGATAGTGATGGCTATTTAAGTCTGATGGCCTTGATAGAAGCTATTTTTTCAGTCTCTCGGTCCCAGCTTTGATGCACCTGTACTGACCTCACCTTCTGGATGATAGCGGGGTGAACAGGCAGTGGCTTGGGTGGTTGTAGTCCTTGATGATCTTTTTGGCCTTCCTGTGACATCAGGTGTTGTAGGTGTCCTGGAGGGCATGTAGTTTGCTCCCGGTTATGTGTTGGGCAGACCACACCACCCTCTGGAGAGCCCTGCGGTTGTGGGCGGTGCAGTTGCCGTACCAGGCGGTGATACAGCCCGACAGGATGCTCTCGATTGTGCATCTGTAAAAGTTTGTGAGGGCTTTAGGTGCCAAAGCAAATTTATTTAGGCTCCTGAGGTTGAAGAGGCGCTGTTGGGCCTTCTTCTTCACACTGTCTGTGTGGGTGGACCATTTCAGTTTATCAGTGATGTGCACAACAAGGAACTTGAAGCTTTCCACCTTCTCCACTGTGCTCCCGTCGATGTGGATATTGGGGTGCTCTCTCTGCTGTTTCCTGATGTCCACGATCAGCTCCTTTGTTTTGTTGACATTGGGTGAGAGGTTATTTTCCTGACACCACACTCCCAGGGCCCTCAGCTCCGCCATGTAGGTGGAGCTGGTAATCAGGCCTACTACCGTTGTGTTGTCTGCAAACTTGATGAATGAGTTGGGAGCGTGCATGGCCACGCAGTCATTTGGTGAACAGGAGGGGGCTGAGCAACCATCCTTTTGGGACCCCAGTGTTGCGGATCAGCGAAGTGGACGTGTTGTTTCCGGCCCATCAGGATGTCCAGGATCCTGTTCCACAGGGCGGGGTTCAGACTCAGGGCCTCAAGCTTAATGATGATCTTGGAGAGTACTAGGGTGTTGAATGCTGAGCTATAATCAATGAACAGCATTCTTACATAGGTATGTCCAGATGGGATCTATTGAGGCCGTAAGCAAATTGAAGTGCCTCTATAGTGTCAGGTAAGGTAAAGGTGATATGATCCTTGACAAGCCTCTCAAAGAACTTCATAATGACAAAAGTGAGTGCTACGGGGCGATAGTTATTTAGTTCAGTTACCTTTTCTTTCTTGGGTACAAGAACAAGGGTGGACACCTTGAAGCATGTGGGGACAACAGACTGGGATAGGGAGATATTGAATATGTCTGTAAACACTCCAGCTAGCTGGTCTGCGCATGCTCTGAGGACACGGCTAGGGATGACGTCTTGGCTGGCAGCCTTGCGAAGTTTAACACGCTTAAATGTCTTACTGACGTCGGCCATGGCGAAGGAGAGTCTACAGTCCTTGGTAGTGGGCCGCGTCGGTGTGCACTGTATTCTCCTCAAAGCGGGCGAAGGAGGTGATTAGCTTATCCAGAAGCAAGACGTCGGTGTCCGAGACGTGGCTGGTTTTCCCTTTGTAGTCCGTGATTGTCTGTCGACCCTGCCACATTCGTCTCCTGTCTGAGCCATTGAATTGCGACTCCACTTTGTCTCTATACTGATGTTTTGCCTGTTTGATTGCTTGAATAACTACACTGTTTGTATTCAGCCATATGCAATGGTTCGCGCTTTCAGTTTTGCGCGAATGCTGCCATCTATCCACAGTTTCTGATTAGGGTAGATATTTGTATGTATCTTTTTTTACCCCATTTTCTCCCCAATTTCGTGGTATCCAATTGGTAGTTCCAGTCTTGTTTTATCGCTGCAACTCCTGTACGGACTCGGGAGAGGTGAAGGTCAAGTGCCATGTGTTTCCTTGAAACACAACCCAACCAAGCCACACTGCTTCTTGACACAATGCACACTTAAGCCGGAAGCCACCAATGTGTCATAGGAAACACTGTACACCTGGCAACCGTGTCAGCATGCAATGTGCCCAGACAGCCACAGGAGTCACTAGTGCGCGATGGTACAAGGACATCCCTGCCGGCCAAAACCTCCGCTAACCAGGACAATGCTGGGCCAATTGTGCGCCGCCCCATGGGTCTCCCAGTCGCAGCCGGCTGCGACAGAGCCTGGAAGGGTGGGTTGTAACAGTGGGTATAACATCTTCTATACACTTCCTGATAAACTCAGTCACCGTATCAGTGTGTTTGTCTATGTTGTTCTCGGAGGCTACCCGGGAACATATCCCAGTCTGCGTGATCAAAAAAATCTTGAAGTGTGGATTATGATTGGTCAGACCAGCGTTGAATAGTCCTTAGCACGGGTACTTCCTGTTTGAATTGCTGCCTATAGGAGGGAAGGAGAAAAATGAAGTCGTCATCAGATTTGCCGAAGGGTGGGCCTTGTAGGCATCCCGGAAATTGGAGTAGCAGTGGTCGAGTATTTTAGCTTAGCAATGTGTTGATTGAACTTCGGTAAGGTTTTCCTCAAATTTGCTTTGTAAAATCCGCAGCTACAATAAATGCAGCCTCGGGATATGCAGCCTCGGGATTTCCAGTTTGCATAAAGTCCAGTGAAGTTCTTTGAGGGTTGTAGTGGTATCGGCTTGAGGGAGAATATACACGGCTCTGACTATAACCTAAGAGATTTCTCTTGGGAGGTAATACGGTCTGCATTTGATTGTGATGTATTCTAGGTTGGGTGAATATCACACCATGAGTAGTTAATCATTAAACACCCCTGCCCTTCTTCTTCCCGAAGGGATATTTATTCCTGTCTGCGCAATGAACTGAAAACCCAACTGGCTGTCCTGACTCAGACAGTATATCCAAGAGAGCCATGTTTCCGTGAAACAAAGTATGTGACAATCCCTGATGTCGCTCTGGAAGGAACTCCTCTCCCTGAGCACGTCAACTTTATAATCCAGTGACTGAACATTAGCGATTAATATAATTGGAAGCACTGGATGGTGTGCTTGCCTCCTGATTCATTCCTAGTACCTCTTTTCTGCCAGAAAAGGAACAGCCTCTGGAATCAGTTCAATTTGACTGGGGGGTACGAACAAAGGATCCGATTGGGGAAAGTTGTTTTCCTGTCACGGCCGTCGAAAGATTTGGACCAAAGTGCAGCGTGATGGGCGTACATTTTCCTTTTATTTAAAATGTTGCCAACAAAACAACAAACGAAGAAACAGCCGTGAAGCTTCCAGGGCTATAGTGCCACTAACAAAGATAACTACCCACACTGAAAGGAGGGAAAAAGGGCTACCTAAGTATGATTCCCAATCAGAGACAATGATAGACAGCTGTCCCTGATTGAGAACCTTACCTGGCCAAAACATAAAAATAAAGAAACATAGAAAACAGAACATAGAATGCCCACCCCACATCACACCCTGAGCAAACCAAATAGAGAAATAAAACGTCTCTCTAAGGTCAGGGTGTGACAGTACACCCCGCCCAAAGGGGCGGACTCCGGCCGCAAAACCTGAACCTATAGTGGAGGGTCTGGGTGGGCATCTACCTGGGTTGTGGCTCTGGTGAGGGACGTAGGCCCCGCTCCACCTCTGGCTCACCCACTTTGGTGGTGCCTCTGGTGCGGGGACCCTCGTCGCCAACCCTGAACTGGGGACCCTCTCTGCGGGCCCCGGACAGGGACCCCTCGTTGCAGGCCCCGGACTGGGACCCCTCGTTGCGGGCCCCGGATTGGGGACACTCATTGCGGGCCCCGGACTGGGGACCTTGCTGCGGGCCACGGAATGGGAACCCTCGTTGCGGGCCTCGGGCTGGGACCCCTCGTTGCGGGCCCCGGACTGGGGACTGTTAAAGGAATTAAATTCCTCTGTTTTAATAACCAATTAAAATGAATCACTCATAAGTGATCAATTGTCAATTCATAAGAGGTTGTAAGACCCTTATTGGTATAAAATGGACAGAGACCAGCCTTATGGTTCTCACATGTCTCTCCCTATTTAAGATCATATATGACCGAGCCAAGGTCATGCTTGTGTAGATAAGCCTTCTAGCCAGACTGGCTATAAGTTCATTCATTTCTACCATGGTACAGACAGTCATTGTTCTAATTCTTGATCATATTTACACACATTAAATTCAGTACTAGGATTAAAAAGAAAATTCATACATATACAGTAACATAATAGTATTCTGATTAGTACATATACAGTAACATAATAGTATTCTGATTAGTCAGTCCTGATTGAAATGTATACATAATTAGTCATCATTGATAAAAATTCCTTTAACAGGGACCCTCGTTGCAAGCCCCGGACTGGGGACCCTCGCTGCGGGCCCCAGACATGGGGACCCTCGCTGCGGGCCCCGGACAGGGGATCGTTGCTGGAGGCTCCGGACAGGGGATCGTTGCTGGAGGCTCCAGACTGGGGATCGTTGCTGGAGGCTCCGGACTGGAGACCGTCGCTGGAGGCTTCGTGCCATGGATTATCAATGGAGGCTTCGTGCCATGGATCATCACAGGAGGCTTCTTGCCATGGATCATCACAGAAGGCTTCGTGCCATGGATCATCACTGGAGGCTTCGTGCCATGGATCATCACTGGAGGCTTCGTGCCATGGATCATCACTGGAGGCTTCGTGCCTTGGATCATCAATGGAGGCTTCGTGCCATGGATCATCACTGGAGGCTTCGTGCCATGGATCATCACTGGAGGCTTCGTGCCATGGATCATCACTGGAGGCTTCGTGCCATGGATCATCACTGGAGGCTTCGTGCCATGGATCATCACTGGAGGCTTCTTGCCATGGATCATCACTGGAGGCTTCTTGCCATGGATCATCACTGGAGGCTTCTTGCCATGGATCATCACTGGAGGCTTTGTGCCATGGATCATCACTGGAGTGAGGAGACGTATGGGTAGCCTGGTGCGTGGAGCTGCCTCACCAGGCTGGGGAGACATACAGGAGGCTTGGTTATGGGCGCAGGCACAGGACTCACCAGGCTGGGGAGACATACTGACTGGAGGCTTGGTTCTTTGCGGAGGCACCGGATACACAGGGCCGTGAAGGTACACTGGAGGTCTCAAGCGCAGAGCCTGCACAACCCGTCCTGGCTGAATGGTTATCTTCGCCTTGCAAATGCGGGGCGCTGGCACAGGACGCAGTGGGCTGTGCAGACGCACCGGAGACACAGTAGTGCGCAGAGCCGGCGCAGGATATCCTGGGCCGAAGAGACGCATTGGAGACCAGCCGCTCTGAGCCGGCACCATCCGCCCTGGCTGGATGCTCACCCTAGCCCGGCAGATGCGGGGAGCTGGGATGTAGCGCACCGGGCTGTGAAGGCGCACTGGAGTACCACGCTTCTCCCCACGGTAAGCACGAGGAGTTGGCTCAGGCCTCCAACCTGACTCAGCCAATCTCCTCGTGTGCCCCACCAAAACATTTTTTTGGGGCTGCCTCTCGTGCCTGCTCCGTTGCCGTGACTCCTGGTAGTGAAGTCGTTCCTCCCTCGCTTCTTCAGCCTGTTTCCATGGCAGGGTCTTGTCCCCTGCCATAACCTCCTCCCATGTCCAAGATGTCCTCCATTCTCTCTTCTCCCGGGCCCAGGATCCCTGCTCCTACTGGCCACGCTGCTTGGTCCTTTGGTGGTGGGTAGTTCTGTCATGGCCGTGATTCAAAGAAGACCAAGGTGCAGCGTGGATGAGCGTACATTTTCCTTTTATTTAGTAAAATGTCGCCAACAAAACAAGAAATAACGAAAACGACCGTGAAGCTTACAATGGCTATAGTGCCCCCAACAAAGACAACTTCCCACAAACACAAAAGGAAAAAGGCTGCCTAAGTATGATTGCCAATCAGAGACACCGACAGACAGCTGTCCCTGATTGAGAACCATACCCGGGCCAAAACAAAGAAATACAAAAAAATAGAACATAGAATGCCCACCCAAATCACACCCTGACCAACCCAAAATAGAGACATAAAAAGCTCTCTAAGGTCAGGGCGTGACAATTCCTGGTCGTAATGCTAGTTATGCTGGTGAGTTACCGCTGCTCTGATATCCAGAAGTTATTCCCGGCTGTATTTAAAAACACAACCAAATTATTGGGCTAATAATGTAAGAAATAACACGTAAAAAAATACTGCAAAGTTTCCTAAGAGCTAGAAGCACAGCAGCCCTATCTGTCTGCGCCGTTTTCATGGATCATTGCTAGATTACCTTCTCATTTGAGTTTTGCTATCCTATGGTCTTTTACTGTTTAGCGACAGTGGCGAGTGTCAGGTGTGGCTGAAGGAATCTGATGTGTGGGGCTAGTGTGGATGATGGAATCTGAGGTGTGGGGCTAATGTGGAGGACGCAGGGGCAGTGGAGGGTCACTCTGGACTGGCCAAGAGATTAGGAGTCAGATTGCCGGGAGGTAGTGAGGTATCCTGACACACACACACACACCACACCACACTACACTACACTACACCCACAAACACATGGGCACCCCCCCACACACACACACAACACACACACACACACACACACACACACAGAGAGACAGACAGACAAAGCTCTGAGCCAGGAAATCGGAGGTCAGCTGATCAACAACACCCCTGGACAATTTCAAGGTCCCTTTGAGTGTCCACAATAACGCAGGAGACAAAGGTGTCAAGGAGGGGGCGTGGCCGGCTACGAGAGGGATAGGAATCATTTGTGACATCGTGAGGAAGGATATTGATCGAATAGGACCATACTGAGAGTTAAAGGAAGCTTCTGAGAGGGACTGAGTCAGAGAGAAGTTGTGTGCAGGAGTCAGAATGTGTTTGCATTGAGAGTAAAGAAAATGAGAGAAAAGCCCTTAGTTTGACTCTCTCTTTGCCAAGCTCAGTGATGCCTTCAGGATTTAAGGTAATCAGTTCCTCATGTAACAGTAATTTACCTGTTTACCTTTTCACCCCATACAGCGTGAGAGCGACTTTAATTCCTCATTTAATGGATGAAACATGCCTCAGCATCATGTGAAATTTAATCAAATCAAAATGTATTTGTCACATGCGCCGAATACAACAGGTGTACAGTGAAATGCTTACTTAAAATACCTTAACCAACAATGCAGTTTTAAGAAAAAAAAGTGTACGGGTTAGGATCCCGTTATTCTCCTCCGGCGCCATCAAACTCTTTTTATGTAGTTTAAGCCGTGCACTATTCTTATCCGAACCAATTGCTGTCGTGAATATATTTTATATCGGCACCACAAAAATGATATTTCTCATACAGTGACTGTGCACGGATCCCCAGTCAATTTATTTATTCAATATAATGGATTTCATGGGTCCCCATTTTATTTTGAAAGAGTTTGCTTTCTAATGCAGGCATAAAAAGCTTTGGAAAAACAGTTGAGAAATGACGGACTAAAGACCAAGAACCGTGCAGGACACAGATTAACATAGCTACTTAAACATTCTCCTCAAACATGTTCCAAAATTGAATTCAAATGTCATTTTCTAGCTAGAAACAGAGAGGGATTGTTGTCAAATCGGTGTTTTGTGAGATGATTATGGAGAATAGACCATGTGAAGTGTGAAGGGGAGCTTCTGAGAGGGATGGAGTCAGATGGGGCAGAGGACATCTCTGTGCTTTTTGAAATATATATTTGTTATTAACTTTTAATTGTACAGCATGTTTAGCCATTGAGACAAGGATCTTATTTGCAAGGCAGGCCTGTGAACGTGAACATACAATAAATAATATCAATACTATAAATACAACTAAATGTATCAAAGCAAAACTCTCACATAATCGCCTCCCTTAAACTCGATCTAAGCTTTCCAATGGAGACCAGCGGGTCTAATTTCAAAGTAGCCTGAAGGCTATTCCATGAGCTGGGGGCATAAATCTCAAAGCATTTTCCCCCAGGTCAATGGAGACCCGCGGGACCTCCAGAAGCAGCCAGTCCAGAGAGCTGGTGTGAAAATGTCTCGATCTCCTGTTAGTATGTGAGCTGAAGTAGCGGGGGAGTCTCCGAGTAACTGCTTTATATGCAATAAGTAGCCAATACTGGGCTCTTCTGGTAGTCCGAGACTCCCAGCCAACAGAACTACACAAAATGCAGTGATGTGTACAAAATTTGGCCCCAGTGATAAAACACAGTGCTGAGTGATAGACTGAAACTAAAGGTTTTATTGCAGAGGCTGCTGCATGCATGTAGATTTTATCACCATAATTAACTACTGGGAAAAGCGTTGCTTGAACAATCTTCCTTCTACTTTCCAAAGTGAGGCAGGATTTATTTCTATAAAAGAAACCTTTATTAACCCTCCACCCCTTTGTAGGACACACATACATATCTTTTTTTGTTTTTACAGCTTTTCTGCTACATATGCATACATTTTGCATATACATTTGAAATGAATTGTACTTTTATATATAGCAATCAATAATAACACACTACAGAACATAAACTCTTTAATCACATCCCCCAGCCACTCTCAGCCCATCCCATCTATTCATAGAATATGTCCCATGGAATCGGTACATCGGAAATCTCTTCCCATGTATTTTACATTCTTAATTCTCTACGTTTTTTTTGTCAGTTTTTCAACGTGTGTTTTTAAGAGTGCTTACTCTCAATCCGAATAGCCAATCACTTATAATGGGGAACTTGCTCCATTTGGGCTCCATTCAGTGTGCAAATATGCAGGTCCTCAGGGTCAAAATAACGAGACAGAGAGAACAGCTGAAATGTGTTTTTATTAGCATTTAGCACTAGTTGAAGATCAGTAAGCATTTTTTTAAAATTGAGTCAATGCCGAGGGTCATGAATGGCCTACTGTACTGAGGGGGCACTGAGGAATACAGGTGTGTGCACACACTTCTCCAACATTGTTGTACGTTGGGAAGGTACAACTCATCACTTAAGGAGTTTCCAATACTCCTCTTTGTATTTTCAGCTTGAAGGAGGACAACATAGTGGAATCATCCTTGGAGACAGTGGGTATGCACAGACCAACTTCTTGTTCACCCCCCACCTCCATGCAATAGGACCTGAGCAACAATGGGTCAACCAAGTTCATATCCAGAAGTGTTGTGGAGCGCACATTTGGTATATGGAAAAGTTGTTTCCAGTGTCTCAGAAACACATTAGGCTTTCAAACAAGAAAATGCTGCATTGTTATAATTGCAGCAGTGCTTCACAAAAACCTCAAGCAGCGTGGCTGCCCAGATCCTGGCATTGAAGATGAGGATGACCCAGATGATCCCATGGTTGAAGCAGACAGTGACAGAAATGGACAAACCTGCAGAGACGTTTTTACTATGCTCCACTTCTCACCAAAAAAAAGATAGTTTCAGTGATTGAAGAAAACAATAGCCATGGATTGGTAACGAAAAGGGTTTTAATTCACAAATGGAAATACCGGGACCCCAAACTGGTGCTTGTTTGTGAAGAACATTGGTACTGTTACTGCTTCATGTTTGTCTCCTCTTCCTTCATAGCCAACTCAACATGAATGATTTGCAGCTTCACATCATGATCTTCTTTTACGTACATTGGTTTGCACACGCACAAAATTCCATGGTAAGTTTCTCATGCATGCTCAGCCTCTTTGTCTTTGTCCTCCGGCCCGGGTCAGTGACACAACCTTCCTTCCTGTCTGCTGCAGATGTAGCGGGCTGACCTTCCTCCGGTCTTATTCTCTCCAAGCTATGGTGATCATCTCCCTCTAGAAAATGATTACATTGCTGCATTAGATGACAGAATTTCTTCAAGGGATGAGTTCATTACGTCATTTGCATAATGGGAGTGCAAGAGATGACTGACAACATTACATCTTCCCTGCAATCCAGGAATGGCCCATGTTGAATGGATGTGTCCTAACAAATGAGGATTGGAACCATCTCCCATCTGAACTGTCCAAATGGTCATCATCAGGGGTACAATCCAGGGGTTGCTGGCTATCACTGATCCCGGTCAACAAGTCCCCCAGTTTATCTGTCTCTAATCCTACTTGGGGTCCGCCACCAGTCGTGAAACACTCCCTACGAGCAACATCATTTACCTTCTTTAATTTGAATTACATTTTCTTTCCACATGACCTTAAAAGAAATACGAAAATATAGAAATGAGATGAGTAATTATGGAGGATAGTGTTTGAGTTACATTTCTGTCACAAATAAATGTAGGCCCCACTGTTGTTACACAAGAAAACTACCATTTCAAAGTGACTCTTTGTAAAAGTGGGACAACAGTAAATACAGTATCTTACCTGAAGTTGTTGTAGCTTCCTTTTGTTGACATTTTCCTTTGAGTTGAATTCATTACAGATGGTTGTCCAGGGCGTTCTTCTTCTTGTTTTCTGTTGATGAATCTGTTTGTTCTCCATAACTGGGTGGTTTGACATAATTCAGTTGAAGAGGGTTTTTTCAAAGTCACAGAAATTCTTTGAATGTTTTCTTTTACCTCTGTCCATTGTTTGGTTTTGGTGACTTGCTCCAATTCCACACAATGCGTATGTATTAGTGTCTCATCCCTAGTTTTTGAAGCATCCTTTGGTCAGCACTAAGTGCACATCGTTAATCTAATTTACCTTAGTCTGGGACTCCGTAATCTAGAACTAATTAACCTGAAGTTAAGCAACGTCTCAGAAAACCATTTTTAAAATCTGGATTAATTTAAGTAGAATTAGCCTAGTCCTGATTGAAATAAAACTGTCTGTGAAACCGCCCCATTGTGTCCTGTCCGTTAGTAGCATGATGACTGATCTAGGCCTATTCCACACAACCTTTGAACAAGTAAGAAATGGTCAACCATATCAAACGCTTTTGACAGGTCCAGAAATAAGGCAACACAATGACTTGATGAACCACAGCACATCATCTAAGACAAGTGTAGCTACTGAAACAGTGCTATGTCTCGGTCTAAAACCAGATTTGTGCTCATTGAGAATAAAATGAGATGTTAAAACCGTTCTAAACTGGGAGTTAGCCAGGTACTCTAATACATTTGGCAAGGGAAGATAGCTTGGAAATTGGACGATAGTTATCCAAGTCAGAAGGCTCTCCACCTTACATACAGTACACAACATGCTAAGAGAGGCAGAGTGGTTAGCCAGGACTGGACCGTTGGAATGGGGAAGGAGGAATGGACGCCAACCAACCCTGGTTTGTGAGATGACTTACTGTACATGCCACTGTTTTACCTCATTAAAAACATGTTGTTCTTTACAATGTTTTGCACTTCCTTCGATCGCATGTCCTGGTTAATACCTGACTTCTTTACTCCACTGTTATTATCCCTATAACCTGGCAACCTGAAAACCACAAACGTGTATTGGAAATAGTTGGTTATGCAATACCAGTTATGCCATTTCGAGCAATAAACATATTTACAGTAATACATTACATAACATGAAAAATGACCCTAAAACCCTACGTCCCTGTCACCTGCCGCTGAGGATAAGCATCTTTACCCAGGACTGTAGTGTTTATGAGAAGTACTCTCATGCAGTGATTGTGCTGTTGCTGACTGCATCCCCTGTCCTCTGCTCGGCCTGCATGGTCGTGTGCATTAGGACTCAGTGCCAGCCACTGCTCTAAATCATCCTGGACTGGCTGGCCGGCCGGCAGAGTGCTCAGTTCTATGAGACCTGGTCAGAGCCCTTGACTTTGTGTCTTGATTAAACGTCTCCTCTAATGGACTCATATAGTCCCAGGCTCATTGCCTGGTAGTGATCAGGTCCTGCAGGGACTGTACTACTAGTAATAGCAGCAGAGGGTTAACTATTAGGCCATTTTATGAGGACCTTGTCCAATTGTCCTCAGACCAGGGGACTTGAATGTGAAAAACGGACCCTTTAGGCTTCACGGTGGTGGATGCTGCCCCAGAAAACAACTATGTCACCATTAAGAGTCCTGAGTTAGATCATCACCTCATGTACTCTGTCATGTTTGGTTCCACATCCCACAAAGCACCATTCTCTAGAAGCAGCTGGAACCAAAGCGTTGGAGATGAAGAAGATGAAGAAATCTGTAATGTGTTGTTCACCAGTGGTCACGTCCACTCGCTCACTGTCTAATGCTTATACCAGTACTTCCTGCAGCAAATCTGAACTGCTCCCCCCAACCTTCTCCCACATCCACCCCTGCTATGCTCATTTAATTTTACTCGGATCATTTTAATCATGGGACTCCTCAGAGTCGCTCACTTGTACAGTAATGTCAGGGAGAAATGGATCATGGCAATTTATTATCATTGTCATCAGCCCAAAAACAATTATTTCCTTGGATTAAATGAAATGCAAAATATGTGAAGCGCATTATCTCTCTTCTACACTAGATCAGATTAGAAGTTGAACAGTCACATGTATATGGTTGCAGGTGTACTTACATGGGACAGTGAAATCTTCAACTCTGAGCTCCAACAATGAGAAAAAAAACAATACAAGTAATAACTAAAAATAGACATGAAATACATATTAACACTGTAACAATGGGGGGAGGAGGACAGGGGGAGGCTGACTAGTGGTGGATATTCAGCAGCCTGATGATCTAGTGGTAGAAGCTCTTGGCCAGTCTTCCAGTTTTTGCCATGATGCTCCTGTAATGCTCGCATTTTAGTGATGGAAGCGGGGAGAACAAGACGTGGCTGGGGTCCCTGATGATCTTTTTGGCTTGCCTGGGACGCCTGGTGTTGTAGGTGTCCTGGAGGGCAGGCAGTGTGCACCCACCCTCTGTAGCGCCTTGAGGTCGGTGGAGTTGCACTCGATGGTGCTCCTGTAGAACACTGTGAGTCCTTAGGGACAGGACGGATTTCTTCATTATCCTGAGGTTGAAGAGTCGCTGTCGTGCCTTCTTCACCGCGGTGTCCGTATGGTCAGCTGCTCGGAGATACGCAGAGGAACTTTACGTTTTTGACTGTGTTCACAGCAGCCCTGTTGATGAGGATGGATGCATGCCCATGCCGGTGCCCACAGCAGCCCTGTTGATGAGGATGGATGCATGCCCATGCCGGTGCCCACAGCAGCCCTGTTGATGAGGATGGATGCATGCCCATGCCGGTGCCCACAGCAGCCCTGTTGATGAGGATGGATGCATGCCCATGCCGGTGCCCACAGCAGCCCTGTTGATGAGGATGGATGCATGCCCATGCCGGTGCCCACAGCAGCCCTGTTGATGAGGATGGATGCATGCCCATGCCGGTGCCCACAGCAGCCCTGTTGATGAGGATGGATGCATGCCCATGCCGGTGCCCACAGCAGCCCTGTTGATGAGGATGGATGCATGCCCATGCCGGTGCCCACAGCAGCCCTGTTGATGAGGATGGATGCATGCCCATGCCGGTGCCCACTTCCTCCTGAAGTCCACAATTAGTTCCTTTGTTTTTATGATGTTGAGGGAGATGTTGTCTACCTCCTCCCTGTAGGCCATCTCGTCGATATTGGTAATCAGGACTTCTACTGTTGTCGTCATCGAACGTGGGTATACAGGGAGTACAGGAGGGGACTGTCGACGCACCCTTGTTGGACCCCAGTGTTGAGAGTCTGTGTCGAGGAGGTAATGTTGCCTACCTTCACCACTTGGGGAACGGCCTGACAGGAAGTCCTAGGACCCAGTTGCATAGGGAGGAGGTCGGACTCAGGGCTGTGAGCTTTGTGGTGAGCTAAGAGGGCACTATGGTATTGAAGGCCGAGCTGTAGTCGATGAACAACATCCTCACATACTGTATGCATTCCTTTTGTCCTTTTCTACAAAATGTACCCATGTAGAAGTAATATAGAAATATACTTTGTCAGGAGCAGTGCTCATTTCCAGTGCCGGTACTGTTTATATTTGGGTGCAGGAGCTCCACAATACTGCTGAGCTAATATTCTGTAAGAGGAACAGGAGCTCAAGCAGTAGAACATTTGAGGTGTCGGTACTCTGCTCCGGTGAGCTCTGCCCAAGTCGAGCGCTGGTCAGGAGACAATTTGCACTTTATAGCTCAAGAGAGAATGAATGTATTCAATAATCAGTAGGGTTTTCAATAGTGTCTGTCTGGTATGCTTGAGATAGACACTGGGTGAAATAAAACGCCTACTAACAAAATATTACTGCCTTTGAGAGTACTCTATCTGGGTAATTCCACAAGAGATAATGGACTAAGATCAGCATGTCTCGCTGCCTGTCCTATTGTAAATGCTTGCTCTGCATGGGGTGAATGGGAACAATGATTCATGAGTAAACAGAGCTAGCTGACCCAGCAGCCTTCTCCTCGTATCCAGGAGGCAGGAGCCCAGTATGATCCGACAGGGAGCCAAGCCTCCACTGTCTACCCATCACCAGTCACAGGTACTCTGCCAGCTTGCAGGACCATGCCAGGATGCCATCCCATGTGCCAGCTGCTGAGGGACCTGCATGACTCCGCTCGCTGCTGGTCAAATGTCAGCCCACAGCTGCCGGGAAACAGAGAGGGAAGTGCTGTCTGTGTCGGTACTGTAACTCAAACAGCACCAGCCACTAATGTGTTCTTTTAACCATCAGTGTAGAATAACAACCATCTGGCTGCTGTACGCAAACACAACTGGAGTAGAGCAGAGGATGAGGTAAGATTACAGTCATAAGGAACAAATGAATAATGTGTAGATGGTAAAACACGTGTAATGAATGGAGATGTTCAGACACAAAGAACTGAGCTTCCGGAAAGCCTGTCTATTTTTCCAATTGATGAATTGATCAGACGAGAGTGACATGTTGTCCGTCTGTCTAACACCTGAATCACTGTTGTGAATTACAGATCTTTCTGCTTTTTCTGTCCAGCACCTGAAGAAGTGAAATTATCTTTCATCAAATGTTTAAATGATTCACAAGGAAGAAGTCCCTTAACACATTAGAGAAAAGATGGAGGCAGTGAACCAAGTCTCACTGCAACTCCTCATAGACATTTGGAATATTCACTTGTGTGCAGTCATCTCTCTTGTTTGTTTAGTGAGTGTAAAAAGAAACCTAGCAACCTTTTTAAACTCGGCTCTCTCGTTTTCCCTGTAGATATTGGCTTTGTTCCATGTATTGTTCCCACTTCCCAGAGTCCTCTCTGGTAAACTCTTGCTATTGTCTGTGTATAAATAGTTGGAGAAGTACATTGTACGTTGTTGCCTTGACAGCAACATACAGCATCATTACAAGGCACAAGCAAAAGGGTGGTGAGCGAAACCCTAAGAGACACTTCCCAACCAAAGTGTGTGTGTGTGCGTGATTGCGTGCGTGCGTGCGTGTGTGTGTGTCTGCGTTGTCATCTGTTGATTGAACATGCAGATCTCCTTTGCGGATGTGTGTTTTTAATCAGTGCACTTCTGAGTACAGGGACCGTGATTTTCCAATCAGGCAGAAGAAGCATTGTAGTTGGGAATTCAGCTAGGAACAAACTGCAGTAAACAGAAGAAACAGCCATGTGGAATGTAAATGAAATCATTACTGAAGGTGACAGGGTTTTGTAACAGGAACACATAACATACACATACTGCTGCTTATTCTAATGTTACATAGCCAGGCATTCTAATCAGCTCTCAGAAACATGCTTCAAACACAGTAAACTGCTTCAAGCACAAGATGAGGCTTTCACATTTCTGTATGCTGTCACCGTACAGCAACAGTAATCCTCAACTCAAATGGAACTCTATGTTTGCATTAAACTGCACCTCAGTGTCCAAATGGCAAGTTACTTATCAGTCCTTATAGCCTGATGTACCTTGATAGGAAAACTTCAGACTGTATTTCACTCAATCCAAGTCACAGCTGTTTTTCAAGGGCGCCGAGAACAGTCGAACATTCGCAGATAAGGAGAGTCAAGAGGTTGGATGTGTTGAGTACATTTCATGTGTCTTTTTTTGCAAAGGTCTGCTAGCTAAAATCAGAGGTATCTAGGTTACTCAGCCAGCACTGCTAGAGACTGGAGCCAGCCTGAGGTTAGGTTACTCAGCCAGCACTGCTAGAGACTGGAGCCAGCCTGAGGTTAGGTTACTCAGTCAGTGTTGCTAGAGACTGGAGCCAGCCTGAGGTTAGGTTACTCAGCCACACTGCTAGAGACTGGAGCCAGCCTGAGGTTAGGTTACTCAGCCACACTGCTAGAGACTGGAGCCAGCCTGAGGTTAGGTTACTCAGCCAGCACTGCTAGAGACTGGAGCCAGCCTGAGGTTAGGTTACTCAGCCACACTGCTAGAGACTGGAGCCAGCCTGAGGTTAGGTTACTCAGCCACACTGCTAGAGACTGGAGCCAGCCTGAGGTTAGGTTACTCAGCCACACTGCTAGAGACTGGAGCCAGCCTGAGGTTAGGTTACTCAGCCACACTGCTAGAGACTGGAGCCAGCCTGAGGTTAGGTTACTCAGCCAGCACTGCTAGAGACTGGAGCCAGCCTGAGGTTAGGTTACTCAGCCACACTGCTAGAGACTGGAGCCAGCCTGAGGTTAGGTTACTCAGCCACACTGCTAGAGACTGGAGCCAGCCTGAGGTTAGGTTACTCAGCCAGCACTGCTAGAGACTGGAGCCAGCCTGAGGTTAGGTTACTCAGCCAGCACTGCTAGAGACTGGAGCCAGCCTGAGGTTAGGTTACTCAGCCAGCACTGCTAGAGACTGGAGCCAGAATGAGGCTAGGTTACTCCAGCCGTCCATGGACATTAGTGTGAGATGCATCACAGCAGGTGGCCTGGAAGACAAGGGAAAAATATGTACATGGGCCTGTCTGCCCTTCTCTTCCCTACCATCTGGCCTGTCTGCCTTTCTCTTCCTCAGCCACTGGCCTGTCCTGTCTGCATTTCTCTTTCCCAGCCTCTGGCCTGTCTGCCCTTCTCTTTCCCAGCCTCTGGCCTGTCTGCCCTTCTCTTTCCCAGCCTCTGGCCTGTCTGCCCTTCTCTTCCCCAGCCTCTGGCCTGTCTGCCCTTCTCTTCCCCACCATCTGGCCTGACTGCCCTTCTCTTCCCCAGCCTATGGCCTGTCTGCCCTTCTCTTCCCCAGCCTCTGGCCTGTCTGCCCTTTTCTTCCCCAGCCTCTGACATGGCCTAGCTGATCTTCCCTTCCCAGCCTCTGGTCTGGCCTAGCTGACCTTCCCTTCCCAGCCTCTGGTTTGGTCTGTCTGCCCTTCCCTTCCCCAGCCTCTGGCCTGTCTGCCTTTCTCTTCCTCAGCCTCTGGCCTGGCCTGTCTGCCTTTCACTTTCCCAGCCTCTGGCCTGTCTGCCCTTCTCTTTCCCAGCCTCTGGCCTGTCTGCCCTTCTCTTTCCCAGCCTCTGGCCTGGCCTGTCTGCCCTTCTCTTTCCCAGCCTCTGGCCTGGCCTGTCTGCCCTTCTCTTTCCCAGCCTCTGGCCTGGCCTGTCTGCCCTTCTCTTTCCCAGCCTCTAGCCTGGCCTGTCTGCACTTCTCTTCCCTAGCCTCTTGCCTGGGCTCATACACACTAAAAAATGTTCTCTGGGAAGGGAGATGGTTCTATGTTGAACCATAATGGCTCAAATAACCCTTTGAGTTCTTCAATTGTTATTTACAGTTCACAAAATGTATTTTTGCTCTTTTAGTGATAATTAAAATGTAGAGGAGGTGGCTCTGTCACGTTCACTGTCTTCAAACTCCCTGTCATAGATGAGCCAAGGCGCAGCGTGCATGTAATTCCACATCTTTTAATAAAGTTAAACTTTCACAGCAAAAAAAAACAGGTAAACCGAAAACCGACCGTGACGCAACCGTGGCGCACACAAGCACACACAGAAAATAAATAATTACCCACAAACATTAGGTGGGGGAAAGGCTGCCTAAGTATGATTCCCAATCAGAGACAACGATAGACAGCTGCCTGGTGGTGTGGGGGTGCTTTGCTGGTGGCACTATCTGAGATTTATTTAGAATTCAAGGCACACTTAACCAGCATGGCTACCACAACATTCTGCAGCGATACGCCATCCCACCTGGTTTGCACTTAGTGGGACTGTAACGGCGTTCTTTTGTTGTTGAAGGAGAGTCGGACCGAAATGCAGCGTGTAAGTTACTCATGTTTATTTAATGAAGACAAAACGAACGAACTAACACGAATAACTAATAAATACAAAAAAACAACAAACAGAACGAAACCTAATACAGCCTGACTGGTGCAACCTACACAGAGACAGGAACAATAACCCACGAAATGCAAAGCGAAAACCAGGCTACCTAAATACGGTTCCCAATCAGCGACAACGAGAAGCACCTGACTGATTGAGAACCGCCTCAGGCAGCCAACCTAATTAACACACACACACACACCCCTAATCAACTACAATCCCAAACACTACAAACCCCAATACAAAAATACAATACATAATAACCCCATGTCACACCCTGGTCTGACTAACTAATAAACTAAAACACACAATACTAAGACCAAGGCGTGACAGAACCCCCCTAAGGTGCGGACTCCCGAACGCACCTCAAAACATTAGGGAGGGTCCGGGTGGGCGTCTGTCCATGGTGGCGGTTCCGGCTCCGGACGTGGACCCCACTTCATAATTGTCATTGTTCCTCCCCTTCGCGTCCATGGATAATCCACCCTAACCGCCGACCATGGCCGAATAGTCCTCACCCAGAACCCTACATAATAGAGGAGCAGCTCGTGACTGAGGGGCAACTCGGGACTAAGGCAGCTCGGGACTGAGGGGCAGCTCAGGACTGAGGGGCAGCTCGGGACTGAGGGGCAGCTCGGGACTGAGGGGCAGCTCAGCACTGAGAGGCAGCCCAGCACTGAGAGGCAGCCCAGTACTGAGAAAAAGCCCAGTACTGAGATGAAGCCCAGCCAGGAAGTTGAATCCGGCAGATCCTGGCTGACTGGCGGATCCTGGCTGACTGGCAGATCCTGGCCGACTGGCAGATCCTGGCTGACTGGCGGATCCTGGCCGACTGGCGGATCCTGGCTGACTAGCAGATCTGGCAGATCCTGGCTGACTGGCGGATCCTGGCTGACTGGCGGATCCTGGCTGACTGGCAGATCCTGGTTTACTGGCGGATCCTGGCTGACTAGCAGATCTGGAAGAGTCTGGTTGACTGGCAGATCTGGAAGGGTCTGGTTGACTGGCAGATCTGGAAGAGTCTGGTTGACTGGCAGATCTGGAAGAGTCTGGTCGACTGGCAGATCTGGAAGAGTCTGATCGACTGGCAGATCTGGAAGAGTTTGGTCGACTGGCAGATCTGGAAGAGTCTGGCTGACTGACAGATCTGGCTGCTCCATGCAGACTAGCTGCTCCATGCAGACTAGCAGCTCAGGCTGCTGTATACAGACAGGAGGCTCCGGCAGCGCTGTAGAGGAGGAAGGCTCTAGAACCGCTGAACAGACGGGAGATTCAGACAGCGCAGGAGAGGGAGAAAGCGCTGGCTGCGCTGAACAGGCGAGGCGCACTGTAGGCCTGATGCGTGGTGCTGGCACTGGTGGTATTTGACCGAGGACACGCACAGAAAGCCTAGTGCGGGGAGCTGCTACTGGAGGGCTGGGGTGTGGAGGTGGTTCTGGATAGACCGGACCGTGCAGGCGCACTGGAGCTCTTGAGCACCGAGCCTGCCCAACCTTACCTGGTTGAATACTCTCGGTTGCCCTGCCAGTGCTGTGAGGAGAAATAGCCCGCACTGGGCTATGTAGGCGAACCGGAGACACAGAGCGCAAGGCTGGTGCCATGAAAACCGGCCCAAGGAGACACACTGGAGAAAGGATGCGTAGAGCCGGCTTCATAGCATTTGGCTCGACGCTCAATCTAGCCCGGCCGATACGCGGAGCTGAAATATACCGCACTGGGCTATGCACCCGCACTGGGGACACCGTGCGCACCACTGCATAATACGGTGCCTGCCCGGTCTCTCTAGCCCCCCGGTAAGCACAGGGAGATTGCGCAGGTCTCCTACCTGACGCAGCCCTACTCCCTGATAGCCCCCCCCCCAAAAAAATTTTGGGGCTGCTTTTCGGGCTTCCTTGCCAACCGTGTTCCCTCGTATCGTCGGCTCCAATCTCCGGCTGCCTCTGCTCTCCTTAGTGCCTCCACCTGCTGCCATGGGAGGCGATTTCTTCCGGCCAATATCTCCTCCCAAGTGTAGCAACCTTTACCATCCAGCACGTCTTCCCATGTCCATTCTTCGAATAATTCCTCCTCCCTTTGCTGCTCCAGCTGTCGCTGCCTGTTAACACGCTGCTCCTGTTTGCGCTGCTCCTGTCTGTTGACACGCTGCTCGGTCCGAGTGTGGTGGGTGATTCTGTAACGGCATTCTTTTGTTGTTGAAGGAGAGTCGGACCGAAATGCAGCGTGTAAGTTACTCATGTTTATTTAATGAAGACAAAACGAACAAACTAACACGAATAACTAATAAATACAAAAAAACAACAAACAGAACGAAACCTAATACAGCCTGACTGGTGCAACCTACACAGAGACAGGAACAATCACCCACGAAATGCAAAGCGAAAACCAGGCTACCTAAATACGGTTCCCAATCAGCGACAACGAGAAGCACCTGACTCTGATTGAGAACCGCCTCAGGCAACCAACCTAATTAACACACACACACACCCCTAATCAACTACAATCCCAAACACTACAAACCCCAATACAAAAATACAATACATAATAACCCCATGTCACACCCTGGTCTGACTAACTAATAAACTAAAACACACAATACTAAGACCAAGGCGTGACAGGGACTATCATTTGTTTTTCAACAGGACCATGACCCAGGCTGTGTAAAGGCTATTTGACTAAGAAACAGAGTGATGGAGTGCTGCATCAGATGAACTGGTCTCCACAATCACACGATCTCAACCTAATTGAGATGGTTTGGGATGGGTTGGACTGCAGATTGAAGTAAAAGCAGCCAACAAGTGCTCAGCATATGTGGGAACTCCTTTAAGACCGTTGGAAAAGCATTCCTCTTGAAGCTGGTGGAGAAATTGCCAAGAGTGTGCAAAGCTGTCGTCAAGGCAAAGGGAGGCTACTTTGAAGAATCTAAAATCTAAAATATATTTTGATTTGATTAACACTTTTTTGGTTACTACATGATTCCATATGTGTTATTTCATAGTTTTGATGTCTTTACTGTTATTCTACAATGTAGAAAATAGTAAAGATAAAGAAAAACCCTTGAATGAGTAGGTGTGTCCAAACTTTTGACTGGTACTGTAAACATTGCATTCGGAAAGTATTCATGCTCCTTGACTTTTTCCACATTTGTTACGTTACAGTCTTCTTCATCAAGGATCTCTCTGTACTTTTCTTCGTTCATCTTCCCCTCAATCCTGACTAGTCTCCCAGTCCCTGCCGCTGAAGAACAACCCCACAGCATGATGCTGCCACTACCATGCTTCACCTTTGGGATGGTCCCAGGATTCCTCCAGTTGTGACAATTGGCATCCAGGCCAAAGAGTCTTGGTTTCATCAGACCAGAGATTCTTGTTTCTCATGGTCTGGGAGTCTTTTTGGTGCCTTTTGACAAACTCCAAGTTGGCTGTCATGTGCCTTTTACTGAGGAGTGGCTTCCTTTTGGTCACTCTACCATAAAGGCCTGATTGGTGGAGTGCTGCAGAGATGGTTGTCCTTGTGGAAGGTTCTCCCATCTCCACAGAGGAACTCTGGATCTCTGTCAGAGTGCCCATCGGGTTCTTGGTCATCTCCCTAACCAAGGCCCTTCTCTCCCAATTGCTTAGTTTGGCCAGGCTGTCAGGTCTAGAAAGATTATTGGTGATTCTAAACTTCTAACATTTAAGAATGATGGAGGCCACTGTGTTCTTGGGGACCTTCAATGCTGCAGAAATGTTTTAGTACCCTTCCTCAATCTGTGCCTCTACAAAATCCTGTCTTGGCTCTCTATGGACAATTCCTTTGACCTCATGGTTTGGTTTTTGCTCTGACATGCACTGTCAACTGTGAGACCTTATATAGACAGGTGTGTGCCTTTCCAAATCATGTCCAATCAATTGAATTTATCACAGGTGGACTCCAATCAAGTTGTAGAAACATCTCAAGGATAATCAATGGAAACAGGATGCACCTGAGCTCAATTTCGAGCCTCAGAGCAAAGGGTCTGAATACTTATGTAAATAAGGTGTTTTTTGTGTTGTTTTTTAAACATTTGCAAAAGTGTATAAAAAACTGTTTTTGCTTTGTCATTATGGGCTATTATGTTTAGAATGAGGGAAAACATGTATTTAATACATTTTAGAAGAAAGCTGTAACATAACAAAATGTGGAAAAAGTCAAGGGGTCTGAATACTTTCCGAATGCACTGTACATCACTTTATTGAATGGTTCTTTGTCGTATGCACTGTATATAACCTTATTTAATGGTGCTTTATAGAACCTTAGCAAAGGGTTCTATATAGCACCAAAAAGGGTTCCACTATGGTTACAAGCCAAAGAACCCCCATCTGGTAATATTTAGAACCATTATTTGTTGTGTGTACTGGACCTAGGCTAGGTGTGGGTTTGAAGCTTGACAGCCACTCTAACTGCACAACAATTGATGTCAGAAATGTGTGTCCAGAGGGTAGACTGTGTAATTAACGGGGGCTGAACTGGCCAGTTCTTGCCATAATTGGAATGAACGTACGTGGACGTTAGTACCTTCAGGCTCAGGCACCATCAAAGCCTGATATCTGGCAGGCTGTTAGTCCCTGTCTGGACTGCAGCATCAGTGTGTGTGGAAAGCAGGCATGTTTCAGAGAAGATGGTCAAGATGTCAAATGTAATTTTAGCTTGGCCGGCTCCCTGGTTTTCATGAACGTCAATAGCTGACAATTTTCAGAGGTTATGCATCATTCAAATGCTGCTGGACTCAACTAATTGGTCTCCTCTGATTTGAAAACATTTCAGTCTAGCAGTCGTTGAAGTTTTTTTTTTCTCCATCAGAACTTTTCATTCTCAGAAAACAAGTAATATGAGTCAGAAGCTTTTGTTGTCCTGGGCTTATTTCTCTCTCTACTTGTGCTTTTCTGAAAGAAAGAAACAATATCTCATAAAAGAGCACTCGAGAAGAGTGAGTTTAACAGCACAAGGGAACGTTTACTGCCCAGAGAACCTGCTTGTAGTTTTATCACATCTCTGTCAATCAACTCCTCACTGCATTTCTAAGGAAACTTCTTTTCTTTTCTCGTAAAGGAACACTTTTGGTTGAGAATATGCAAATCCAAGGCCGAGTGGAAGACCCAGGCAGAACCATCTCTCTCTCCCTCCGAGACAACTACAACCACTGGGTCATACTGGACCCGGTCAGACAAAGGCTGTACCTCAACAGCACCGGCAGGGCCCTCGACCGAGACGTAAGTCCTCTGACGCTCACTATGACTTATCCATATGTTTGTCTGTGGAGAATAGAACTCAAAAGGGTTTGTGGATTTGGATTCCTGTACACAGCAGGTTAGCTATATATGCGTACATTCCCTTAAACTACATCCTGAGGTAAAGTAAAGCTCCACACGATAATGTAGCTTCTTTCTATTCAGTGTTTTGTTTGTTGTTCATTCTTCTAATGGGCATGTATACATTCATAGTGTACTGCACAGGTCCACTTTGTACACAGGACAGTGGGTAAAAGCTTCTGCTAAATGGTATATGCTCATGTACCGGTGTTAGACTAGTTTGTGATAATCACAGAGATTAAAAGGTAGACTATGAGGCTAGATGTTGTACACATCCATATCAGTCCTGTACTTCAGTGTGAACCAGTTTGAAAGGAGACACATGGCCATAGAATTAGGAAAAATAACTCTCAAATGACCCTGTCTCCTCCTGTCCTCGGTTTGTACTGAAAAGATACCTATTTAGTCTCTCGAGGCAGACGTTCCCCTCGGTCTGGGATTTCCGAGGCTAAAACTTCTTCCTTCCTTTTAGCCCCCGTCCTACATCCATTCCATCGTTGTCCAGGTCCAGTGCACCAATGAGCTGGTCGGGACCGTCATTTTACACGAGGTGCGCATTGTGGTGAGGGATCGCAATGACAACGCACCCCGATTCCAGCAGCCTCGCTACTATGTCGCCATAAATGAGGTAAGGCCCCCAGGACAGCCTAGGTAAATCTTTTATTACAATCCAAGACGATGTGTGAGCAGTATTTCATTACTTAGCATTAAATATTTCAGTCCGTTCAATCTGAATAGGGCCATACGATTTGAAAAAAATGCTGTAAAAATGTGAAATATTAGCGGTTGCTCAGTGACCGTGGACTGGTAGGTACGGGTAATAACTTCAAATCTAATTAAATGTATTCAGATGGAGCTTTTTGACTGTTAAAAAAGGGGCTGAGTCTTTGGTCATTAAAATGACTGTAACGGTAATACATGACTGGGTAATATAATGACATACGTATCATGTGTGGACCATGGCCCATTCTGGAGACTTCCTGATTCTCGGTGTGGTTTAACAGTGGTGGACCATATCCCATTCTGGAGACTTCCTGATTCTCTGTGTGGTTTAACAGTGGTGGACCATGGCCCATTCTGGAGACTTCCTGATTCTCTGTGTGGTTTAACAGTGGTGGACCATGGCCCATTCTGGAGACTTCCTGATTCTCTGTGTGGTTTAACAGTGGTGGACCATGGCCCATTCTGGAGACTTCCTGATTCTCTGTGTGGTTTAACAGTGGTGGACCATGGCCCATTCTGGAGACTTCCTGTCCTGATTCTCTGTGTGGTTTAACAGTTGTGGACCATTGCCCATTCTGGAGACTTCCTGTCCTAATTCTATGTGTGGTTTAACAGTGGTGGACCATGGCCCATTCTGGAGACTTCCTGTCCTAATTCTCTGTGTGGTTTAACAGTGGTGGACCATGGCCCATTCTGGAGACTTCCTCATTCTCTGTGTGGTTTAACAGTGGTGGCCCATGGCCCATTCTGAAGACTTCCTGTCCTGATTATCTGTGTGGTTTAACAGTGGTGGACCATGGCCCATTCTGGAGACTTCCTGTCCTGATTCTCTGTGTGGTTTAACAGTGGTGGACCATGGCCCATTCTGGAGACTTCCTGTTCTGATTCTCTGTGTGGTTTAACAGTGGTGGACCATGGCCCATTCTGGAGACTTCCTGTCCTGATTCTCTGTGTGGTTTAATAGTGGTGGACCATGGCCATTCTGGAGACTTCCTGATTCTCTGTGTGGTTTAACAGTGGTGGCCCATGGCCCATTCTGGAGACTTCCTAATTCTGTGTGTGGTTTAACAGTGGTGGACCATATCCCATTCTGGAGACTTCCTGATTCTCTGTGTGGTTTAACAGTGGTGGACCATATCCCATTCTGGAGACTTCCTGATACTCTGTGTGGTTTAACAGTGGTGGACCATGGCCCATTCTGGAGACTTCCTGTCCTGATTCCCTGTGTGGTTTAACATTGGTGGACCATGGCCCATTCTGGAGACTTCCTGATTCTCTGTGTGGTTTAAAAGTGGTGGACCATGGCCCATTCTGGAGACTTCCTCATTCTCTGTGTGGTTTAACAGTGGTGGACCATGGTCCATTCTGGAGACTTCCTGTCCTGATTCTCTGTGTGGTTTAACAGTGGTGGACCATATCCCATTCTGGAGACTTCCTGATTCTCTGCGTGGTTTAACAGTGGTGGTCCATGGCCCATTCTGGAGACTTCCTGTCCTGATTCTCTGTGTGGTTTAACAGTGGTGGACCATATCCCATTCTGGAGACTTCCTGATTCTCTGTGTGGTTTAACAGTGGTGGACCATGGCCCATTCTGGAGACTTCCTGATTCTCTGTGTGGTTTAACAGTGGTGGACCATTGCCCATTCTGGAGACTTCCAGTCCTAATTCTATGTGTGGTTTAACAGTGGTGGACCATGGCCCATTCTGGAGACTTCCTGTCCTAATTCTCTGTGTGGTTTAACAGTGGTGGACCATGGCCCATTCTGGAGACTTCCTGATTCTCTGTGTGGTTTAACAGTTGTGGACAATGGCCCATTCTGGAGACTTCCTCATTCTCTGTGTGGTTTAACAGTGGTGGCCCATGGCCCATTCTGAAGACTTCCTGTCCTGATTCTCTGTGTGGTTTAACAGTGGTGGACCATGGCCCATTCTGGAGACTTCCTGTCCTGATTCTCTGTGTGGTTTAACAGTGGTGGACCATATCCCATTCTGGAGACTTCCTGTCCTGATTATCTGTGTGGTTTAACAGTGGTGGACCATGGCCCATTCTGGAGACTTCCTGATTCTCTGTGTGGTTTAACAGTGGTGGACCATATCCCATTCTGGAGACTTCCTGGCCTGATTCTCTGTGTGGTTTAACAGTGGTGGACCATGGCCCATTCTGGAGACTTCCTGATTCCCTGTGTGGTTTAACAGTGGTTGTCCATGGCCCATTCTGGAGACTTCCTGTCCTGATTCTCTGTGTGGTTTAACAGTGGTGGACCATATCCCATTCTGGAGACTTCCTGTCCTGATTCTCTGTGTAGTTTAACAGTGGTGGACCATGGCCCATTCTGGAGACTTCCTGATTCTCTGTGTGGTTTAACAGTGGTGGACCATATCCCATTCTGGAGACTTCCTGTCCTGATTCTCTGTGTGGTTTAACAGTGGTGGACCATATCCCATTCTGGAGACTTCCTGTCCTGATTCTCTGTGTAGTTTAACAGTGGTGGACCATGGCCCATTCTGGAGACTTCCTGATTCTCTGTGTGGTTTAACAGTGGTGGACCATATCCCATTCTGGAGACTTCCTGGCCTGATTCTCTGTGTGGTTTAACAGTGGTGGCTCATATCCCATTCTGGAGACTTCCTGATTCTCTGTGTGGTTTAACAGTGGTGGTCCATGGCCCATTCTGGAGACTTCCTGACCTGATTCTCTGTGTGGTTTAACAGTGGTGGACCATATCCCATTCTGGAGACTTCCTGATTCTCTGTGTGGTTTAACAGTGGTGGCCCATATCCCATTCTGGAGACTTCCTGATTCTCTGTGTGGTTTAACAGTGGTGGTCCATGGCCCATTCTGGAGACTTCCTGACCTGATTCTCTGTGTGGTTTAACAGTGGTGGCCCATATCCCATTCTGGAGACTTCCTGAATTTTGATTAGTGCTTTATGAGGTCTGTGCGGTTTCCCGTTTCGATTATTCCAAAATAATCATGGTTTTTCGATTCAGGTTTCACATTTTTTGAGGTACATTAAATGCACTATGCATTATCTGGGTTGAATACTGGAACAACACTGAATAAAACAATGAATAAAAGTCCAATGATTCTTGTATCTGCCCAGTTCGGCTTATCACTTATTAACCATCATTTGCTCACATTGCTTTACTTAAAATAAAGTTATGTGTTTTATTTGATTACTTTATTATTTAATTTCAAGTCATCTCATCTCCATAGAGCTGCTGCCTATGCTGTCTCACAAAATCACTATTTTAGCAGTTCTTCAAAGTAAATACGGCGTACTTGTATGACTGCTGAATACCAACTATTGTTCACTTCGATGATGTATTTTCAGGCTCGAGAAGCAACGGCTTTCTAACCCTCTCGATCACCGTGTTCTCTCTTCTCTCCGTCTCCGCGTCTGCTCCACACTGTTCATATTAAAGCTCAGTGCTCCACCCAGACCGGACAAGTTTAAGCGGGCGCGCATTGGATTATGGTCATTGTAGTTAATTGCCACGTTTTCTGCGCTAAACTATGTAGAATATTGGCTTGTTGGAAATTGCAACTCCCTACTACATTGACCTCCACGGGTCTCTGTCTGGTTTAACAGTGGGACCTCCACGGGTCTCTGTCTGGTTTAACAGTGGGACCTCCACGGGTCTCTATCTGGTTTAACAGTGGGACCTCCACGGGTCTCTATCTGGTTTAACCCTTTACACTCGTACACGTATACATACGGTTGAAAATGGCAGATTTAGACACTGATAAAAACCTAAATTGGAACGTAGTGGCTGTACGGTAACATGCTATACTTAAGCAATAAGGCACGAGGGGGTGTGGTATATGGCCAATATACCACGGCTAAGGGCTGTTCTCACACACAATGTAATGCGGAGTGACTGGATACAGTTCTTAGCCGTGGTATATTGGCCTACACCACAAACCTCTGAGGTACCTTATTGCTATTATAGACTGGTTACCGATGCAATTAGAGCAGTACAAATAAATGTTTTGTCATACCCGTGGTATACGGTCTGATATACCACGTCTGTCAGCCAATCAGCATTCAGTGCTCGAACCACCCAGTTTTATATATATAAATGCCGTTTAACATCAGGCTCTCCGCTTCACAGCTCTGTATGGGTTTAGTCTGTTAGACCATCTGAACATGAGCACCGCCAGCGACAAGAAGTTGCCCCATCCCTCCCGCTAATTGAGCAACTTTTGCAAATGTTTTGTTGTCAAAGTGAGGGAAATGCTGTAAATGAAAGAGGACTCAATGTATTTTGAAAGGTGAGCCGTTGAGGATTATCATAAAGACCTCTTTGATGTCATTACAATCAAGTCAAACACCCGCACGTCACATTTCCATATCATAATGCAGTGTCAACGCTTATGATCACTATGTTTGATGTGCAGTTACAAGATGACATGGCATCACAAAGTTATTTGGACAGAACGAGCCCTTGTTTGTTTGTTAAGTGTGAAGATAATTAGCCGGGGCACACGCACCTGAACCATACTCATGATTTCTTTCTTTTCTTCTTTGTTTCTCTGAATTTCCTTCTGGCAGCCTAGCACCGTAAGGTCATATTTTGTCATTTAGCAATCGAACAAGCTTTCAAATCATGCCAACCTGACCCAGATTGTGATATATAATGGACTGTTTGGGGAATTTTGTGATTGCAGGGTTGTGTTCCAAATGAAACATCTACAAGTGTGCTTGCGGGTAGTTCCTCAACAGCTTGGCTGTTGCTCAACAGAGCTCAGAAAAACACCTCATAGATGAAGACTCTGCTTTGAGTCATAAAAGTGCCTTAGGAATGACTTAGGAACTGTGCACACTTCGGAGACACCAGTTAGTCCTCTCACTCAACCCCTTGTCATACCCCACATTTTCCAGGAATGGTCTTTATCAGAATATTTTCAGATTTTATTATTAACAAATAGGGCGAAACGTACAGTAAATGTAAAATGCATGTAAAATCAACAGTCTTGTGTCAAGTGAACTGTTGTGTACTCACCTCTGGTCTAATCATGTTCATATTGTCTCCAAAGTGTTCCCTTTCAATTGCTACCATGGTTATGCATTTTAGCCCTTTCCACACACTGTAGGCCAATTCCCTCGAGTGTAAAGTGTTAACAGTGGGACCCACCAGTGGGACCTTCATGGGTCTCTATGTGATTTAACTGTGTAGGATCTTAATTTGACCCAGTTTGCTAAAGCAGGAAAATAATCCTGTAGTAACAGGAAATGTGAATTATTATGTGGATTGTAATTAATGGGCATGTTTGTTGGGGTCGATCCATTATTTTGTAAGGAAAAATCATTAATGATTTCAAAGTGGAAATTACAAACTTCAGAAACCTTTAAAAACTTCAAATACATTACAAGTTTAAAATGCCCTGCATTGCCGGAAAGGTCTCCTGCAATAGGGTGATCAAATTAAGATCCTACATCTGTAGGCCACTCTATGGCCTTCTGGGCATAGAAGGCCATAGAGTGGCTGGTGTGCCACCGTGGTCCAAAATAGTGACATGGGGATTTTGCAGCTTTTCCCTAATTGAAAGAGGTTCCCCTGAGTGTCATCCTAGTCGATTTAGCTCATTAGCAAGCAGCCTTGCAGAGTAGCTGAAGCTGCTGTTCTCAAACGGTTGGGCATGGTTGCTTTCCGTATTCTGCTCTGCAGTTTTTGAAATGTTAAGCTGACACAGAGATACAGAATGCAGTCCCTTGTCCATAGTAGTACCTAAGCCCACATAATGGAGGGCTGTCGAGGAGAGAAAAATAAAATCTCTGTTGAAGACATGATTATTTGAATGTGTTGCAGCTGTATGCTCTTGTCAGACTTCAACACTGTTTATAAATCCATTTTTTTTACATTTAACTGGGCAAGTCAGTTAAGAACCAATTCTTATTTACAATGACTGCCTACCCCGGCCAAACCCAGACGACGCCGGGCAAATTGTGCGCCGCCCTATGGGACTCCCAATCACGGCCGGATGTGATGTAGCCTGGATTCGAACCAGGTACTGCAGTAACACCTCTTGCACTGAGATGCAGTGTCTTAGACCACAGTGTCACTTGGGTGCCATTAACTACATCTTAAAGAGCTGAATCCCTCACACGTGTTAATCAGGCACGTACTAGTCTTCAGGTGCGCAGGCAGCTTTAGATATGCCTTAACCTCCTTACAAGACCTTGTTTATCTCATATGGGGAGAATTGTTGGCCTCTCCTTGTATATCTCAATAACTGTACTACTATGACATGTAACATTCTGCTCAACATTATTCGATATCTCCCGTGTCATTTCTTGGTTATTAAAGGCACTGTACACTTCTTTGTCCTACATTAAAGAATTCATTACGACAACCTTCATGCATACAGTCTGCTACGCAACGTTTATCATGGAGGCGCTGAAGTGTAGATGGAGGGACGTGGAGGGTTGATGTGCTCCCAGAGGTGCGTCTGTGGCGGGGGGGGAGAGCCTTGCATCCCAATGAGGACAGACACCACGATTCACCCTTTTAATATAGACTCGCACGTCGTTAGCTCCTAAATAATGCATGCTTTACGTTGGTGTTTTTTGGCTGACAACACTGCCGAATGGATGGGGTGTATGGCCTTTCCTATTCTGTCGTCGACGACTTGGGATATTTTCAATTTGCACATGGGAAACATGAAATCCTGCCTCTACTTTCATTACTGCATCTCTTTAGAAATGACCTCTGATACCCCTGCTGTGGGTTTTCTATTAGATTTCTCCTATTCTGAGACTTATTTTGTTTTTCAATTCAGTACCAGTCAAACCATAGCTGAGATCAGTAGTGTTTCGCTGAACTGTCTCCTGTCTTCCTCTCGTCTCTGACATATTTTTGTGTTCCTGAAAAGTCTTGTCAGATATAAGAGTAGCAGAGGAGCTAAAATAAACATGTTTCCTCTGTGCTGCCAACAGATGCTAGACTATTATCTCCTCTTCTCACAGCTGATAGAGGTCCACTGTGGGGCTCAGGTATGACTGATATGACAGCTGATATGACAGCGGTCCACTGTGGGGTTCAGGTATGACTGATAGAGCTCCACTGTGGGGCTCAGGTATGACTGATAGAGGTCCACTGTGGTGGCTCAGGTATGACAGCTGATAGCGGTCCGCTGTGGAGCTCAGGTATGACAGCTGATAGAGGTCCACTGTGGGGTTCAGGTATGACTGATAGAGGTCCACTGTGGTGGCTCAGGTATGACAGCTGATAGCGGTCCACTGTGGGGCTCAGGTATGACAGCTGATAGAGGTCCACTGTGGGGCTCAGGTATGACAGCTGATAGCGGTCCACTGTGGGGCTCAGGTATGACAGCTGATAGCGGTCCACTGTGGGGCTCAGGTATGACAGCTGATAGAGGTCCACTGTGGGGTTCAGGTATGACTGATAGAGGTCCACTGTGGGGCTCAGGTATGACAGCTGATAGCGGTCCACTGTGGGGCTTAGGTATGACAGCTGATAGCGGTCCACTGTGGGGCTCAGGTATGACAGCTGATAGCAGTCCACTGTGGGGCTCAGGTATGACAGCTGATAGCGGTCCACTGTGGGGCTCAGGTATGACAGCTGATAGCAGTCCACTGTGGGGCTTAGGTATGACAGCTGATAGCGGTCCACTGTGGGGCTCAGGTATGACAGCTGATAGCGGTCCACTGTGGGGCTCAGGTATGACAGCTGATAGCGGCCCACTGTGGGGCTCAGGTATGACAGCTGATAGCGGCCCACTGTGGGGGCTCAGGTATGACAGCTGATAGCGGTCCACTGTGGGGCTCAGGTATGACAGCTGATAGCGGTCCACTGTGGGGCTCAGGTATGACAGCTGATAGCGGCCCACTGTGGGGGCTCAGGTATGACAGCTGATAGCGGTCCACTGTGGGGCTCAGGTATGACAGCTGATAGCGGCCCACTGTGGGGGCTCAGGTATGACTGATAGCGGTCCACTGTGGGGCTCAGGTATGACAGCTGATAGCGGTCCACTGTGGGGCTCAGGTATGACAGCTGATAGCAGTCCACTGTGGGGCTCAGGTATGACAGCTGATAGCGGTCCACTGTGGGGCTCAGGTATGACAGCTGATAGCGTTCCACTGTGGGGCTCAGGTATGACAGCTGATAGCGGTCCACTGTGGGGGCTCAGGTATGACAGCTGATAGCGGTCCACTGTGGGGCTCAGGTATGACAGCTGATAGCGGCCCACTGTGGGGTTCAGGTATGACAGCTGATAGCGGTCCACTGTGGGGGCTCAGGTATGACAGCTGATAGAGGTCCACTGTGGGGGCTCAGGTATGACAGCTGATAGCGGCCCACTGTGGGGGCTCAGGTATGACTGATAGCGGCCCACTGTGGGGGCTCAGGTATGACAGCTGATAGAGGTCCACTGTGGGGTTCAGGTATGACAGCTGATAGCGGCCCACTGTGGGGGCTCAGGTATGACTGATAGCGGCCCACTGTGGCGCTCAGGTATGACAGCTGATAGCGGCCCACTGTGGGGGCTCAGGTATGACAGCTGATAGCGGTCCACTGTGGGGCTCAAGTATGACAGCTGATAGCGGCCCACTGTGCGGCTCAGGTATGACAGCTGATAGCGGTCCACTGTGGGGCTCAGGTATGACTGATAGAGGTCCACTGTGGGGCTCATGTATGACTGATAGCGGTCCACTGTGGGGCTCAGGTATGACAGCTGATAGCGGTCCACTGTGGGGCTCAGGTATGACAGCTGATAGCGGTCCACTGTGGGGCTCAGGTATGACTGCTGATAGGGGTCCACTGTGGGGTTCAGGTATGACTGATAGAGTTCCACTGTGGGGCTCAGGTATGACTGATAGCGGTCCACTGTGGGGCTCAGGTATGACAGCTGATAGCGGTCCACTGTGGGGCTCAGGTATGACAGCTGATAGAGGTCCACTGTGGGGCTCAGGTATGACAGCTGATAGCGGTCCACTGTGGGGCTCAGGTATGACAGCTGATAGCGGTCCACTGTGGGGCTCAGGTATGACAGCTGATAGCGGTCCACTGTGGGGCTCAGGTGTGACAGCTGATAGCGGTCCACTGTGGGGCTCAGGTATGACAGCTGATAGCGGTCCACTGTGGGGCTCAGGTATGACAGCTGATAGCGGTCCACTGTGGGGCTCAGGTATGACAGCTGATAGCGGTCCACTGTGGGGCTCAGGTATGACTGATAGCGGTCCACTGTGGGGCTCAGTTATGACAGCTGATAGCGGTCCACTGTGGGGGCTCAGGTATGACAGCTGATAGCACTCGTGCGCCTTGCTCCACATCTCAAAGACACTGTCAGTAGAAGGCACTTTCAGAAATCAAAGAACTTTACTTCAAGTTAACTGTTTTTTTTGTAATTTTTTTTGTAGTTCACCCTCTTTTTCTCCCCAATTTTGTGATATCCAATTGAGACCTTGTCTCATCGCTGCAACTCCCCAACAGATCAGGAGAGGCGAAGGTTGAGTCATGCATCCTTCATAACATGACCCGCCCAACCGCTCTTCTTAACACCCGCCAGTTTAACTCGGAAGCCAGCTGCACCAATGTGTTGGAGGAAACACTGTTCAACTGACAACCGTAGTCAGCCTGCAGGCACCCGACCAGCTACAAGGAGTTGCTAAAGCGCAATGAGCCTAGTAAAGCCCCCCCCCCGGCCAAACCCTCCCATAAACCGGATGACACTGGGCCTGTTGTGCACCACCCTATGGGACTCCCGGTCATGGCCGGTTCTGACACAGCCTGGGATCGAACCCAGGTCTGTAGTGACGCCTCAAGCACTGCCTTAGAACGTTGTGCCACTCGGGAGGCCCCTAATGCGTACTGTTTGACCGAATCCTGATTTTAGCCGCACAAAAAATAAAGACCTCTGAGATTTGAAAGAGAGAGGATTTGCAACTCACAAGGATGTGACCAATTACATATCCAATTAGCACTGCCAAGTCAAAGGGTCGCAAAATGTGACTAAATGGTCTCATTCTGGAGCCCTGCAGCTTGTTGGTTTAGCTGTGACTGTGTGTCACTTTCAGAATCATTGGTGTTGGATCATTACTGTAGGATCATTAGTGTTCTGAAGAAGGTTGTTGTTGACCGAAGGCTTAGCACATGAAAAACTGACACTTGCATATGATTCAAGTGTGTGGGTAATTATTTTTATAGTTTGAATTGTTAGCACCGTCATTAGGTTGCAATAATGTTGTCTTACAGTTGACCCCAGTTGGCACCACCATCTTCTCCGGCTTCACTGGGAATAATGGAGCCCTGGACATTGATGACGGCCCTAACGGACAGATTGAATACATCATCCAGTACAACCCAACTGACCCGGTACGTTGCATCTCAATACTTACTGACACATTCTCTTTAAAGCCACGACTGATCACACTTCATAGCCTAAAAAGATTGATAAAGACATTAGAGCAGTACGGTTTTACTCATGTCACTAAGTAGGAGTCAGAAGGACACACACGTCCTGTTGAGGCAATCTCTACCCCCGAGATCTCTGCACCTGCTCTGGCAGACAATGAATTTCTCATGGGAAAAGCTTTCCTAAGTAGAGTCCACTCTTAACCCAGGGCACTGTATCTCTTTGTGTTGCAGGCGGCCAACAGGACGTTTGACATCCCTCTCACCCTCTCCGGCTCGGTGGTCCTGAGGGAGAGGCTCAACTACGAGGAAATCACCCGCTACCTGGTTCTCATCCAGGCCAATGTAAGTCTGTCTGTCTGTCGGTCGGTATCTATGGTTTCCCGATAGAGATGGAAGTTAGGCTTAAGAGGGTTTTAACGACGCGTCGTTACAATGACGGCCGAAGAGGTAACATGCGTTTCCCAAAACAGAGAGAACGTTCGCTACGTGTGTCATTGGGATGACACTGAAAGGGTCGAAAGTAAGACAGCACTGCTCTCAGATCAGCTTTCCATTTTCAAATCTTACCTTAACATAATAATTATTTCACAATACTCACAATGGATCAGCTCCTAAAGATATACTATACCTACAAAAGTATGTGGACACTGCATTCAATTAGTGGATTCAGCTATTTCAGCCACATCCGTTACTGACAGGTGTATAAAATAGAGCACACAGCCATGCAATCTCCGTAGACAAACATTGGCAGTAGAATGGCCTTATGGAAGAGCTCAATGACTTTCAACGTGGCACCGTCATAGGATGCCACCCTTCCAACAAGTCAGTTCGTCAAATTTCTGCCCTGCTAGAGCTGCCCCGATCAACTGTAAGTACTACTATTGTGAAGTGGAAATGTCTAGGAGCAACAACGGCTCAGCCGCGAAGTGGTAGGCAACAGAAGCTCACAGAACGGGATCGCTGAGTGCTGAAGCACGTAACGGATAAAAATTGTCTGTCCTCGATTGCAACACTCACTACCAAGTTCCAACCTGCCTCTGGAAGCAACGTCAGCACAATAACTGTTCGTCGGGAGCTTCATGTAATGGGTTTCCATGGCCGAGCAGCCGCACACCATGCGCAATGCCAAGTGTCGGCTGGAGGGGTGTAAAACCTGCCACCATTGGACTCTGGAGCAGTGGAAACACATTCTCTGGAGTGATGAATCACGCTTCACCCTCTGGCAGTCCGACGGACAAATCTGGATTTGGCAAATTCCAGGAGAACGCTATTTGCCCAAATGCATAGTGCCAACTGTAAAATTTGGTGGAGGAGGAATTATGGTCTGGAGCTGTTTTTCGTGGTTCAGGCTAGGCCCCTTAGTTCCAGGGAATGGGAATCTTAACACGACAGCATAAAATGACATTCTAGACGATTCTGTGCTTCCAACTTTGTGACAACAGTTTGTGGAAGGCCCTTTCCTGTTCCAGCATGACAATGCCTCCGTGCGCAAAGCAATGTTCCAACATCTGGTGGAAAACCTTCCCAGAAGAGTGGAGGCTGTTATAGCAGCAAAGGGGGGACCATCTCCATATTAATGATTTTGATTTTGGAATGAAATGTTCGACGAGCAGGTGTCCACATACTTTTGGTTATGTGGTGTATATTGCAACCTAGGGCTGCAAATATTGAGGTGGCTTATTCTACACTGTAAATACTTAACTTGTTTTTACGGTAACTTTACAGTAACTTAATGGCAGCCATTAAGGTACCGTATGTTACCGTAAATTCAAAATGAAAAAAAAATGTAAATCAATTAGTCTGTCTGGGGAAACCGATGGTCCAACGAAACACTGGAGCACTTTCCTGAGTACAGTTCTGTACCATGTGGTTTTTAAATAGGTTAGGCTATAACACTACGAAAACCTTGAAGGAAATCGTTGTACCACTTTGTATATGCAAAAATACCTTTTTGTTGTGTTCCATTATCGTTGCATGACCTTTTGAAATATAATAAGAAAACAAAATCTGTTGAAAAAAAAGTGCTACATTTCCAAGTCAAGAATGGTAAGTACAGATAGGAATAATGTATTATATGATGTCAAGGTTTTCATCTAGAATGGAACAAACACCAAAAACCTAATTCATTTCATTTTACCAAAATGTTTTACAATGCCTTTTGATATTGGAACACTTGAATGAACCTGATGTGGCATATAGGTTTTGCTGTTTTCAATGCAAGTGCTTTCCAGCCTCAGATGAATACAATACAGAATGTTTTAGGTAACGTGAATGTTTTTGAAAAGACAGAAAGGAAGTTGCACTTAAGATAGAGTAGCTGTAGAAGACGGGTAGACGTTCAAAAATGTACTTCAAATCCTCAGCTTGCCACATCCACCCCTGTCATCTCCCCCTGTAGGATCGCGCCCCGTACCCCAACGAACGGCGCACTGCCACCACCACCCTGACTGTAGACGTGCTGGACGGGGATGACCTGGGGCCTATGTTCCTACCCTGCTTTCTGGTCGACAACACACGTGATTGCAGCCCCCTCACCTACCGGGTCCACATCCTGGAGCTCACTGACCCAGTAAGTGTTACTGCACACCAGCACCGGCTCCAGAGCGCTGAGCTTCAGAACCCCTGCTGAGAAGAAACCTTTTAAATGTTGCTCTGTTCAAACAGGGCTGCTTGACAAGCAGCACACTACTCCCAGTGCTGGGGAGAGAGGTGGCTGAGACACAGCTTCTCTGGCCTCTGTTTTGCATATCAGTGTAAGGGTTCTCGTCCTCCTCTTCTGAGGAGGAGTAGCGAGATGGATCGGAGGACCAATGCGCAGCGTGGTAAGTGTCCATAATGTTTTTTAATAAAGGCAATAGAACACTCGAACAAAACAACAAACGATGACGTGAATATACATAACTGAAAACAGTACCGTGTGGACCAAACACTCACACGGAAAACAAACACCCACAACCCAAAAGTGAAACCCAGGTTACCTAAGTATGATTCTCAATCAGGGACAACAATTGACAGCTGCCTCTGATTGAGAACCATACTGGGCCGAACTCAAAAACCAACATAGAAAAACATACATAGACTGCCCACCCAACTCACACCCTGGCCATACTAAAACAAAGATATAATAACAGAAGGTCAGAACGTGACAATCAGCCTCAGGAGTCATCTTCGGCATATTAGTACTAAACACAAGACTGGTTCAGTGTGATTTCTTTGTGTTTAAGATCATTTCAAAGATTTTGGCTTGAAATACAAAGGGCTATTAGATTTATGCTAGGGATAGGTTTATGCTATTTATGGGTAGTGATATATTACATTTATTGGCCATGCATAACCAGAATGAAGATGAAAAATCACATAAACATCAGAGACGTGTGCTGTTTATTTTTGTTGTGACACATGGACAAAGAAATTAGATGAGATGGAATGAGACAAAAATGTCCCTTCCGACCCCCCTCCCACAGAGGCTTCCCCAACCCAGAGTTAGATTAGTGTTCACTGGCCTCCCGAGTGGCACAGTGGTCAAAGACACTGCATTGCTGTGCCAATAGAGATTCTGGGTTTGAGTCCAGGCTCTGTCGCAGCCGGCTGCGACCGGAGACCCATGGGGCGGCACACAACTGGCCCAGCGTCGTCCGGCAGGGATGTCCTTGTCCCATCGCGCATTAGCAACTCCTGTGGTGGGCCTGGCGCAGTGCACACTGACACGGTCGCCAGGTGTCTGGTGTTTCCTGTGACACATTGGTGCTCCTGGCTTCCGTGTTAAGTGGGCATTGTGTCAAGAATCAGTGCGGCATGGTTGGGTCGTGTTTGGGAGGACACATGGCTCTCGACTTTCACCTGTCCCGAGTCCGTATGGGAGTTGCAGCGATGAGACAAGACTGTAACTACCAATTGAATACCACGAAATTGGGGAGAAAAAGGGAAAACATTTAAAGTACTAAAAAAAATGTATACAAAATACATTAAAAAAAAGAAGCAGTGCGGCTTGGTTGGATCGTGTTTCGGAGAACACACGGCTCTCGACCTTCGCCTTGGAGGAAGCATGTTGAACTGTCGAAAGTGTGAGAGGATGTGTATCAGAGGAGGCTGGTTGGAGGGGCTATATGAGGACAGGCTTATTGTATTGGAATGTTTCATTAATTCCACTCCAGTCATTATAATGAGCCCGTCCTCTTCTACCTCCTCCTACCAGCCTCCTCTGGTGCGTGTGAAAGTCATTTAGACTAGATTAGATTTACTCCCAATAGCGGGACACGTTTTTTGTCATGTAGAATGACAATCAGAATAATACCTCCTTGTCAGTTCCATTGGTTTTTGTTCACTGATCTAGGCAGGACCCTGGTTACAGTTTCTCTTGATCAGAGTCTAACACAAGCAAATGGCAGAGTCAGGGAAGCATGGAAATGCTAGAATTACAAGACAGATTATTCACAGGTAATTAGTTTTACACTTTGGACTCTCGTACCTTGAGTGGAAGCACCGGTTTATTTAAATTGTTACTAATCCAAATGTAAAGTGGATACTCCGGTCAGGGAACTTTGGAACCCGGCAGACACGAGGAAAATAACATTTTCCAGGCAACCACATTAAATTGTCTTGGCGCTTAAGTTCTAGAAATCTAGAAAATTATGGTTATTATCACTCCTTGAATGCACCCGACAATTGAATCCCAGACTCCACAAAAACAAAGACCTTGAGTAGCCCAGCTATTGGCTAACTCTATTGTAGATCTATTCCAACGTATTGTTAAATTGAAAGGCTGACTGGATATTTAATTTCTCAACGTAGACTTTGATCTGAAGCTATTCTTGTGATTATTGTGATTTTGCTATTCATTGTAAATGTTTGTAGGTCCTATGTAGCCAAATTGTATCTATGATCGTATGCTATCATTCATGCTAGCCAGCGCCTCGCCTAAACAGGTGTTCTACTCTGCTAGACGACACCTCTCCTAAACAGGTGACACCTCTCCTAAACAGGTGTTCTACTCTGCTAGCCAACACCTCTCCTAAACAGGTGTTCTACTCTGCTAGCCAGCGCCTCGCCAAAACAGGTGTTCTACTCTGCTAGACAACACCTCTCCTAAACAGGTTTTCTACTCTGCTAGCCAGCGCCTCGCCAAAACAGGTGTTCTACTCTGCTAGCTAACACCTCTCCTAAACAGGTGTTCTACTCTGCTAGCCAACACCTCTCCTAAACAGGTGTTCTACTCTGGTAGCCAGCGCCTCGCCAAAACAGGTGTTCTACTCTGCTAGCTAACACCTCTCCTAAACAGGTGTTCTACTCTGCTAGCCAGCGCCTCGCCAAAACAGGTGTTCTACTCTGCTAGCTAACACCTCTCCTAAACAGGTGTTCTACTCTGCTAGCTAACACCTCTCCTAAACAGGTGTTCTACTCTGCTAGCTAACACCTCTCCTAAACAGGTGTTCTACTCTGCTAGCCAGCGCCTCGCCAAAACAGGTGTTCTACTCTGCTAGCTAACACCTCTCCTAAACAGGTGTTCTACTCTGCTAGACAACACCTCTCCTAAACAGGTATTCTACTCTGCTAGCCAACACCTCTCCTAAACAGGTGTTCTACTCTGCTAGACAACACCTCTCCTAAACAGGTGTTCTACTCTGCTAGACAACACCTCTCCTAAACAGGTGTTCTACTCTGCTAGACAACACCTCTCCTAAACAGGTGTTCTACTCTGCTAGCCAGCGCCTTGCCTAAACAGGTGTTCTACTCCGCTAGCCAACGCCTCTCCTAAACAGGTGTTCTACTCTGCTAGACAACACCTCTCCTAAACAGGTGTTCTACTCTGCTAGACAACACCTCTCCTAAACAGGTGTTCTACTCTGCTAGCCAACACCTCTCCTAAACAGGTGTTCTTCTCTGCTAGCCAACACCTCTCCTAAACAGGTGTTCTACTCTGCTAGCCAACGCCTCTCCTAAACAGGTGTTCTACTCCGGTAGCAAACGCCTCACCTAAACAGGTGTTGTACTCCGCTAGCCAACGCCTCACCTAAACATGTGTGCGTTTCTTTTGCCTCCAGATCTATTCCATTGACATGATCAAGCAGCGTTTCTGCTGAAAAGTAATGTCATTTTTTGCTGACGTTCCACTATATCCTAAGAGAGAGTTACAGAGTGTCAAACTGTGTCCGTGAGAAGACAGTGGTGCACTCGAGCCATACCAAACACAGAGGACTAAAACGACATTTGCTTACATTGAGAACCTTCCACACTCTGCAGCCAAGTGACAGAACAAGGGAACAGGAGCCTTAAGTCAAATTTACACCACTGGTTTGGGTGGCTGGTTCCTGTACTTAATGCGAACGCTAGAACGCACTCAAGGACACATTTTACGAGTGCTGTGACAGGCGGCATTATGCGATTCTGATTATGTATGCCGTGGCGAAGCCAGCATAACCTCTTATCAGGTCTTCAAAACACCCCCACCTCATCCTGTCATCCCCATCAATCCCATCACTCAGGGGGCTAGTTCAGTTTCACATGTGTAATGATGTACTGTTATATTCCTCTTGTCTCTCTCAGACATCCTCCCTGTCAGGCAGCTCTCCCCGTTATCTCTTTAATGCGCCTCTCATATCTCTTACGCCGGTGCTCAACGAAACATTTAAATCATGCTTCAACTCATTTATTGAGGCTTAGTACCGCTCAGGTACCTTGCAGCGTATAGAAAGAGTGCTACCTGTGAAACGAAGCTTGTGATTAGAGGGGAGGAGGAGAGGGGTACAGCAGGTCATAGGTCAGATCCCAAAAACTCCTCTTGGTCACGATGTTATGCCAGTGGGTCTCCTTTCACGGCACACTTGGTTTGAAAGACAATATCTCAGGTCAGGATCCAGGAAATACTGAGACGTTCTAGGGAACAGGAGCCAGGAGCAAGGAGAAGGTTCTTGGGGAGAGTGGAGGTGCATTCCCCAAGACAAACTGATCCCTCCTGGCAGCCTCTTTGTATCCCTCCATAGCAAAGAGCTAGAGAGCCTCTCCGGAGCAGGAATACCATAAAAGGTCATCCCAAACAAGGCTGAAGTGGGGCGCCAATGCTTTTTCCTCTGTCAATTCTACTATTTTGCCCCCCCCATACGCAGCAGTGCTCTGGACGTCCTCTGTGGCTAGTGTTAATATAATCTAACATACCATCAGAGCTGAGATAGCAGATTGAAAATACATCACTGAGAGAACAGTAGGTAGGCAACTGCTAGTGACTGTTGACAATTAACACAGGAGGCTTTGAAAGTATTGTACCCCAGTGTTGAGTGGAGCATAATTGCTTTGTTGGTGACGGATGTGTATAAAATTCAATGGAGAGTGTAATACATTAATTCACTGGATAATTCGTTTGCTGGCTGAAATTTAAAGTTGGAATAAGATATAGCTAATAATGAAAATGTGAACAGACAAGTCATTCCAAATCGAAGACGAATAATTGGCCGTTTTGAAAACAGGTGCTGATCATATCATATGCAAAACCGTCAAATTATACCCGATGCAGAGTCTTTTAATTGACGTTTCTTGTCAGTGTTCACTCTATATCATAGAGGAATCTGGAGATGTTCAACATTCATTTGGAAGGTTGGGTTCATCTGAGTAGAGTAGTGTGGAGTAGAGCAGTCCATTGACTTGTCTTCCTGTGGGTTAGTGAAAATAGAGGAGGGGCCGTTTACTCGTTACACCATCACAGATCACACTCCACCAGAGAATCCATCCTCGTTAATTACAGTAATAAAATCCTCCCGTGCTTCAACCGGTCCCGCAAGAGACGATCTTCCTCCAGTTCAGCCATTAAAACGCCCAGCCGACGCTCAGTCAACCATTGATTATGGGCCACGGATGTGGAACGGAGTGGAGGACCCTGGCTGGTCTGCCCGAGAAGGAGTAGTTATGGTTTCATCCAGATCAAAGGAAATACATTCATTTGGCATCATGCCTAGTTGTGTATTTCAGTCACATGAAATATTCATCTGTATCAGTCAGTCTGAGTAGTATTATTTGTAAAGAAAAGGCAAAATCTGGACTTTAAATACAGGCTTCTAAATAATTGAATGTATCACTAAAAATCTATATTCCCTTGCCTTGAATGAGCCTGATTCATTCTGCAAATCAACTTAACACTTAATCATCATCATCATCACCTTCACGCTATTTCATATAAATGTATTTCCATGTAATCTGGACACCAGTCTTGTCTGCTGCAGTTCCTCAGGAGATAAGGGCTGACTGAGGGAGTATCATCAGAGCTAATCTGTCCACCGAGGACAGGGCCCCGAAGAGTCATTAGATTTACTGCAGTCATACTGGGGCCATTGTAGTTGCAGTGGCTGAGGATTACAATGGGCCCCACGGAGATAAATCTTTGCCAAATTGTGCTCATGATCTATGATAAGGGAGGGAGATATACAGAGCAGAGAGGAGTGGATGGGTGGCAGGTAGCCTAGTGGTTAAGAGATTTGGGCCAGTATCTGAAAGGTTGCTGGTTTGACTTGGTGAAAAATCTGCCGATGTGCCCTTGAGCAAGGCGCTTAAGCCTAAATACTCCTGTAAGTCGCCCTGGATAACACTGTCTGATAAAATGTAGGCGACCATTTTTGCCTCCACTTAACAACTACTCAGAGGGCTGTGTGAAGTATGACGATCAAGTAACATGGGGAGGAATGACAGGAGGAAAAGCCTTTTGTTTCATTCAGAGCTTGATTCCAGGTGGCTTTATTACGGTTCTGACTAATGTCTGACCCCCTTGTAGTTTCTGTACTCTGCAAGGTAAACAAACCGAGATGTCTGTAATTTATTCCACACAAACAGCGTCTGTCTTTGCAGCACCTCAGCTCCTCGAGCTTGTCATCAATGTCTGTCACAAATTGTCATTTCCTGCCAACCAGCCCCCGGAGCATATGGTCCTACCGATGTGTGTGTGTTTGTGTGTGTGTTTACAGCAGCTGCTCGAGACTTCTTCCTGGCACACAGAGATCACAATTATGCTGTGGAGTCCCTGTAGGGGTCATGACACACACACACACACACACACACACACACACACACACACACACACACACACACACACACACACACACACACACACACACACACACACACACACACACACACAGAAAGACAAGATTCCCAGAGCCTTATTTCAGAGGCAACCAGGCAGCTAACACTAGTTGAAACTCATCTTCACTTTTAGCAGTGTCACTAGGTTTCTCTGAGAAGAGTTGAGTTCGAAATGAGCTGCTCATTTACTGGGACTGAGACGGGGGCCCGCCTGTTGTTTGTAATTCTGCACATCTTTACTCCTCCCCCAAGGCTGGGGCAACTTGGAATGGAGGACCAGTTACTCACTTTATTATTTCTTCTCCCTTCCTGTTCTCTCTCTCTCTCTCTCTGGAGTCTCTCACTTTCACAAACTCTTTCTCTCTCTTGCAAACTTTATTTTTCAGTCTCTCTCTCCTCCACCGTCTCATTCCTTCTTTTCCTGTCTCTCTTTTCCTACCCTTTTCTCTCTTTTTCTCCCTCTTTCTCTCTCTCTCTCATTTTCCCTCCCTCTGTTCCTCTCCCTCTTTTTCACTCTTTTCTCGCTCTCTTTTCCTCTCTTTCTTTCTCTCTCGTTCTCACTCTCCATTCCTCTCTATCCCACGCTCTCTCTTGTGCTTTCAACCTCTTAAATGACATAAAGAAGTGTTGTACCGGGGAGAACAACACAAATGTCTGCAGTTCATTGGTCTTGGTGACAGACGCTGTGATAAAGAGGTCCACAAAGCGGTCACACAGTTTATTCACTGTTTTAAGAATACACCTTTTACTGCAAAGCAAGTCAGCAGAATCTACATGACTTGTGCTTTGCCCATAATGTTTAAGTTAGAGGGACAACTGAAACACTGCAATTATTTTGTTGTTGCTGCTGTGAAATGCCAAGATGACTAATTGAGGAAGATTGTGTCCAACGCCATACATGAATTCTTCATCATTTATTTTCATCCTTTTAGCACAGCAAGAATGGAAGCTCCCATATCCCACACTGTGGAAATGGCTCTTTTTTTTTTAGTATTGACAGCCAGATAGAACTAACCATTACTCTTTCATTTCAGAGCAAAGTGAACCCTGTCAACGTAACTCCCGTCATTCAGGCCGTGGACCAGGACAGGAACATCCAGCCTCCATCACAGAGGCCAGGCATCCTCTACTCCATCCTCATTGGTAGGTCCCTGTTAACACGGCTGTCATCTACAGTGCATTCGGAATGTATCTACACACAATAGCATGCAATGACAAAGCGAAAACAGGTTCTTAGAAAAGTTTGCACATTTATAAAACATAAATACCTTATTTACATACGTTTTCAGACCTTTTGCTATGAGACTCACACCTGAAAACAGGTGTATCCTGTTTTGATTGACCATCCTTAAGATGTTTACACAACTTGATAGGAGGCCACCTGTGGTAAACGCAATTCATTGGACATGATTTGGAAAGGCACACACCTGTCTATACAAGGTCCCACAGTTGACCGTGCATGTCAGAGCAAAAACCAAGACATGAGGTCAAAGGAATTGTCCATAGAGTGCCCGAGACAGGATTGTGTCGAGGCACAGATCTGGGGAAGGGTACCAAAACAAATCTGCAGCATTGAAGGTCTCCAAGAACACAGTGGCCTCCGTCATTCTTAGATGGAAGAAGTTTGGAACTCTTCCTAGAGCTGCACTCCACCAATCAGGCCTTTATGACAGAGTGGCCAGATGGTAAAAGGTAAAAGACACATGACAGCCTGCTTGAAGTTTGCACCTAAAGGACCTTTGGCCTTAATGCCAAGCGTCAGGCCTGGAGCAAACCTGGCACCATCCCTACGGTGAAGCATGGTGGTGGCAGCATCATGCTGTGGGGATGTTTTTCAGCAGCAGGGACTGGGAGACTAGTCAGGATTGAGGGAAAGATGAACGGAACAAAATACAGAGAGATCCTTGATGAAAGACCTGCTCCAGAGCGCTCAGGACCTCAGACTGGGGTGAAGGTTCACCTTCCAACAGCCTCCCAGGCCTTCAGAGGGGATAGCTAGCTCCCGGGCCTTCAGAGGGGATAGCTAGCTCCCGGGCCTTCAGAGGGGATAGCTAGCTCCCGGGCCTTCAGAGGGGATAGCTAGCTCCCGGGCCTTCAGAGGGGATAGCTAGCTCCCGGGCCTTCAGAGGGGATAGCTAGCTCCCGGGCCTTCAGAGGGGATAGCTAGCTCCTGGTCCTTCAGAGGGGATAGCTAGCTCCCGGTCCTTCAGAGGGGATAGCTAGCTCCCAGGCCTTCAGAGGGGATAGCTAGCTCCCAGGCCTTCAGAGGGGATAGCTAGCTCCCAGGCCTTCAGAGGGGATAGCTAGCTCCCAGGCCTTCAGAGGGGATAGCTAGCTCCCAGGCCTTCAGAGGGGATAGCGAGCTCGCGGAGCTGCAGAGGGGATAGCTAGCTCCCAGGCCATCAGAGGGGATAGCTAGCTCCCAGGCCATCAGCGGAGATAGCTAGCTCCCAGACCTTCAGAGGGGATAGCTAGCTCGCGGACCTGCAGAGGGGATAGCTAACTCCCAGGCCTGGCCATGCAGAGGGGTGGTGGTTGTGGGGACTCAGCACAGGCAGCAATAGCCAAAAGGCTTGTGGTGGGGAGGGAGGGAGGATGCACTGGAGAGATGAGTGGGAGGCGGGGTAGGATGAGATGCATTTCTGCCGGCGGCGGCGAAGGGGAGTGGAGGGCCACCTGTGGTGAGCTGAGATGAGCAACGCAGGGCTATTGCAGGGCTGGAGCAGGCAGCAGCACGGCTGTAGTCCCTGCAGGGAATCATGCTGATGTGGAATGCTCCCCTCCTCGCTCCCCGGCTCTCTGGGAGGCCAATAAAGAGATGTCTGGGCGAGAGAGAGAGAGACCTGCCGGTCAGAGACAGCGATGGATCCGTCTGTCTGGAAGCAGTTCAAACCCTTCAATCCCTCCGCCTTCTTTACCCCGATCATTTGAAAGCAACCTGGTATTCTCTGACATACACTGACAATAAGCTTTTAATACTTTTCATTATAATTACAGTCACGTATACGTGTAATGACAGGTGCAGTAAAATGTATTAAAAGTAACGATATATAGAAGACTTCCAGTACTCTCCTCAAGACTCCCATCTTCTCCCCTGACTTTCAGAGTGACGGTTGCTTATCTCCCTGTTTTAGGAAAGCCTGAGACGTACGGCGACTTCTTCTCCCTGAACAGAACCACCGCCGAGCTGCAGCTCCTCAAACCGCTCATCAGGGACCTGTACAATAGATTTGACTTGGTAATCAAGGTAATCAGAATAAAGCTCTGTAGCCCAGGATGCTCTCTTCACGACAGGGTCATGGTCTTTTATTCTTATTAAGAGGGGACTGATCCGGTCAATCACACCTGGAAAGAGGCAGAGGCTGGGAATGTGTGTGTGTGTGTGTGTGTGTGTGTGTGTGTGTGTGTGTGTGTGTGTGTGTGTGTGTGTGTGTGTGTGTGTGTGTGTGTGTGAGTGTGAGTGTGAGTGAAACCCCATCAGGATGAGTCAGGTATCTCACACACCATCGCCCAGGAGGCTTGTTGCTTTAAACTCCAGAGGGCGATGATCCGTTAAGTCTCTGCACGCTACAAGGATCCTCCCACTCAGAGGGGAATATGAACATGAGCTTCTGGAGATAGAGCTCCTTTATCAGGCCAGGGGAAACTCCTGTACTACAGAGGGCTCAAAGTCAGGAGCAAAGAGCCCAGTGCTGTGTGTTATATTAAATTTTTTTGTGATTGCTTAGGCACCAACCAAACTATAGGCAATATTTTTGCAAAACTCTACACACCAACCACAAAACCTTACACCAAACCAGCACAACATTATACATCTCTTGCAAAAGCAAACAATTCTTGCAAAACTCTTCAAACTCTTTTTTTTAAATGTGGTTTTGGGTCTACAGTACACGCAAACCATCATTTGAATGAGCACACGAACCACCAACTAGGCACTGATGGTACAACTCGAAAACACTTGTGGCTTTTGCTTTTTCTGTTTGCAGGGAAAAGCAGTTTGCAATAAAGTTTTGTCATACATGTATTAAACACACATACAGTCGTGGCCAAAACTTTTGAGAATTACACAAATATTAATTTCCACCAAGTTTGCTGCTTCAGTGTCTTTAGATATTTTTGTCAGATGTTACTATGGAATACTGAAGTATAATTACAAGCACTTCAGACGTGTCAAAGGCTTTTATTGGCAATTACATGAAGTTGATGCAGACTAAATATTTGCAGTGTTGACCCTTCTTTTTCAAGACCTCTGCAATCCGCCCTGGCATGCTGTCAATTAACTTCTGGGCCACATCCTGACTGATGGCAGTCCATTCTTGCATAATCAATGCTTGGAGTTTGTCAGAATTTGTGGCCTTTTGTTTGTCCACCTGCCTCTTGAGGATTGACCACAAGTTCTCAATGGGATTAAGATCTGGGGAGTTTCCTGGCCATTGACCCAAAATATCGATGTTTTGTTCCCCGAGCCACTTAGTTATCACTTTTGCCTTATGGCAAGGTGCTCCATCATGCTGGAAAAGGCATTGTTCGTCACCAAACTGTACCTGGTTGGTTGGGAGAAGTTGATCTCGGGAGGATGTGTTACCATTCTTTATTCACAGCTGTGTTCTAAGGCAAAATTGTGAGTGAGCCCACTCCCTTGGCTGAGAAGCAACCCCACACATGAATGGTCTCAGGATGCTTTACAGTTGGTATGACACAAGACTGATGGTAGCGCTCACCTTGTCTTCTCCGGACAAGTTTTTTTCCGGATGCCCCAAACAATCGGAAAGGGGATTCATCAGAGAAAATGACTTTACCTCAGTCCTCAGCAGTACAATCCCTGTATGTTTTGCAGAATATCAGTCTATCCCTGATATTTTTCCTGGAGAGAAGTGGCTTCTTTGCTGTTCTTCTTGACACCAGGCCATCCATCCTCTCCTTGAAGTTCTTGATGATCCGATAAATGGTTGATCTAGGTGCAATCTTACTGGTAGCAATATCCTTGCCTGTGAAGACCTTTTTGTGCAAAGCAATGATGACTGCACGTGTTTCCTTGCAGGTAACCATGGTTGACAGAGGAAGAACAATGATTCCAAGCACCACCCTCCTTTTGAAGCATCCAGTCTGTTATTTGAACTCAATCAGCATGACCGAGTGATCTCCAGCCTTGTCCTCGTCAACACTCACACCTGTGTTAACGAGAGAATCACTGACATGATGTCAGCTGGTCCTTTTGTGGCAGGGCTGAAATGCATTGGAAATGTTTTTTGGGGGATTCAGTTCATTTGCATGGCAAAGAGGGAATTTGCAATTAATTGCAATTCATCTGATCACTCCTCATAATATCCTGGAGTATATGCAAATTGCCATGATACAAACTGAGGCAGCAGCCTTTGTGAAAATTCATATTTGTGTCATTCTCTAAACTTTTGGCCACGACTGTACACACAGGTATGCAAATGTGCAAAGTTTTCCGAACATAACATACTATCAATACAAATGAGGGGAAAATGTTCTAACACTCCTCAAACAACCAAAGCGCAGTAGAAGAAAACTAAAACATTTATTCTAGAAAAAAAAGTACATAAACAAATGTGGCTCCATCTCACCTTCTTTGTGGGTCTGGTCATAAGACTTCATCCACATCACATGTTGTCTTCAGCTGGGCATCATGGAAAGTATCTCCTGGAGTGCCGTATTCAGGCCTGGCATGACCCCTGATCCATGTCTCCACAAGCCTCCTCTATTGCCTGTAGAAGGGGTATGTGTTGGTGGGGCTGGTGATCATACACCTTCCAATGCCATGCAGAGAAGAATTCTCCAATAGGATTCAAGAACGGAGAGTATGGGGGAGATTGAGTGAGCTGAAAAGTGGGTGACCTGTGAACAAATTGCGGACCACAGCAGCCCGGTGGAAACTAACATTGTCCCAGATGTTAATGTACCTGGTCTGCTCTGGCCCCTGGTCATTAGGGATTAGTCTGTTGTTGAGGGTGTCCAGAAATGTGATAATGTGTGCAGTGTTGTATGGGCCTAGGATGGCATGATGGTGAAGGACGCCTTTTTGACTAATAGCCGCAAACATTATTATGTTGCCACCACGTTGTCCCGGGACGTCGATGATGGCACGGTGTTCTATGATATTTCTGCCGCAGCCCCTTGTTTTTGCAACAATGAAAACTGCCTCGTCCACATATAATAGCTCATGATACACTGCATCTGCTTCTAGCTCCATGACTCTCTGAAAGAGTCAAGACAAGACAATGTAGCACAGTAGGAAAAGACAGGGATCAGTCAATATGATGTAGCACCATACACTTCCAGAACCAGTACCAATTATAGGATAGTAGCCTAGTGGTTAGAGCATTGGACTAGTAACCGGAAGGTTGCAAGTTCAAATCCCTGAGCTGACAAGGTACAAATCTGTTGTTCTGCCCCTGAACAGGCAGTTAACCCACTGTTGCTAGGCCATCATTGAAAATAAGAATTTGTTCTTAACTGACTTGCCTAGTTAAATAAAGGATAAAAAAAATATATATATATATAAAAAAATATATATAAAAAATGTTAATATCTCACTTGTTTTACACAGTCTGAGTTACTTTTGAAAGGGACTCTGTACAGCTGCTTCATCCTAAATCTACTGTGTTTCAGTAGACGAGACAGTGCAGAGAGACTCACTCTGTTTCAGTAGACGAGACAGTGCAGAGAGACTCACTCTGTTGACGTTTTGGAATATGGTGTTATCTCATTATGTGGTCCTGCAGTTCTCGGAGTCTAAAGCAGTTATTTGCAATGACCATATTTACAATGTGGGTCTCCTGCTCTGGGGTGAACAGTCAACCTCCTCCACCAGATAGTTGTTTTTGCAGTCCTGTAAAACCATCTGAATGGTTTTAGTGATAGATCCTTCTCATTATGAAAGTACAGTACATATTACTGTACCAGTAAGACTACAGCCCTTACAGTTACTTACCGGTTCTCATTTCGAAATATCCGGATGACACCTGTAACAGTATAGCGGCTCAGATTTGGTTGAACTCGTTGCCCAGCCTCCCTCATGCTCATCCCATGGTTGACAACGTGGTCAACCACAGTCGCTCTGATTTCATCAGTTATTGTGTCCCTGACTCCCTGTGCACCAACAGCCAGTATACAAAAGGGTTCTCCAGCTGTCCCCATAAGAATCCCTTTTGGTTTCAGGTACAAACTTTTTTGGTTCCAGATAGAACGCTTTTTGATTTCAGGTACAACCATCTGCAGAAAGGGTTCTACTTGAAACCAAAAGGGTTCTTCCTGGAACCCAACAAGGGTTCTTCAAATGGTTCTCCTATGGGGACAGCCGAAGTACCCTTTTAGGTTCTTGATAACACCTTTTTATCTAAGACCAGCAATGTGCTTGAGTAATGTTCTCCTTCAGGATTCAGAATGCCCTCCTCCTCTCTCTTTCCCCTTCAGCTTTCGTCTTTCCATTCCTCCCTTCTCCCTCCCTCCATCCTTCCCTCTCCCTCCATCCCTCTAGTCGGAGAGTGGGAGAGATCAGCTCAGCAGTAAACCCATTTACCAGTCTGCCCTGTCCTCTGTCAGTTATAGAGTGCTAATCCTTTGCCTCTTTTTTTTTACAAGGCAAAAAAAACAGAACGATTATCTTTCCATAAGCATCTGTTGGTGTTGGAAAGTTTATTCTATGCTTCATTGAGTTGGAACTTGCCAGGCTGCGAATAAAGCAGATACTGCCCTGCGTCTGCGTTAAATATAGACACACCGTATGAATAAATCAGATACTGCCCTGCGGCTGCGTTAAATATAGACACACAATATGAATAAATCAGATACTGCCCTGTGGCTGCGTTAAATATAGACACACAATATGAATAAATCAAATACTGCCCTGCGGCTGCGTTAAATATAGACACACAATATGAATAAATCAGATACTGCCCTGTGGCTGCGTTAAATATAGACACACAATATGAATAAATCAGATACTGCCTTGTGGCTGCGTTAAATATAGACGCACCGTATGAATAAAGCAGATACTGCCCTGCGTCTGCGTTAAATATAGACGCACAATATGAATAAATCAGATACTGCCCTGCGGCTGCGTTAAATATAGACGCACAATATGAATAAATCAGATACTGCCCTGTGGCTGCGTTAAATATAGACGCACCGTATGAATAAAGCAGATACTGCCCTGCGGCTGCGTTAAATATAGACGCACCGTATGAATAAATCAGATACTGCCCTGTGGCTGCGTTAAATATAGACGCACTGTATGAATAAAGCAGATACTTCCCTGCGGCTGCGTTAAATATAGACGCACCGTATGAATAAAGCAGATACTGCCCTGCGGCTGTGTTAAATATAGACACACAGTATGAATAAAGCAGATACTGCCCTGCGTCTGTGTTAAATATAGACGCACTGTATGAATAAAGCAGATACTGCCCTGCGGCTGCGTTAAATATAGACGCACCGTATGAATAAAGCAGATACTGCCCTGCGGCTGTGTTAAATATAGACGCACTGTATGAATAAAGCAGATACTGCCCTGCGGCTGCGTTAAATATAGACGCACTGTATGAATAAAGCAGATACTGCCCTGCGGCTGCGTTAAATATAGACGCACCGTATGAATAAAGCAGATACTGCCCTGCGGCTGCGTTAAATATAGACGCACCGTATGAATAAAGCAGATACTGCCCTGCGGCTGTGTTAAATATAGACACACAGTATGAATAAAGCAGATACTGCCCTGCGTCTGTGTTAAATATAGACGCACTGTATGAATAAAGCAGATACTGCCCTGCGGCTGCGTTAAATATAGACCCACAATATGAATAAAGCAGATACTGCCCTGCGGCTGCGTTAAATATAGACACACAATATGAATAAAGCAGATACTGCCCTGTGGCTGCGTTAAATATAGACGCACCGTATGAATAAAGCAGATACTGCCCTGCGGCTGCGTTAAATATAGACACACAATATGAATAAAGCAGATACTGCCCTGCGGCTGCGTTAAATATAGACACACAATATGAATAAAGCAGATACTGCCCTGTGGCTGCGTTAAATATAGACGCACCGTATGAATAAAGCAGATACTGCCCTGCGGCTGCGTTAAATATAGACACACAGTATGAATAAATCAGATACTGCCCTGTGGCTGCGTTAAATATAGACACACAGTATGAATAAAGCAGATACTGCCCTGCGTCTGTGTTAAATATAGACGCACCGTATGAATAAAGCAGATACTGCCCTGCGGCTGTGTTAAATATAGACGCACTGTATGAATAAAGCAGATACTGCCCTGCGGCTGCGTTAAATATAGACGCACTGTATGAATAAAGCAGATACTGCCCTGCGGCTGCGTTAAATATAGACACACAATATGAATAAAGCAGATACTGCCCTGCGGCTGCGTTAAATATAGACACACAATATGAATAAAGCAGATACTGCCCTGCGGCTGCGTTAAATATAGACACACAATATGAATAAAGCAGATACTGCCCTGTGGCTGCGTTAAATATAGACGCACCGTATGAATAAAGCAGATACTGCCCTGCGTCTGCGTTAAATATAGACACACAATATGAATAAAGCAGATACTGCCCTGCGGCTGCGTTAAATATAGACACACAATATGAATAAAGCAGATACTGCCCTGTGGCTGCGTTAAATATAGACGCACCGAATGAATAAAGCAGATACTGCCCTGCGGCTGCGTTAAATATAGACACACAGTATGAATAAAGCAGATACTGCCCTGCGGCTGCGTTAAATATAGACGCACCGTATGAATAAAGCAGATACTGCCCTGCGGCTGCGTTAAATATAGACACACAGTATGAATAAAGCAGATACTGCCCTGCGGCTGCGTTAAATATAGACGCACCGTATGAATACAGCAGATACTGCCCTGCGGCTGCGTTAAATATAGACACACAATATGAATAAATCAGATACTGCCCTGCGGCTGCGTTAAATATAGACACACCGTATGAATAAAGCAGATACTGCCCTGCGGCTGCGTTAAATATAGACACACCGTATGAATAAAGCAGATACTGCCCTGCGGCTGTGTTAAATATAGACACACAGTATGAATAAAGCAGATACTGCCCTGCGGCTGCGTTAAATATAGACGCACCGTATGAATAAAGCAGATACTGCCCTGCGGCTGCGTTAAATATAGACACACAGTATGAATAAAGCAGATACTGCCCTGCGGCTGTGTTAAATATAGACACACCGTATGAATAAAGCAGATACTGCCCTGCGGCTGCGTTAAATATAGACACACAGTATGAATAAAGCAGATACTGCCCTGCGGCTGCGTTAAATATAGACACACAGTATGAATAAAGCAGATACTGCCCTGCGGCTGCGTTAAATATAGACACACAGTATGAATAAAGCAGATACTGCCCTGCGGCTGCGTTAAATATAGACACACCGTATGAATAAAGCAGATACTGCCCTGCGGCTGCGTTAAATATAGACGCACCGTATGACAGATGCATCTGAGAGGAATAGACTCAGAATGGAGGGGAGGGAGCAGCTGGGTGTCTGGTGGACAGAGACATATACGTTCCTGATGACTGTCATATTTTAAATGGATTTGACTGATACGTGTATGTGATTGACTCTCGGAGTGGTTTGAGAGATGTTGATGACATACTTGTTAATCACACTTAATTGAGTACATGGAGTCGGTCATCCAATGCTTTCTACCACCAGTGTAATTGAATGGAGCTGCAGAGTATGCATTTGGTTAGGACCACTTCTAAGATTTAATAGTTTCAGTAACTGCTTGTTTAAATTCTGTTTGTTTAAATTTGGTTCTCATTCTGTTTCATATGATTGCTTCTCGCGGGTGTCAGTTATAGAATCTGATCTTAGTTGGGGGGAGGAGGGGGGGCAATCGACTTAATATTCCCCCACCAGGGAGGTGTGAAGTGCTTTTGACACAAGACATTGCTATTCATATATACACAGTTACAAACTGTTCTAGCCAGTAATGGAGACCATGCTGTCACTCACTTAACACTTTGGCTTCCATGTTGAGTTCTCACAAGACATGGCCTCAGAGGCGAGGATGGTGTTTGATGCAGTTACCTTGAGATTTGTATTGAAAATATAACTGAAAATAATATTTAGTATTCCACAGAAACACAAGTGTTTTGGTTGATTGTGCGTGGGGCATATTATTCAAAACGGACTGCAAAATGATACAGTTGCAGTGCCTCCATTAAGTGGTCACAACCCCAGACTTTTTCCGTATTTTGTTGTGTTACAAAGTGGGATTAAAATGGATTTAATTGTCATTGTTAGTCAACGATCTAAATACAATACCCTGCACTGTCAAAGTAGAAGAACTATTCTAAAATTTGTAAAAGATTCCTGAAAAATAAAACACTAATATATATTCATCAGATAAGTATTCAACCCCCTGAGTCAATACGTGTTAGAATCACCTTTGGCAGTGATTACAACTGTGAGTCTTTCTGGAAATTTCTCTAAGAGCTTTCCAAACTTGGATTGTGCAACATTACTCTTTAAGAAAATCCTTCAAATTGGTTGTTGATCATTGATCGACAACCATTTCAGGTCTTTCCATAGGAACATGCACTGTCTTCTTGGGTAGCAACTCCAGTGTAGATTTGGCCTTGTGTTTTTGTCCATCTGAAAGGTGAATTCATCTCCCAGTGTCTGGTGGAAAGCAGACTGAACCAGGTTTTCCTCTAGGATTTGGATTATTATTTTTATATTGAAAAACTCCCAATTCCTTATTTTTTTACAAGCATACAAATAACATGATGCAGTCACCACTTTGCTTGAGAATATGGAGAGTGGTACTCAGTAATGTGTTTTATTGGATTTGCCCTAAACATAACACTGTAATCAGGACAGAAAGTGAATTGCTTTGCCACGTTTTTTGCAGTATTACATTAGTGCCTGTTGGAAACAGGATGCATGTTTTGGGATATATATGCTTCCTCATTTTCACTCTGTCATTTAGGTTAGTATTGTGGAGTAACTACAATGTTGTTGATCCATCCTCAGTTTTCTCCTATCACAGCCATATAACTCTAACTGTTTTAAAATCACCATTGACCTCATGGTGAAATCCCTGAGCGGATTCCTTCCTCTCTGGCAACTGAGTTAGGAAGGATGCCTGTATCTTTGTAGGGACTGGGTGTATTGATACACCATCTGAAGTGTAATTAATAACTTAACCTTGCTCAAAATTATATGCAATGTCTGCTTTTTTAAAATTTGTACCCATCTACCAATTGGTGTCCTTCTTCATGAGGCATTTGAAAACCTCCCTGGTCTTTGTGGCTGACTGAGGGACCTTATAGATGATTGTATGTGTGGGGTACAGAGGTAGTCATCCAAAACTCATGTTAAACACTATTATTGCACACACGGTCCATGCAACTCATTATGTGACATGTTAAGCACATTTTTACTCCTGAACTTATTTAAGCTTCCCATAACATTGGGTTGAATTATTTTTCACTCAAGACACGTTCTGACCAAAGTTCTGTTATTTTATCTTTGTTTTAGTATGGTCAGGGCGTGAGTTCGGTGGGCAGTCTATGTTTGTTTTTCTATGTTGGTTTGAGTTCGGCCTAGTATGGTTCTCAATCAGAGGCAGCTGTCAATTGTTGTCCCTGATTGAGAATCATACTTAGGTAGCCTGGGTTTCAGTTTTGGGTTGTGGGTGTTTGTCTTCCGTGTCAGTGTTTGTCGCCACACGGGACTGTTTCGTTCATTTCACGTTTATTGTTTTGTATTTTGTAGTGTTCAGTTTATGTTTTAAAATAAACATTATGGACACTTACCATGCTGCGTTTTGGTCCTCCGATCCTTCTTGCTTCTCCTCCTCAGAAGAGGAGGACGAGATCCCTTACAGACATTTCAGCTTTTCATTTTTTATTAATTAGCCAAAATTTTGAAAAACATAATTCCGCGTTGAAATTATGGGGGCATTGTTTGTAGGCCAGTGGCAAAAATCTCAGTTTAATCTATTTTAAATTCAAGCTGTAACACAACTAAATGTGGAACAAGAGAAGGGGTGTGAATAATTTCTGAAGGCACTGTAAACAAAATGCTATTTTAAAATCGACAGCAGCATCTATACTGTACCATCAAAGGACAATTAATCATTTATTGTATTTTTATAAAATAAAATACATGGGAGGGGGGGCTTATATTTGCCCTGTTACAGAAGCATGTCATGGAGATGTTTCTTGCATATTCCCCTGAGACACCCGCAGGGGATGGGGGTCACGATTGTACAGTGCCCTTTGGACAATTAGAGTTAAGTGCCTTGCTCGAGGGCAGAGCAACATATTTTTCACCTTGTCGGGCTCCAGTATTCGAACCAGCAGCCTTCGGACCAAACCTCGAGACTACCTGCCACCTGCTATATAAATCACTTTTATTTCAGTCGAAAACATAGTTACTATTGTCAGAGTGTCAGATTTAATGTCAAAATGTTGTAACACAAAGCTCACCCTGCACATACATATCAAAGTGCAATTAGAAGGCATATTGTTCACTCATTAATTATATAATATTCTAATATAATTGTGAGTGACATAGCCCCACGGTAACGCTAGACACTTTGATGCATGGGATTATGAGCATTTCTTTATTTTTGTGTATTTTGTCTGGTAGACCAGTCAGTGAATGGACCTGAAGACAGTTGATTTTTGTGGAGCCTCTGAATACAGACAATCATGGAGGTGGAGGGATATTGGCAACACCTTTTGAAGGCGAGGCCTTTTATGGGACATTCAGCTGGTTGATGAAGACATTCATTTCATCACCAGTCAGTGTTTTTTTATCTAAGAGCTGCAGAAGTCACCCCTCTCCCTCTTTTGTTGTCATGATCAATAATTGCAAGGCGGTTTCATTACTCTATTGACACGACTGTACTGATTGACCGTAGATTGGATCAAAATTACTGATGGGAGAGAATAAAACAAACGGGCCTCTACAATGAATGAGTCTCCAGTCTACTTCCATGTTTGTTAGAAAGGAATAGAATTACAAAGCAATAAACATCACCCTTTGGTATTCTCAAATGTCATTCCAATTGGTTAATTTCTGTATCCTTGTTGAATTCAATCACGTTTTTATCAGTTATCATTAGAAAGTTCAGTCCATGAACCAAGCTTGTGCCAAACCTCACCCCTGTTAATTAGGGGGTAAATGTTTTTGAAAAAAAGTGAATCTGGGATAGTTTTGTGTCCAATAAGAACACAAAAAAGCCTACACTGTGCCTTAATGAATGTCACCCTGTTCTATATTTTCCAGGCAGAGCAGGACAACGGCCACCCCTTGCCTGCATTTGCTAACCTCCACATCGAGGTTCTGGATGAGAACAACCAGTCACCATTCTTCCTGGAGGCCACATACCAGGGCTTCATCACCGAGTCAGCACCAGTGGGTACCACAGTGTTCACCGACGCCAGCCTCACCACCCCTCTGGGGATCAACGTTCTGGACAACGACATTGAGGAGGTAAGACCCCATAGCTGACCAGTCTCTTCATCAATTCATTCATTTGTTTATTCATTCATTCACCTGTTCTTTCTTTTTTTCATTCATTCCTTCAGTTGTTCATTCATTCGTTCATTTATACACTTTCTATGGAAGACTGCTATAGATGTTGATGAGAGCGTTTGCGATCATGTTGAGGTCGAGAGCAGATGTTTTTACAGTGCATACTGTAGATTCAAGTGTTTGTCTAGTCATCCAATCAAATGTATTTATATAGTCCTTATTACATCAGCTGATATCTCAAAGTGCTATACAGAAACCCAGCCTAAAACCCCAAAGAACAAGCAATGCAGGTGTAGAAGCACGGTGGCTAGGAAAAACTCCCTAGAAAGAAACCTAGAGAGGAACCAGGCTATGAGGGGTGGCCAGTCCTCTTCTGGCTGTGCCGGGTGGAGATTATAACAGAACATGGCCAAGATGTTCAAATGTTCATAGATGACCAGCATGGTCAAATAATAGTAATCACAGTAGTTGTCGAGGTTGCAAAAGGTCAGCACCTCAGGAGTAAATGTCAGTTGGCTTTTCATAGCCGATCATTGAGAGTATCTCTACCACTCCCGCTGTCTCTAGAGAGTTGAAAACAGCAGGTCTGGGACAGTAGCACGTCCGGTGAACAGGTCAGGGTTCCATAGCTGCAGGCAGAACAGTTGAAACTGGAGCAGCAGCACAGCCAGGTGGACTGGGGACAGCAAGGAGTCATCATGCCAGGTAGTCCTGAGGCATGGTCCTAGGGCTCAGGTCCTTCTCCGAGAGAAGGAGAGAATTAGAATGAGCATACTTAAATTCACACAGGACACCGGATAAGACAGGAGAAATACTCCAGATATAACAGACTGACACTAGCCCCCCGACACATAAACTACCGCAGCATAAATACTGGAGGCTGAGACAGGAGGGGTCTGGGGACACTGTGGCCCCATCCGATGATACCCCCGGACAGGGCCAAACAGGCAGGATATAACCCCTAGTCTAGATACTGTTCCATGACCGAAGTATGTCAGTTGCAAATAAGGTGTTTGCTCTTTCAAGATGATACTATAGGAATTAATCAGCATAAAAACATACATGTCTTTTTAGTTGTGAAGCCATTTTATCACCATCTCTCAGTTGAGAAGGTTGTTCAATCACATCATTTGTTTTGCTCTATTTTTTTGAGCTCATCCCTGGTGATCAGCCTGTAGGTTTTAGCTGATGCATTAGTGCTGCATGATTACTAGTGTGACGTTCTCTTTCTCTGTTTTTCTACTGATCCGCCTCTTTTTAAACTATCCAATTCACATATTTGCATGGTTTCTGCTTCACTCGTTTTATTGATTGTTGTTTCCATTTTTTGCCAGCTTGGTTAGTCTTTGAAGTGATCTGTTTTTCTCTAACATGAGAAGCTTGTAGTAATGTAGGAAAAGGTTCCCCACAGTACATGGATGTGTTTATTACATTGTAGAGCTGGGCAATAGGGACAGAAATCCATATTGTGATAAATTGCATGACTTGATGCGATAATGATGAATAGAACGATGCGTTAATAACATTAATGTGCACCAGTTTTGTTATGATCCTTTAAACTACTACATATATTCATCAATTATTCCATTTAACAATCACCTATATTTGCAAACTTACTTCATTTCAAATTTCACATTTCTCTAGTATAGGCTACTTATCAAAATGTGTATTTGTATTTACTATGGATCCCCATTAGCTGCTGCCGAGGCAACAGCTACTCTTCCTGGGGTCCGGCAAAATTAAGGCAATTCTTTGAAACATTACAATACATTCGTAACAGATTTCACAACACACTAAGTGTGTGCCCTCAGGCCCTTACTCCACTACAACATATACAAAATGAATGTGTACGTGTGAGTATAGTGCGTATGTTATCATGTGTGTGTATGCATGTGTCATGTGCCTATGTTTGTGTTGCTTCACAGTCACTGCTTTTCCATAAGGTGTATTTTTATCTGTTTTTTAAATCTAATTATACTGCTTGCATCAGTTACCTGATGTAGAATAGAGTTCCATGTAGTTATGGCTGCCAATAATGAACGATATCAGCAAAATGCCTGCAATAAGTGGTCGGTATGGTCAGTGTCGATAATGTTCGGTTTATCGTTCCAGCTCTAGTACATTGATAACACAGAGAATTGAGGGTAGCTCTGTTGTATAGTTGTTATTAGTGCAATATATACTGTATGTACACTACCAGTCATATGTTTGGACACACCTACTCATGTGTTTTTCTTTATTTGGACTATTTTCTACATTGTGGAATAATAGTGAAGGCATCAAAACTATGAAATAACACACATGGAATCATGTAGTAACCAGAAAAGGGTTAAACAAATCAAAATACATTTTAGATTTTAGATTGTTCAAAGTAGCCACCCTTTGCCTTGATGACAGCTTTGCACACTCTTGGCATTCTCTCAACCAGCTTAATGAGGTAGTCACCTGGAATTCATTTCAATTTACAGGTGTGCCTTGTTAAAAGTTAATTTGTTGAATTTCTTCTTAATGCGTTTGAGCCAATCAGTAGTGTTGTGACAAGGTAGGGGTTGGGATACAGAAGGTAGGCCTATATGGTAAAATACCAAGTCTATATTATGACAAGAACAGTTCAAAAAGCAAAGAGAAACAACAGTCCATAATTACTTTCAGACATGAAGGTCAGTCAATCCAGAAAATGTCAAGAACTTTGAAAGTTTCTTCAAGTGCAGTCGCAAAAACCATCAAACGCTATGATGAAACTGGCTCTCATGAGGAACGCCACAGGAAAGAAGACCCAAAGACCGTCTGCTGCAGAAGATAAGTTCATTAGAGTTAACTGCACCTCAGATTGCAGCCCAAATAAATGCTTCACAGAGTTCAAGTAACAGACACATCTCAACATCCACTGTTCAGAGGAGACTGCGTGAATCAGGTCTTCATGGTCGAATTGTTGCAAAGAAACCACTACTAGAGGACACCAATAAGAAGAAGAGACTTGCTTGGGCCAAGAAACACGAGCAATGGACATTACACCGGAGGGAATCTGTGCTTTGGTCTGATGAGTTCAAATTTGAGATTTTTGGTTCCAACCGCGGTGTCTTTGTGTGACGCAGAGTAGGTGAACGGATGATCTCCGCATGTGTGTTTCCCACCGTGAAGCATGGAGGAGGAGGTGTGATGGTGTGGGGGTGCTTTACTGGTGACACTGTCTGATTTATTTAGAATTCAAGGCACACTTGAACAGCATGGCTATCACAGATTCTACAGCCATCCCGTCTGGTTTGCGCTTAGTGGGACTACTATTTGTTTTTCAACAGGACAATAACCCAACACACCTCCAGGCTGTGTAAGGGCTATTTGACCAAAAAGGAGAGGGATGTGCAGCATCTGATTACCTGGCCTCCACAGTCACCTGACCTCAACCCATTTGAGATGGTTTGGGATGAGTTGGACTGCAGAGTGAAGGAAAAGCAGCCAACAAGTGCTCAGCATATGTGGGAACTCCTTCAAGACTGTTGGAAAAGCATTCCAGGGGAAGCTGGTTGAGAGAATGCCAAGAGTGTGCAAAGTTGTCATCAAGGCAAAGGCTGGCTACTTTGAAGAATCCAACATATATTTTTTAACACTTTTTTGGTTACTACATGATTCCATATGTGCTATTTCATAGTTTTGATGTCTTCATTCTACAATGTAGAAACCCTTGAATGGGTAGATGTGCCAAACTTTTGACTGGTACTGTATATACTCCAGATATATGGCTCTGGTTGTGAGCATTCTGGGTTTAGTGGTCCCCACAATCATTGGAGTTGTTTCTCACATGCCCATCTGGAGCAGGCCGGTGTGACTTGGATTATTTTGGGGAAACCCCATGCTGATGGAAGCTGTGTCATCTCCCACTGAGCGGGGGCTCTGTACTAACGCAGAGCCGCGTGTTAAGTGTCTGGGGTGATTATTATTCAATCCACTTTTATTTGCAGCAGTTTGATTTATTTATGTCTCGCTCTGTCCGGCGTAACTTCGATATCCACTGAAAGCATCGTCAACAATATCCACAGTGCTGAGGAATGCATATTAGTAATGAAGGCAGTCAGGTCTGTCTGTCACCAGTCTGGTATTAAAAGGACTGGCTGCTTCTCAAATGGCAAGCTATTCACAGTACAGTGAACTACTTTTGACCAGGGACTATAGGGATTCCCATTGGGCTCTGATCAAATGTAGTGCACAATATATAGTGCTATTTCAGACTCATACATTGTGTTATTGCAGGGGTGGGCGGAGGATGAGGCTGGACTCTTCGTTTCTAGTCTGTGTTCGTACATGTACTGTGTTGCTCTGTGTGTGAAGAACACAAACGTCGACACAAGGACTACAAAGCCTTGCAGAACTTCAAGTGGATTAGGTAGAGATATGGGGTTTTACATTGTGAAACACATTTAGATTGGCACAACAGTCTCCTCAACACAGCTATACAGATGCTGCGGACAGATGGCGCGTTGAACACAAAACAATCCTTAGTATACGTTGTTACAGCAAATAAGATAAAGATATCAACATCAGTGTCATGGCAACACTATGCTATGTACATAGAGCTGCATAATCATTTTAGATTTACATTGTCACTCAACACAACCACGGACAAACAGTTGATTCATATTTCATGTACGTATTTTTTTTCCAATGCTTGTGTGTGTTTGTCATGTGTTTCCTTCATCTCTGAAACCTTGATTTGAAACTGACTGACGAGGTTTCATCACCTTGCTTTTATCAATCCAAATCCAGTCAGTCAGTTGTTTGTGGACTTGTGTCATTTTCTTTTCCTTCCCTTGAAGACGAAAGATCCCATGCTGCAGATATCCTTGGACAACTACAACACAATCTTCACAGTGACACCTTCAGGGATTACCCGCTACCTGACGCTGCTGAAGCCCGTGGACCATGAAGAGCAGCACAGCTACACGTTCACAGTAAGGCTGGCTCTAGTTGACACCACACCCCCTCTCTCATCTCTCCTTTCTCTTTTCTCTCTCTCTCCTAAAGGGCTTTATTGGCATGGGCAACATATGTTAACATTGCCAAAGCAAGTGAACTGGATAATAAACAAAAGGGAAATAAACAGTAACATAAACAATAACAATTAACAGTAAACATTACACTCACAAATGTCATATTATGTGCAAATAGTTAATGTACAAAACGGAAAATAAATCAACATAAATATGGATTGTATTTACAATGGGGTTTGTTCTTCACTGGTTGCCCTTTTCTTGTGGCAGGTCACAAATATTGCTGCTTATTGTTTTCTCATGATTTGTTTGGGTCTAATTGTGATGCTGTCCTCGGGCTCTGTGGGGTCTGTTGGTGTTTGTGAACAGAGTCCAGGTTCATCTCTCTGTAGATGATGGCTTTGTTATGGGTTTGGGAATCGCTTCCTTTTAGGTGGTTGTACAATTTAACGGCTCTTTTCTGGATTTTGATAATTAGCGGGTATCAGCCTAATTCTGCTCTGCATACATCAAAGTCTCAAATTGGTGTTTGTCCTATTTTGTGAATTCTTGGTTGGTGAGCGGACTCCACACCTCACAACCACAAAGGGCAATGGGTTCTAAAACCGATTCAAGTATTTTTAGCCAGATCCTAATTGGTATGTCAAATGTTATGTTCCTTTTGATGGCATAGAATGCCCATCTTGCTTTGTCTCTCAGATCGTTCACAGCTTTGTGGAAGTTACCTGTGGTGCTGATGTTTAGGCCAAGGTATGTATAGTTTTTTGTGTGCTCTAGGGCAACAGTGTCTAGATGGAATTTCTATTTGTGGTCCTGGCAACTGGACCTTTTTTGGAACACCATTATTTTGGTGTTACTGAGATTTACTGTCAGGGCCCAGGTCTGACAGAATCTGTGCAGAAGATCTAGGTGCTGCTGTGCCCTCTTTGGTTGGTGACAGAAGCACCACATCATCAGCAAACAGTAGACATTTGACTTCAGATTCTAGTAGGGTAAGGCCGGGTGCTGCAGACTGTTCTAGTGTCCTCGCCAATTTGATGATATATATGTTGAAGAGGGTGGTGCTTAAGCTGCATCCCTGTCTCACCCCCCGGCCCTGTGGAAAGAAATGTTTTTTTGCCAGTTTAAAATGTACACTTGTTGTTTGTGTTCATAGATTTTATGTTGTATGTTTTTCCCCCAACACCACTTTCCATCAATCTGTATAGCAGACCCTCATGCCAAATTGAATCAAAAGCTTATTTTTTAAATCAATAACGCATGAGAAGACTTTGCCATTGTTTGTTGTCAATTAGGGTGTCTAGGGTGAATATGTGGTCTGTTGTACAATAATTTGGTAAAAAGACAATTTGACATTTGCTCAGTACATTGTTTTCAATTCGAACATGTACAAATGTCTGCTGTTAATGCAGAGGATTTTCCCAAGGTTGCTGTTGACGCATATCCCACGGTAGTTATTGAGGTCAAATTTGTCTCGACTTTTGTGGATTGGGGTGATGTTAAGGGATTTTTTTATCAATAATGACTAATTATGTATACATTTCAACCAGGACTGACTAATCAGAATACTATTATGTTACTGTATAGATGTTTGAATTTTCTTTTAATCCTAGTACTGAATATAATGTGTGTAAATATAATCAAGAATTAGAACAATGATGACAACAATGTCTGTTCCTTGGTAGAAATGAATGAACTTATCGTCAGACTGGCTAGAATGCTTATCTACACAGGAAGACCTTGGCTCGGTCATAAATTATTAAATTGGTGGGAGACTATGTGGGAAGGCTTGAGATACTGCCTTTGTACCAGGGTGAAGAAGAGACGGGACAGTTCGAAAACTAATGACGTCATTTTCAGTTTATAACCTGTGGTAAACTGTATCGTGTTCAGTACTCTCATGAATAAAGGCTACTGATTGATTTTGAGACTGGTCTCTGTCCATTTTATGCAAATAAGGGCCTTACAAATTCTTAGGTGTGGACAGAGTGTTGAATTGAATTAGTTAAACAAAACATAAAGGAATTTAATTACTGTAACAGGTGATCAGTCCTTGGTTCCAAATATTGGGGAAGATGCCAGAGGTAAGGATGATGTTACAGAGTCTAAGTATAGCCAATTGGAATTTGTCTGTATATTTTATAATTTCATTGAGGATACCATCAACACCACAGGCCTTTTGGGTTTGTTACGTACGCCTCTTGGAGGAGGGAACGCAACACCCTGCGACAACTCAACGTGAAGTGAAAAAGGTATTTGATCGTAGGTGCGGGGGAAGGACGACAGAGGCAGAGAAATGTACAGTTCACAGGGAATTTATTTCCTTAACAAGGTAATGTGGGGAAAAGGGGCTGGACGGAACCAAAGAGCCCCCGCTCCTACCTTACCTACCCACAACTTACCTAATCTTTTAGCACCTCCTGGCATGCTAACCAAAATACAGGGGGTGGTCTGCCCAGGTCTTACCTAGTCTGCATAGACATTGTAAATACTACGGGTTATGTATGTCCGCTGGCCTCTTGCCTAAACACTCCCAAGGTGCGTCCCCCCCCCGGGAACAAATTAAACAGAATAATTACTAACTTAAAGGGAACCATTTCAATAATCAAAAACACTAAGTCCTATTGGCAAACACATACCTCAGGAGTAGTGGCTACAAAAACTGTCATGGACTAACAACCAACACGGAACATCAAAGACGCTCTCCCCTCCTGACAAAGGAACACTGGCTTTTATCCAGCTGCAGAAGGAGTTGGTAATTGAAGACAGCTGTTTCCCCTGACGAGAGGGAGGTTTCAGAGCTCCAATCATCGTGGGGGCCAACCAATCAGCTGCTTGAGGAATCCAGGATTCCATTTCCTGAAATACACACACACAAACCCACAACACAGAAACTGGGGAACATAACACGCCCACCCCAAAACCTGCAAACTCCCAGTTTGCAATAACAAAAACCAACACGCATCTCCAGTTACTAAACCCGTGATAGAGCATCGGATCTCACGTTCGCCGAACCCTTCACATAGTCAATCTGTATACTGTATCCCTGTACAATCAGAGCCCACCACATATGGCGGCGGTTCTGATTGTACATTTGCCTAAGAAACACCAAAGGATTATGGTCTGTGAAGACCAGTACAGGCAAGGCACTGGAGCCCTTATATACCTCAAAAAACTGTAAGGCTAGCAATAAAGCCAGCGTCTCTTGTTCAATGGTGGAGTACCTTGACTGACACGAGTTCAACTTACGGGAGAAGAAACTGACAGGCCGATCCACTCCCTCTTCATCTTGCTGCAAGAGAACCGCACCCACCCCCACTATACTAGCGTCTACCTCCAACTTAAAAGGTTTGGCAAAGTTGGGGCAGGCAAAGCACTGGGGCACTACAAAGCAGCACTTTGGCAGACTAAAAAGCATAGTACATTCCTGGGACCACTTACATGATACTTTGGGACTGAGCAGAGATGTAAAGGCTACTACCATTGACAAATTCTTACAGAACGTACGATAGTACCCCACCATCCCCAGGAATCTGCGCAACTGGCGGCAAGTCGTGGGAGCAGGAAAAGCAACAATTGCTTCCACTTTGCCAGTTATTGGGCCCACTTATTTTGTCCTGTAGTTCATTCAAGGTAATTTGATAATGCAGAGGGTCTTTAATAGTTGATTCTAAGATTTGATAGTCTTTAATAGTTAATTCTAAGATTTGATAGTCTTTAATAGTTGATTCTAAGATTTGAATTATATCCCTCTATCTTTCTCTTTCCGTCTCTCTCCCTCTTTCTCTCTCTCGTTCCCTTTATCCCTCTCTCTCCCTCTTCCTCTATCTCCCTCTCTTTCCCTTTCTTTCTCTCCCTCTATCTCCCTCTCTTTTCCTTTCTCTCTTTCCCTCTCTCTCTCTCTTTCTCCTTCTATTTCTCTCTCTCCCTCTCTTTCCTCTCTCCCCCACCATCATGTTAGCCCCTGTCACACAACACAGCACAACAGTAACTTGAATCCACAGTCACACTTGTCCCCTGATACCATATTCTAGAATGGCAGTAGCTCCACTAGTACTGTACCATTAAACATAGACACTATTACAGTACATCAGCAAGGTTTCTTTCTTTGCTTCTTGAAATGCTGTATCCCCTCCATGGTTGGGGACAGAAGCAACAGATCATTAGAACACATCTGTCACTCCCCCATTCTTTCTTTCTTTCTCTCTCTATATGTGATATCTCCTTCTTTCCCTTTCTTCTCTCTCTCACCCTCTCTTTGTCTCTCTTTCTCTCTCCCCCTCTCTCTCTCTCTCTCTCTCTCTTTCCCTTTCTCTCTCTTTCCCTTTCTCTCTCTCCCTCTTTCTCTCTCTCTCTCCCTCTTTCTCTCTCTCTCTCTCTCTCTCTCTCTCCCTCTTTCTCTCTCTATCTCTCTCTCTCTCTCTCACTCCCTTTATTCCTCCCCTCTCTCTCCCTCTCTCGTTCCCTCTCTCGCTCCCTTTACCCATATTCTCTCCCTCCCCCTCTCTCTCCCTCTTCTTCACCCCCCACCCCTATCACACAACATAGCACAACAGTAACTTGAATCCACAGTCACACTTGTCCCCTGATACCATATTCTAGAATGACAGTAGCTCCACTAGTACTGTACCATTAAACATAGACACTATTACAGTATATCAGCAAGGATTTCTAGTGAGTAGTTTTCCAATGTTCTTGAAATCCCTCAAGAGTTTTTCATCCTCAATGTCCTATTTGTTACATTTCTGTCACATTGTGTCCTTGGCGAATGGCATGCTGGGTTTTGTTGTTGTTTTGTTGTATAATGCTGGAGTGCATTACACTGTCATTCCCTTTACGGCCATTGGGATAAAACAATGGTGTTTGTCGACGATAATGATCTGTTGTTGCTCACACAAAAGTCTTACACTTTTCTCCATCCAGCTAGCCATTAGCACAGGGCCTGTACTTTATTTAGTGTGTGTGTGTGTGTGTGTGTGTGTGTGTGTGTGTGTGTGTGTGTGTGTGTGTGTGTGTGTGTGTGTGTGTGTGTGTGTGTGTGTGTGTGTGTGTGTGTGTGCCCATTCTTGCATAATCAATGCTTGGAGTTTGTCAGAATTTGTGGGGTTTTGTTTGTCCACCCATCTCTTGAGGATTGACCACAAGTTCTCAATGGGATTACGGTCTCGGGAGTTTCCTGGCCATGGACCTAAAATATCAATGTTTTGCTCCCCAAGCCACTTAGTTATCACCTTTTCCTTATGGCAAGGTGCTCCATCATGCTGGAAAAGGCATTGTTCGTCACCAAACTGTTCCTGAATGGTTGGGAGAAGTTGCTCTCAAGAGGATGTGTTGGTAACATTCTTTATTCAGGGTTGTGTTCTTAGGCAAAATTTTGAGTGAGCCCACTCCCTTGGCTGAGAATAACCCCACACATGAATGATCTCAGGATGCTTTACTATTGGCATGACACAGGACTGATGGTAGTGCTCACCTTTTTTTCCGGATGCCCCAAACAATTGGAAAGGAGATTCATCAGAGAAAATGACTTTACCCCAGTCCTCAGCAGTCCAATCCCTGTACCTTTAGCAGAATATCAGTCTGTCCCAGATGTTTCTCCTGGAGAGAAGTGGCTTCTTTGCTGACCTTCTTGACACCAGGCCATCCTCCAAAAGTTTTCACCTCACTGTGCGTGCAGATGCACTCACACCTGCCTGCTGCCATTCCTGAGCAAGCTCTGTACTGGTGGTGCCCCAATCCCGCAGCTGAATCAACTTTAGGAGACGGTCCTGGCGCTTGCTGGACTTTCTTGGGCGCCCTGAAGCCTTCTGCAGAAATGCAGTGGAAATGTTTTTTGGGGATTCAGTTCATTTGCATGGCAAAGAGGGACTTTCCTATTAATTGCAAGTCATCTGATCACTCTTCATAACATTCTGGAGTATATTCAAATTGCCATCAAACAAACTGAGGCAGCAGACTTTGTGAAAATTAATATTTGTGTCATTCTCAAAACTTTTGGCCGCGACTGTACATGACTCACCACGTGTGTATTTATATGTGTTTCTCCGGTGTGTTTGCAGCAATTTGTAAGTAAAAAGTGAGAAGGATTTATGGTTTTGATTGTCGAGATTAGACAAAGCAATCAGTGTAAAAGCACTTATTGAAAAATGTAATTGTGGCAAAAGATAGATGGTGAATCCCAAATGTAATGTGATGCAGTTGCCTCTCTCATTAGGTATTTTTGCATTCCCCTGAGCCAGCACCTACAACATTTAAATGATGAATCCATGAATCACCAACTACTGAGCTTCATTCAACAGTAATACTCTCTGTTGCTGGCTGGTGCACTATGTCCAGCTGTAAGACCATGATAAAGCACAGCATCATTCAGAACAGCCCAGCTCAGAACAGCCCAGTTCAGAACAGCATACTGCTATCCTCAGTCCTGTTCCTCCATATGTTTGTTGATGTATTCTTCACTCAGCTATAACTGCCACTGGGTTATTCACTGTTCCCTCCAGATCAAATGCACCGTTTATTTGAAGAAATGTCACCTGGCAGGTGTATCACTCAGTCTAAGAACCGTCGTCTTGTCAGGCTTTGAAATTGCCAAGTGCCATGTCATCTGAAACCAGAATTGGAATTTTTCCAATAAGAACTTCTTGCAGTTCCATTTATCTTGCCCACCTCACCATATCTTTGTTTTAGAATTCAGAGACCTTATCTTTTAACAGAGTCTGTTAAAGGCAATGTCTTATTGATGGACTTTGCCAGTCTGGCTATATTCCGATGTAGTTCTTTCAAATAACTTTTTAGGTTTGGATGTCTGTTTGTGATTCAAGGGCCGTATAGCAGATGGGCTCTGTGAAACTCACTCGTCAGCCTGAAGTATCTCCACTTGCGCTGCCGAATAGCTAGCTTTTCAGTGTGCTGACTGGGCAAGATGCTTCAGAAGGGCAGTCACCTGTGTTAGCAAGATAGAGGTCCTTCATTCCAGCCTTGGTATGAGCCAAATCAGTAGGAAGTGGTACTTCTAAGCAAGCAGTGCAACGTTTCCCTCCAAAAAACATCAGAATGTGAAATAATGCCTGGTGCCAAAAGATCCAGACAACATCAGACTTCGCTGAATGTAAACGTTGGCGTGCGGATCCCTCCAGCCCTAACTCTGGGGTGCACAGGGCAGTGGAATTAGCATTCCCGAGCACTCGGCTGCCATGTCCTGGCAGTAACAGATTGATTAAAACACTGAGACCAAGCTCGCTTGTCTGGGAAGGCTTCTGAGAGCCGTTCCACCCATGCTGTTAAATGATGGATCCGTCGTGCATACGAACGATACCCAGTCAGTCAGTGCCTCTATCTGTTTCCCCTCTCCAGCACTACCATGGATAAATCCACAAGGATGTGTGTCCCTCAGTGTTTTGTGTTCCAATACATATTCGGTCAGAGTATGTCTATTTGAGTTCATTCAGTTGGCTCTGTGGCCACTGAATGTGTTATTCCACCCACTCTGCAAGACACTCTTCCTGCCAGTCAAATTACATCTACAACAACAGCTAACCCACCCAATGATGTCAAATGATCATCTTCTCCACTACCTCTATGTCTTGCCTAGAGGCTTTGTGGTGTGTTATGAAGTTGTGAGCAAGTTGAGGTTTTTATAATGCTAGCTCCTCTGAGTGGCACAGTGCATCGCACCGGAAACTCAGAGAAGGAAACAACATTTGGACATTTTCTCTCCCCACCACCACATCCTGCTGGAGCAGTGGAGGAGCCCGCAGCGCTATCCTGTCAGGACTTTGAAGTGTGGTGTTGCTAAGTACTATGAACATAAAGAAACACTAAAAGGATGTTTCTCGATTCTGCTTTTCGCTAGCACTCACTGCTGTGTTTACCTGTGGGCTTTTTTAGATGCTTCTGTCGTCGTATTTTGGCGGGGAAAGTAGCACAACTCTAAAGGTTCATGGGGAGAGCTTTGAACACAGATGGTATTTTATTTCCTGCTCAGCTGAGGATCAAGGTGCTTTTCTTTCTGTTTGACGCTTGTTGCATGCTCTTTTGTTTTTGAAGTTGCTGCTACTCTCGGTTAATTTGTGTGAGCGGTTGTGTTCTATGTGGAAGTTGACAGTCAGATACAACTTCACACACACACACACAGTCACACACACGCACGCACGCACACACACACACACACACACACACACACACACACACACACACACACACACACACACACACACACACACACACACACTTTACCTAATGAGATAAACAATAATGGTATGCAATCACAATTGGAGTTATAAGAGCATTGTAGTCTTTATTACTGTACGTTGTTGTTAAGACAATGGGCTTTGTTTAGTCATTGTGATGAATTAATATCTGTAAAGCCTCTGTAAACAACTTTCAATAAGGGTATTGCTCTCAATCTTTCATCTTTTGTCCCTTATCTTCCTTTTCTGTCCTGGGACTGTCAGGGACTGTCCCATTGGTTTCTGCATTGGCAGAACATGTCAGGGATATATTGGTTGTGGAGTTCTCTACTGCATACACGTGTGTCCTGAGGTTTTTGATCATTTCTCTCTCTCTCTCTCGCTCCTGCTCTCACTTCCCTTCTCTATAGATGGTGGCTTCTGATGGAGTTCAGGAGAGTACTCCAGTGGCCATTAATATCACAGTGATCGATGCCAATGACAACACACCGACCTTTCCGAACACCTCCTACAGTGTCAATGTTTACACAGATATGCAGCCTGGGGAAACAATATTACAGGTAATCAATATGCTGTACTCACTCGCTGTTTTCCCAAACCATTCACTTACTTAGAGTAATAGCATTAGTAAACCTGGAGTTATAGTGGTAGCAGACTGTTTGGTTCAGCTCTCAGCAGGCTGCTGCCATAGGCTGTTCCCCTTTGGGCATTGGGAGGATTGTGGGTCATTTGGTAGAACCCCTGTTTCACAGTCAGAGCATGAGCACAGTCCAGTCAGTCACTCTGATACTTAAAGGAAACAAAAGACTGCCAGAAAAGGTCAAATTTCGGCAGTTTAATCTCTGTTTCTCTCATAGCAAGCCCGGTTAGGCTAGTTAGCCCGGTTAGGCTGGTTAGGCCGGTTAGGCTGGTTAGCCCGGTTAGGCTGGTTAGCCCGGTTAGGCTGGTTAGGCTGGTTAGCCCGGTTAGGCTAGTTAGCCCGGTTAGGCTAGTTAGCCCGGTTAGGCTGGTTAGGCCGGTTAGGCTGGTTAGCCCGGTTAGGCTGGTTAGGCTGGTTAGCCCGGTTAGGCTAGTTAGCCCGGTTAGGCTGGTTAGGCCGGTTAGGCTGGTTAGCCCGGTTAGGCTGGTTAGGCTGGTTAGCCCGGTTAGGCTGGTTAGCCCGGTTAGGCTGGTTAGGCTGGTTAGGCTGGTTAGCCCGGTTAGGCTGGTTAGCCCGGTTAGCCCAGTTAGGCTGGTTAGCCCGTTTAGGCTGGTTAGCCCGGTTAGCCCGCTTAGTCTGGTTAGGCTGGTTAGGCAGGTTAACCCGGTTAGGCTGGTTAGCCTGGTTAGGCTGGTTAGCCCGGTTAGGCTGGTTAGGCTGGTTAGTCCGGTTAGGCTAGTTAATGCTGGTTAGCCCGGGTTAGGCCGGTTAGGCTGGTTAACCCGGTTAGGCCGGTTAGGCTGTTTAGGCCGGTTAGGCTGGTTAGGCTTCAGGAACACGTTAATAATGGCAGGTATGAGTTTCTTTGTCGGTTGAATGACTGTTGATGAGGTGCTTGTGACTGCATTGTCTCATTAGTCAGTCATCTTTGAGTTACAGTATGTAAAGTCTCAGAATGACGTATGGGGAGAATAACACTATACATGCTCTTAGTCACACACTGTAGCGTTCTACTATGTAAACACATGAATGTTTAGAGATTTCTATCAAAGTGTGGCCACTTTTCTACACGTTGAATATGAAGTATGTTATAATTGGATTATGCGAATGTTAAAAGGTATTTCTGCATTTGATTATGATATCAGTTTCTACTTCCTTATTTCAAAATCACTGACTGTATTTGCCATAAATGTTTAATAATCCCCCAACGCAAGATATTTAATTATGCATTTGATATGTGTAGAATATATCAGCGAGGAATCAAACATTTCCGTATTCCTTGAAATGTGGGGAAAATATTGGAATAGATGGCCTTCCCCTAGTGAAGTCCCTGGGCTTAGGACACCAGAGGACACTGTCGAGTGAGAGACTTCCTCTCTTGTCTCCCTTTCAGCTGACGGCTCTGGATGCTGACGGGGGTCCCAATGGGCTTGTGACCTACAAGATCCTGGCGGGGGATCAAGGACACTTCATCATCAATAACCGCTCGGGAGTGATCACCGTGGTGCCTGGCGTCTCCCTGGCCATGGGACGTTCCTACACGCTGACCGTGAAGGCTGTGGATAGTGGTCCGGGGTCCCAGAGGAGGTGAGGCTAATAGGGAGCCCCAGGGAGCCCCGAGGGGTGGGAGGCTGGAGGGGAGGATGGGTAGGGCCTGGGGTGGGAAGCCCCGAGGGGTGGGAGGCTGGAGAGGAGGATGGGTAGAGCTGGGGGTGGGAAGCCCCGGGGGTGGGAGGCTGGAGGGGAGGATGGGTAGAGCTGGGGGTGGGAAGCCCCGAGGGGTGGGAGGCTGGAGGGAGGATGGGTAGAGCTGGGGGTGGGAAGCCCCGAGGGGTGGGAGGCTGGAGGGGAGGATGGGTAGAGCTGGGGGTGGGAAGCCCCGGGGTGGGAGGCTGGAGGGGAGGATGGGTAGGGCCTGGGGTGGGAAGCCCCGAGGGGTGGGAGGCTGGAGGGGAGGATGGGTAGGGCCTGGGGTGGGAAGCCCCGAGGGGTGGGAGGCTGGAGGGGAGGATGGGTAGGGCCTGGGGTGGGAAGCCCCGAGGGGTGGGAGGCTGGAGGGGAGGATGGGTAGGGCTGGGAGTGGGAAGCCATGAGGGGTGAGAGGCTGGAGGGGAGGATGGGTAGAGCTGGGGGTGGGAAGCCCCGAGGGGTGGGAGGCTGGAGGGAAGGATGGGTAGGGCTGGGGGTGGGGGTGGGAAGCCATGAGGGGTGAGAGGCTGGAGGGGAGGATGTGTAGAGCTGGGAGTGGGGAGAACGAGCAGGGGAGCTTGAGGATGGAAAGGTGGAGTAGGGCAGTGGAGGCTGGGAACTAGCGTGGCCAGTAAAAAGGCTGAGAGACGCAGAGGACAAGTCACTTTCCATTCCGTCTGCAGCAGTCACAGACTCGCTTCCTCTCACTCGCTCTCTCGCTCACTCGCTCTCTCGCCCTCTCGCTCTCTCTCAAATCTATAGTGTTCTGCAGGGTAACACAATTGTGCTAGGAAGATGTTACTGGCCCATCTGGCACCCAAAGCGGAAACTAGAGGCTTTTCATAATGATTTGCAATGCCTACCCTCCAACTCAATTCAATCTGTGTTGCCTTTTTGCCCTCTGTAAAGCTTGGTGGCCACAGGATCAATATAGCTCAACAGGCTGAAATATAAAGAGAAATGTAGTGAATTTGGCAGTGACTATTGGCTCAGTTCTATCTGAAGAGGAAAACGTTAGGGCTGGGGGGTCTCTTTGGCAGCAGTTTTGGGAATGTCGTCTTTCATCGAACATGCCAGGTAAAAGTTTTGCCGCACAAAGATCCTTGTAAGCCTTTATCTTGAGTCAAGGACAAACACACAAAATAAGACTGTGTTGATTAGGGGTGTGAATGTGTATCCAACGGCTGGGAACCATGTAATAATCTGGGGCCTCGTTTATCAATCATGCGTAGGAACAAATCGGTGCGTCAGCCATGTGTGGGATCATTTCCACGCAGAGTGTGATATTTATCAACATGAACGTTGGGAGTGTGCGTGCATTTACACACAGCCATGACCATGAGTACGCACAGTGCCAAGCGGTGGAATAAGGGAATTGCTTGTCAAGCGTAGAATAGAGAAAATATATGTTGAAATTGTGAGAGTAATAATTCAAGTATTTGTAAGATTTTATTGTATTTCCATTGTGAATTCATGCAACATATCTTGACAGGCATATACTTCTATCACATCAGTAAATATGCTATGAGAATAATCTATACAAAGTACAGTAATCTGTTAAATTAAAGACACGTATTAAAGTGAAACCATTGTTGGAATACTATAAACGACTGAGATAATGGGAAAGGGAATGAGAGATCTTGCTCTGTTTGGGGATTTGTCACACGCTGCATTTCGCAGAGAGCACGTTTCTAGGGACAGGTTGTAACGTTCGTCGTCTTCCTCTGATGAGGAGTAAGAGAGCACGTTTCTAGAGACAGGTTGTAACGTTCGTCGTCTTCCTCTGATGAGGAGTAAGAGAGCACGTTTCTAGGGACAGGTTGTAACGTTCGTCGTCTTCCTCTGATGAGGAGTAAGAGAGCACGTTTCTAGAGACAGGTTGTGACGTTCATCGTCTTCTTCTGATGAGGAGTAAGAGAGCACGTTTCTAGGGACAGGTTGTAACGTTCGTCGTCTTCCTCTGATGAGGAGTAAGAGAGCACGTTTCTAGGGACAGGTTGTAACGTTCGTCGTCTTCCTCTGATGAGGAGTAAGAGAGCACGTTTCTAGAGACAGGTTGTAACGTTCGTCGTCTTCCTCTGATGAGGAGTAAGAGAGCACGTTTCTAGAGACAGGTTGTAACGTTCGTCGTCTTCCTCTGATGAGGAGTAAGAGAGCACGTTTCTAGAGACAGGTTGTAACGTTCGTCGTCTTCCTCTGATGAGGAGTAAGAGAGCACGTTTCTAGGGACAGGTTGTAACGTTCGTCGTCTTCCTCTGATGAGGAGTAAGAGAGCACGTTTCTAGAGACAGGTTGTGACGTTCATCGTCTTCTTCTGATGAGGAGTAAGAGAGCACGTTTCTAGGGACAGGTTGTAACGTTCGTCGTCTTCCTCTGATGAGGAGTAAGAGAGCACGTTTCTAGGGACAGGTTGTAACGTTCGTCGTCTTCCTCTGATGAGGAGTAAGAGAGCACGTTTCTAGAGACAGGTTGTAACGTTCGTCGTCTTCCTCTGATGAGGAGTAAGAGAGCACGTTTCTAGAGACAGGTTGTAACGTTCGTCGTCTTCCTCTGATGAGGAGTAAGAGAGCACGTTTCTAGAGACAGGTTGTAACGTTCGTCGTCTTCCTCTGATGAGGAGTAAGAGAGCACGTTTCTAGGGACAGGTTGTAACGTTCGTCGTCTTCCTCTGATGAGGAGTAAGAGAGCACGTTTCTAGAGACAGGTTGTAACGTTCGTCGTCTTCCTCTGATGAGGAGTAAGAGAGCACGTTTCTTGGGACAGGTTGTAACGTTCGTCGTCTTCCACTGATGAGGAGTAAGAGAGCACGTTTCTAGGGACAGGTTGTAACGTTCGTCGTCTTCCTCTGATGAGGAGTAAGAGAGCACGTTTCTAGGGACAGGTGAGATTTTTTGTTGTTGCATGAATTACAGATTGGCCGTTCATATATCATTTCCCAAAACCCATGCCATTCCACTGCACATCCAAGTGCTATCCACACTTCGGTTTTTGGCAACGGGCACTTTTCAGCAGGAGCCTGCTGATCGGCACCTCACAGCCCTTGATGAGCCAATGCTTCGAATGCAATCATCAGCAAAACAAACTCTAACATATAACATTTTGCTATTTTGCTATTTGCCTCATGACTCCTGCATGCTTTATTAACTATTCCATTTCTTGTTTACCCAACCGTGGGACAGACTACGTTTGTTCCCACACTCGGGACTTTGACTCTCTATTGGTTACACAGACTCTTGGCCTCCGATTTTATTCTAACCACCTCTTGCCGGCTTTGTATTCATGTTGCTTGATGAAATTGCTGTACAATATGATATTGTTGCCATCTAATGCACATTCACATGTCATATAAATCAACACTGCAGAGCTCTCCCTGTCCTCTGCCATGCCTTGATTCTATTACTGCTGATGATATCTGGAAATGTGCATTTACACCCTGGCCCATCTACTATTGCTATCGCCAATTCTGACTTGTGGTCTGATATCTGCTTCACTGATATCTGCTCTCGTAAAAGCCTGGGTTTTCTGCACGCTAGAAGCTTTTGTTTTACCTTTATTTAACTAGGCAAGTCAGTTAAGAACAAATTCTTATTTTCAATGACGGCCTAGAAACAGTGGGTTAACTGCCTGTTCAGGGGCAGAACGACAGATTTGTACCTTGTCAACTCGGGGGTTTGAACCACTAGGCTACCCTATTACCTCAAATGGATCAATTGAAAGTCTGGGTTCACAGCTCCAATCCAGATGTGTTGGTCATTACTGAGATGTGGTTATGGAAGAGTGTTTTGAATACTGATGTTAACCTTTCTGGTTCTAACCTTTTTCGGGCGAGACAGAGGTGGAGGAGTGGTAATCTTTACCAAGGGCCACCTCGGCACATGCATACTCAGTCTGACTGGCTCTCGTTCAGGAAAATGAGAAAAGTGCACTCAGGCTGTCCGGAAGGCCAAAGCTAGTTACTTTGAGGAGCAGTTCTCTCTCTGTGGGTCTAACCCCAAGAAGTTCTGGAAAACAGTTAAAGACCTGGAGAATAAACCCTCCTGCTCACAGCTGCCCATGTCCCTTAATGTTGATGATGTAGTTGTTACTGACAAGAAGCACATGGCTGAGCTCTTCAATCACTACTTCATGAAGTAAGCATTCCTATTTGACAAAGCAATGCCTCCTTACCCATCCAACATTTCCTCATCTCCCACCCCTTGCGACTAGCCCCGATTCTCCTCCCTTTTTCCCCTCCCTTTTACAAAGTTTCTCCCTGCAGACAGTCACTGAGTCCGAGGTGCTAAAGGAGCTCCTGGATCAGATGGTCTAGATCCTTTTTTCTTTAATGTTGCAGCCCCTATCATCGCCAAGCCTATCTCTGACCTTTATAACCCGTCTCTGCTCTCTGGGGAGGTTCCCATTGCTTGGAAGGCAGCAACAGTGCATCCTTTATTTAAATGGGGAGATCAAGCTGATCCTAACTATTATAAGCCTATTTCTATTTTTCCCTGTTTATGAAAAGTGTTGGAAAAACTTGTCAATACTCAACTGACTGGCTGTCTTGATGTCTACTGTATTCCCTCTGGTATGCAATCTGGTTTCTGCTCAGGTCACTGCAACCTTTAAGGTCTTCATTGGTGTAACCATTGCCCTTGATTATAAGCATTGTTGTGCTGCTTTTTTTATTGACTTGGTCAAAGCTTTTGATACAGTAGACCATTCCATTCTTGTAGGCCTGTTAAGGAGTATTGATGTCTCTGAGAGGTCTTTGGCCTGGTTTGTTAACTACCTCTCTCAGAGTGCAGTGTATAAAGTCAAAATATCTGTTATCTCAGTCACTGCCTGTCACCAAGGGAGTTTCCCAAAGCTCGATCCTCGGCCCCACGCTCTTCTCAATTTACATCAACAACATAGCTCAGGCAGTAGGAACCTCTCTCATACTGTCTTAAACTCAGCTGGCCCCTCCCCAGATTTTGTGTTTAACACTCTACAACAAAGCTTTCTTAGTGTCCAAAAAGCTTTCTCTGCCCTTGTTCTCAACACCTCCAAAACAAAGGTCATGTGGTTTGGTAAGAAGAATGCCCCTCTCCCCACCAGTGTGATTACTACCTCTGAGGGTTTAGAGCTTGAGGTAGTCACCTCATACAAGTACTTGGGAGTATGGCTGGGCGGTGCACTGTCCTTCTCTCAGCACATATCAAACCTGCAGGCTAAAGTTAAATCTAGACTTGGTTTCCCTTATCTTAATCACACCTCCTTCACCCCAGCTGCCAAACTAACCCTGATTCAGATGACCTTCCTACCCATGCTAGATTATGGAGACATAATTTATGGATTGGCAGGTTAAGATGCTCTCGAGTGCCTAGATGTTCTTTACCATTTGGCCATCAGATTTGCCACCAATGCCTCTTATAGGACACATCACTGCACTTTATACTCCTCTGTAAACTGGTAATCTCTGTATACACGTCGCAAGACCCTCTTATTGATGCTTATTTATAAAACCCTCTTAGGCCTCACTTCCCCCATCTGAGATATTAACTGCAGCCCTCATCCTCCATATACAACACCCAAACGTTCTGCCAGTCACATTCTGTTAAAGGTCCCAAAAGCACACACATCTCTGGGTTGCTCCTCTTTTCAGTTCGCTGCAGCTAGTTTTACAATTTTTATTTTACCTTTATTTAAGTAGGCAAGTCAGTTAAGAACAAATTCTTACTTTCAATGACGGCCTAGGAACAATGGGTTATCTCAATCTCTTCATTCAAGGACTCAATCATGGACACTCTTACTGACAGTTGTGGCAGCTTTGCATGATGTGTTGTAGTCTCTACCTTCTTGCCCTTTGTGCTGTTGTCCTTGCCCAATAATGTTTGTACCATGTTTTGTGCTGCTACCGGGTTGTCCTGCTGCCATGTTGAGTTGCTACCATGATGTTGTCATGTTGTGTTGCTACCACGCTGTGTTGTCATATGTTGCTGCCTTGCTATGTTGTTGTCTTAGGTCTCTCTTTATGTAATGCTGTGTTGTCTCTCTTGTCTTGTCGTGTTTTGTCCTATATCTTTATTCGATTTTTAATCCCAGGCCCCGGTCCCCGCAGGAGGTCTTTTGCCTTTTGGTAGGCCGTCATTGTAAATAAGAATTTGTTCATAACTGACTTGCCTAGTTAAATAAAGGTTCAATCAAATTAAAATACATTTGAAAAATAATGCATAAAAGACGCTGCTGAATGTGGTGGTAAAGAGGCCAGTTGGTATACACAACTCATTCATTCTGCAGAACAGCAATGTTGGCCTACACGCCTACAGGATGGAGCTGTTGAGGATGGATGGCTTATTTTTCAGTATTGCCTCCTCATTTGAAGTATATTTGCCATTGCTAAAGCAGCTTGAATTGTCCTAATGGTCCTCTCTTTGGAGCTATGTTTTATTTTTACTGGTCAAGCCACAACTGATCAGCCAAATAAAACCTTTTTGTTGTACTCCTTCTCTGACACCATCACCTGTATTTTGGTCTTAGGAAAAGTTGTTTGTTTTTTTCTTCGATTTTTGGGTTGCGACTTTATACTTCATTGTATGGCCTTGTGTATTCCTCACAGGCTTTACTGGGTGATTTTGGCCATATATGGTTCGTTGGGGGTGTTTTGAAATGCAAAATAGTCAGAGTCGTACACGAGCACTGAGGCTGAGAACAATAGGTATGGTTATCTCCTACCTGTGTGCGTTTGACGCTCGTATGATTGTTTGATAAGTTGCTACTTATATTTACAGGGTTCTGTGTGGAGCATGTCCAGGATCAAAACCGTTTGATTCGTGTTTCCTTTGGCTTTATGAATAAAGCAGCCATGATTGCCCCGGTGGAAAAAAGTCTTCAAATAACCAGTCTTCAAACAACCAGTCTTCAAATAACCAGTCTTCAAACAACCAGTCTTCAAACAACCAGTCTTCAAACAACCAGTCTTCAAACAACCAGTCTTCAAACAACCAGTCTTCAAATAACCAGTCTTCAAATAACCAGTCTTCAAATAACCAGTCTTCAAATAACCAGTCTTCAAATAACCAGTCTTAAAGGTCCCTCATATATCTCTCTAAAATTGACTTGCTGTAATCATTCAATTATGTTTATTCTGTTCAGGCCCGACTCAGACACTTGGCGCTTAGTGTTCTGTACACAACTGTGATTTCACTGACCAGGGATTCAGTCTCTAGTGAAGTACAGTACCTTGCTCAAGGTTAGATGTTGTTTATTTCAGCTTTTCTAAAACGATCTCCAGTTTTGATGTACTATTGAATTGATTCTCTCTAAATGCTGCAGGATACAGATTATACCAGATACTGGGAGAGGTTGTATCTAAAAACTAATTTACAGCTGAAATATGTCAAGGGGGAAATCGCGCCACAGTTCGCCACTGCACCTTGGTTATTTATTTTGTTTGGTGGATGAAACGGAGGAGAAGAGCATCCAGTGTTGTGGTGAAAGAAAATAGCAGTGCATATCGTGCTATTCTATAGGTCAGAGTGGAAAACAAAACGCTGTTTGTTGTTTAAAGTAACTTCTTTATTGTTTATTGTAATATTATTGTAATATTGCAACGGATGTGGCAATTGCACCGACTACGGATTTCAGCTTTAAGTTGGCTAACCTTAACTCTTGTCCAACCTACGTGCAGTACCTCCTAGCTTTTTAATCGACAATCATATAGATTTTCTAGCAACCCCCCCCCAACAAACACAAAACAAACACTGACAACAGAACCCTACATCCCACACAGAAATTCTCATAATGTAAACAAAACCCGCCTACAGTTTCTGTTTTTCAGAAGTGAAGCTCTTTGTGGAGAGTTGAAGTTGATAAAAGTGCTTTTTTATTGTTAAAATTAAAACCAACACATTTCAGCCCTCAGCCTTCATCAGGGTTTTTTTCCACTCAGAATGAATTTCTCTCCATCCTTATCTCCCGTCGCAGGAGCTCCATCACCACCGTGTACATTGAGGTGCTCCCCCCCAACAACCAGAGCTCCCCGCGCTTTCCCCGCTCTCTCTACAGCCTGGAGGTCAGCGAGGCCATGAGGATCGGAGCCACACTCCTCAGCCTGCAGGTGAGCACCGGGACAAGGCTTCTTCACAATGCCACACTGTTCTGTAGCACACACTGAGCATACTGTACCCTGATCTGTACCCTGATCTGTACCCTGATCTGTAGCCATAGTTTGGTGGCAGCGGTGGGATCTGCTTCAGAATCTTGCCTGACTATCATTGTCAGGCCACAAGTGTACTCTATACAGCTGAATAGCTCCTAACAATGGCCCCTATTCAGTCTGTATGAGAAGGGACTGAGACAGTTACTAATGTGACAGATTAGTCTGTATGAGAAGGGACTGAGACAGTTACTAATGTTACAGATTAGTCTGTATGAGAAGGGACTGAGACAGTTACTAACGTTACAGATTAGTCTGTATGAGAAGGGACAGAGACAGTTACTAATGTTACAGATTAGTCTGTTTGAGAAGGTACAGAGACAGTTACTAATGTTACAGATTAGTCTGTATGAGAAGGGACTGAGACAGTTACTAATGTTACAGATTAGTCTGTTTGAGAAGGGACTGAGACAGTTACTAATGTTACAGATTAGTCTGTTTGAGAGGGGACTGAGACAGCTACTAATGTTACAGATTAGTCTGTATGAGAAGGGACTGAGACAGTTACTAATGTTACAGATTAGTCTGTATGATAAGGGACTGAGACAGTTACTAATGTTACAGATTAGTCTGTATGAGAAGGGACTGAGACAGTTACTAATGTTACAGATTAGTCTGTATGAGAAGGGACTGAGACAGTTACTAATGTTACAGATTAGTCTGTTTGAGAAGGGACCGAGACAGTTACTAATGTTACAGATTAGTCTGTATGAGAAGGGACTGAGACCGTTACTAATGTTACAGATTAGTCTGTATGAGAAGGGACTGAGACAGTTACTAATGTTACAGATTAGTCTGTATGAGAAGGGACTGAGACAGTTACTAATGTTACAGATTAGTCTGTTTGAGAAGGGACTGAGACAGTTACTAATGTTACAGATTAGTCTGTATGAGAAGGGACTGAGACAGTTACTAATGTTACAGATTAGTCTGTATGAGAAGGGACTGAGACAGTTACTAATGTTACAGATTAGTCTGTATGAGAAGGGACTGAGAAGGTTACTAATGTTACAGATTAGTCTGTATGAGAAGGGACTGAGACAGTTACTAATGTTACAGATTAGTCTGTATGAGAAGGGACTGAGACAGCTACTAATGTTACAGAATAGTCTATATGAGAAGGGACTGAGACAGTTACTAATGTTACCTGTCAGGATTTGGCCAGGGTTGTTCCGGGTTTTGGTCACTAGATGCCCCCATTGTGCTTTTTGACCTTATGTTTTTTCCCTTGATTCCCATTATTATTTGCACCTGTGCCTCGTTTCCCCTGATTGTATTTAAACCCTTAGTTTCCCTCAGTTCTGTGCTCTGTGTTTGTATGTTAGCACCCAGCCCTAGTGTTCTGTGTATTCTTGTCGATTCCGGTGGACGCTCTTGTGGAATTCTGTTTTTGTTTTTGAGTATCTCTTGAGGCTTTTTGTGCTATACCTACCACCTTTTGGATTTGCCATTTTGTATTGAAGGACTTCTCCTTTTTACTTTATTAAATACACCGTCTTAAGTACTGCTGTGTCTGCCTCATCTTCTGGGTTCTGCTGACTATTCGTGGCTCAGTTGGTTAAGTGACTGTTTCTCACTCCGGACCCAGGTTCGTAACCGGGTCCTGACAGAAACACAGAGCCAAAAATGAACCCAGAGGCAGCCAGTTCCCAGGACCTTTTTGCCATGCTGTCCCACCACCAGGAGACTGTCCAACGCCATGAAGCCGCCCTGGTTCAGCAAGAGGCCTTAATGGCTAGACATTCTCATCTTCTGTCGGAGATGCTGACTTCCATTAAGCAAATATCTGATCGTCTTACCCCGGCAACAGTTCCCGTCCCAGTACCTCAGATTCACGTACCCATGGCAGTTAACCCCCTGGCTGAACCTCGTCTTCCACCTCCCAAACGGTTCTCAGGTGATCCAAGTGCTTGTAAAGGGTTTCTCACCCAATGTACTCTCTCCTTTGAGCTACAACCCTCGTCGTTTCCCACCGACCGGTCTAAGATCGCTTATATCATCACCCTGCTGTCGGAAAAAGCCCTGGCCTGGGCTACTGCTGTGTGGGATGCCCATAGTTCCTGCTGTGCGAGCTACTCTGCCTTTGCTGAGGAATTCAAACGAGTGTTTCAAGGCCCAAGCAGTGGTTCTGACTCAGCCAAACAGCTCCTGACTCTCCACCAAGGTTGGCGCAGCGTGACGGACTATGCCATCCAGTTCCGCACGGTGGCAGCAGCGAGTGGTTGGAACAACGAGGCGCTCACGGTGTGCTTTCTGAAAGGCCTTTCCGACACTATCCAAGATGAACTGGCCACTCGGGAACCACCGGACAATCTCGAGTCCCTGATCAAGTTGGCCTCACGCATTGACCAGCGTCTGAGAGAGAGAGAACTCAACCGTAGACCTCTAGCCCCTATCAGTCCCAGCTCCGAGTCCCCACCTTTATCCTCGCTGGCTCCACCGGAACCCATGCAGATTGGACGCATCTCCCAGGCTGAGAGAGACCGCCGGATGAGGGAGCGACGCTGTCTATATTGCGGCAAACCGGGCCATTTCCGTTCCACGTGTCCCGGGCTCCAGGGAAACGCTCTGTCCCGTACAGACCGGGGGAACTGTAACGGGAAACATAACCTCCTCCCATCCGTCCAACTCCCGTCTGCTCATTCCAGTCACCCTCTCCTGGGACAACCACAAGCTTCACCTTCAAGCCTTGGTAGACTCTGGAGCCGCAGGTAACTTCATGGATGGTGTCTGGGCGACGGAGAATGGCGTTCCCTCTGAACCTCTAAGTGAACCCATGAGGGTCACTACATTGGATGGAAGCCCTTTGGGATCTGGACTTGTCACTCATGTCACTACCTCCTTGCGACTTTCAGTTTCACAACACCAGGAATTGATGAACTTTCATTTGATCTCCTGTTCCGAGTTCCCTCTCGTCCTTGGATACCCCTGGCTTCACAGCCATAACCCTCACATCGACTGGTCTGTGGGCACTATCAAGCAGTGGGGTCCTACGTGCCAAGCTACTTGTATTTTCCAGAATTCCCGAGTTCTACTCCCGAGTCTTTAGAATCCATCGACCTGACCCGAGTTCCCGAGTGTTACCATGACCTCAAACTGGTGTTTAGCAAACAGAGGGCCACCATGCTACCACCCCATAGACCTTACGATTGCCCCATCGACCTGTTTCCGGGCACTTGCCCCCCCAGGGGTCGGATCTTTTCCCTATCTCCACCCGAACGAGTTGCTATGGATACCTACGTCAAGGACGCTCTGGAAGCAGGCCTCATGCGTCCACCCACCTCCCCGGCGGGAGCAGGGTTTTTCTTTGTGGCCAAGAAAGACGGTGGATTACGTCCTTGCATCGACTACCGGGGACTCAATGCCATAACCGTCCGTAACCGTTACCCGCTACCCCTTATGGCCACAGCCTTCGAGCTGCTCCAGGAAGCAGTTGTTTTCACTAAGCTTGACCTGCGGAACGCATACCATCTTGTGCGGATCAGACCTGGTGAAGAGTGGAAGACCGCTTTCAACACGCCTACTGGTCACTATGAATACTTGGTGATGCCCTTCGGCCTGACCAACGCCCCAGCGGTGTTCCAAGCGCTCATAAACGATGTGCTTAGGGATATGCTTAACATATTTGTGTTCGTTTACTTGGATGACATCCTCATCTTTTCGAGCTCCCTTCAAGAACACACTAAGCATTTCAGACAAGTACTCAAACGCCTCCTGGACAGCCATCTGTATGTTAAGCCGGAAAAATGTGAATTCCATTCATCCCGAGTACAATTCCTGGGATTTGTAGTGGAACCCGGTCGAGTCCAAATGGACCCCAGGAAGGTAGGGGCGGTAGCGGATTGGCCCACCCCCAAATCCGTTAAGGATGTTCAGCGTTTCCTGGGCTTCACAAACTTCTACCGCAAGTTCATCAAGAACTTCAGCTCGGTGGCAGCCCCTCTCTCAGCTTTAACCAAGGGTGGCAATGCAAGGTTTTTGTGGGGAAGAGAAGCTGAGACGGCCTTCCAAGGACTCAAGCAGCGCGTTCTCTCTGCTCCCATCCTGATACTACCGACTACGGATGAACCATTTGTGGTGGAGGTAGACGCATCAGAGGTTGGTGTTGGAGCTGTCCTGTCTCAGAGGGGTGAAGACAAGAAGCTTCATCCGTGCGCGTTCTTCTCACACCGGCTTACCCTGACTGAGAGGAACTATGATGTGGGGGATCGTGAACTCCTAGCGGTTAAGATGGCATTGAAGGAATGGAGACACTGGCTCGAGGGGGCTTCTCACCCGTTTCAAGTGCTTACGGACCACAAAAATCTGGAGTATATCCAGCAGGCGAAGCGGTTGAACTCTAGACAAGCTAGATGGTCTCTTTTCTTCAATCGATTCCAGTTTATCCTCACCTATCGGCCCGGGTCGAAGAATCTCAAACCGGATGCCCTGTCCCGAGTCTACGCTCCTGCCATTCGAGATGACACGGACATGCCTGTCCTTCCTGCTGCTAAGATTGTGGCTCCGATCTCGTGGCAAGTTGAGGATACCGTGAGACGTGCTCAAGCTAGCGAACCGGACCCGAAAGGAGGTCCTGCCAATCGGTTGTTTGTCCCCAAGGCAGTGAGGACTCAGGTCCTTCTGTGGGGGCACTCCTCTCGCCTCACCTGTCATCCGGGCGTAGGTCGCACCTTGGAGTTCATCCAGCGTAAGTTCTGGTGGCCTACCATAAGAGAAGACGTTGCCACTTTCGTCAATGCCTGTCCCGTGTGCTGCCAGGGCAAATCTTCTCACCTCCGCCCTCAAGGACTCCTTCACCCTTTACCTGTTCCCCACAGACCCTGGTCCCATATCTCATTGGACTTTATTACTGGACTTCCTCCATCCCATGGCAATACTACTATCCTAGTCATAATCGACAGGTTTTCAAAGGCGGCCAGGTTCGTCCCTCTGACTAAGTTACCTTCTGCCAAGGAAACGGCTGAGTTGGTTATTAATCATGTGTTCCGAGTCTTCGGCATTCCTCAAGATATGGTTTCTGACAGAGGTCCCCAGTTCGCCTCAAGGTTTTGGAAGGCCTTCTGCCAACTCATGGGGGCTTCTGCCAGTCTATCTTCAGGGTACCATCCGGAGTCCAACGGCCAAACAGAGAGGATGAATCAAGAGCTGGAAACCACCCTCCGATGTATGACTCGTGACAACCCGTCCACATGGTCATCCTTTATTGTTTGGGCCGAATACGCGCACAACACCTTGCGCTCCTCCTCCACTGGTATGTCCCCGCACGAGTGTCAGTTTGGCTATGCTCCTCCATTGTTCCCGGACCAGGAGGCAGAAGTCAGAGTGCCTTCAGCCTTGAAGTTCGTCAGACGCTGTCGGCTTATGTGGAGGAAGACCCGTCTTAATCTTATGCGTTCCTCACAGAGGTACCAACAACAAGCCAACAGACGTCGCCGTCCCGGGCCTACCCTGCGCCCCGGCCAGAGAGTCTGGCTCTCCACAAGAGACTTACCACTACGGGTGGAGTCTCGCAAGCTGTCCCAGAAATACATCGGTCCCTTCAAGGTTGCCAGGAGAGTTAACCCAGTTTCTTATCGCCTACACTTACCCAGATCCCTTAAGATTAATCCCACATTTCACATTTCATTGTTAAAACCTGTTGTTTTTTCTCCCCTTGTCCCGGCAGACACACCTCCCCCTCCGCCTCGTGTCATTGGAGGCCAGCCGGCTTATACCGTCCATCGGATACTGGATTCCCGCCGGGTGCAGCGGTCCTGGCAGTATCTGGTGGACTGGGAAGGCTACGGTCCCGAGGAGCGCTCCTGGGTTCCTGCCAAAGACATCCTGGACCCTGACCTCATTCGTCAGTTCAGGGCCCTCCACCCTGAGAGAGCTGGTAGGAACGTCAGGAGCCGTTCCTAGGGGGGGGGATTCTGTCAGGATTTGGCCAGGGTTGTTCCGGGTTTTGGTCACTAGATGCCCCCATTGTGCTTTTTGACCTTATGTTTTTTCCCTTGATTCCCATTATTATTTGCACCTGTGCCTCGTTTCCCCTGATTGTATTTAAACCCTTAGTTTCCCTCAGTTCTGTGCTCTGTGTTTGTATGTTAGCACCCAGCCCTAGTGTTCTGTGTATTCTTGTCGATTCCGGTGGACGCTCTTGTGGAATTCTGTTTTTGTTTTTTGAGTATCTCTTGAGGCTTTTTTGTGCTATACCTAACACCTTTTGGATTTGCCATTTTGTATTGAAGGACTTCTCCTTTTTACTTTATTAAATACACCGTCTTAAGTACTGCTGTGTCTGCCTCATCTTCTGGGTTCTGCTGACTATTCGTGGCTCAGTTGGTTAAGTGACTGTTTCTCACTCCGGAGACCCAGGTTCGTAACCGGATCCTGACAGTTACCTATTAGTCTGTATGAGAAGGGACTGAGACAGTTCCTAATATTACAGATTAGTCTGTTTGAGAAGGGACTGAGACAGCTACTAATGTTACCGATTAGTCTGTTTGAGAATGGACTGAGCCAGTTACTAATGTTACAGATTAGTCTGTATCAGAAGGGACTGAGACAGTTACTAATGTTACAGATTAGTCTGTATGAGAAGGGACTGAGACAGTTACTAATGTTACAGATTAGTCTGTTTGAGAAGGGACTGAGACAGTTACTAATGTTACAGATTAGTCTGTTTCAGAAGGGACTGAGACAGTTACTAATGTTTCAGATTAGTCTGTTTCAGATGGGACTGAGACAGTTACTAATGTTACAGATTTGTCTGTATGACAAGGGATGGTCAAGCTGTTTATGTAGACCTCTTAGACTGTACACACAAATAAAATTATGCTTCCTCAAGGGTTCTTTGGGAAGGCTGATGGTTCTATGTGGAACCATAATGGCTCAATGAACCCTTTGAGCTCTTCACTGTTTTTTGTTGTTGCTCTTTTTGTCATAACTAAAGTGTAGGGGAGTGAGAGTGTCATTACAGTTTATGTAATCTGTTGTGTTATGATGTTACATGTTATGTAAGATGTTATGTAAGATTATGGCCGTTATTAGTGTTTTGTGAAAGATTTATGTCTGGCCATTGAGAATGGTTATTAAATCAGTCAGTGTTTCTCATTTCCCTCCTCTATTACAGACATAGCTCACTAGATTCAACTTGTTAATTAACAATAATAACACCTATGGAAGTTTAACAATATAATATGGCTGATCAGAATTAAATGCATTAGAATATTGGCTCATTGGAATATTTTGGGGCGTTGTTTGTGCACAGCTCTTTTTGTACAACTGTGAGTGAGAAAAAAAACTGTATGGTTCTACAAAAGGATCTCCAAAAAACCTTTCAGATTGTGAAAGATTCTTTATAGAACCATTCTCCATAAAGGTTCCATAAAGAACCATAAAAAAGGGTTCTATGTAGCCCCAAAAGGGTTGCAACCATAGTGGCACCCTTTTTTGGTGCTATATCTTTTTGAATGGTTCTTTATAGAACTTTAGGAAAGGGTTCTTTATAACACCATACAGGTTCCATTTAGAACCTTATGAGAATGGTTCTTTATATAACCTTCAAAAACGGGTTCTATATAGCACCAAATAAAGGTTTTACTTTGGTAAAAAAAATGTGTGTACCAAACTATTGTTTGTAATGCGTCGAGTAGAAATGGACACTGTGAAGTAATTTAGTCATTGTGAAATTGGGTTTGATCTCGCCACATTACATTTATGGACTGCGCTATGGGTTTAACTTGATGCCTTTTCATTCTGTTGTTTTATTGGAGTCGTTGTGAAAGTAGTGGAATAACAGCAACATGAAGGGGCCTCTCTGTGTCGCTACAGGCAACGGACCGTGAAAGAGACGTCATCACCTACAGCATCCAGAACGGGGATCCCCACCACCTCTTTGAGCTCTCGCAGATGTACGTGAGCTCATTTTAGTCATCAACTACATTACCTTTCATAGTAGCGAATTTATCCATGAAACTAATATAAATCATATTTCTCTCTATTCTCCCTAGCATCTTAAATACATAATTAATAAGTAATACATGAATAAAAACCAAAACAATTCTCTCCCAGTTTGAAAACAGTCCACATATCAGATTAGTAGTCTTGAGGTTACCCCTGTGCCTTGGCTTGGAGTAAATCTTTTTTCTTAATTTCAGAGATGAAATTGAAGCCTGCAATAAGATTTGGTGTGATTGTTTATGGAGCACTTTTGTATGGCTAGCGGCGAAGCAACACAGCAAATTCTCGAATGTTAAATCTAACACTGAAAGTGTGGACCCGTACAGACATTGGTTGGAAGACTTATTTCCCAGAGTGCCTTGCATTTTGAGTGAACTGTGTTTGTTAGTGACAGAGACATCATTGTTGCATTCATCTGTTTTCAGTCCTCTGGATTTCACCAGGTGAGATCCTGAGTGAATATCTTATCATTTAAATTGAATTATTTAACACAACACAATCCAAAACATATTTTGAGGTCCTAAACTATAAACTTAACAATTAACTCTGTAAATGTTGAATTACCACTCATTGGTGTAAAAATAACCCCCAGTGATGATATTAATAACCAGAGTTGAACCATAATCACACCCATTATCATATTTAGAGTTAGAGATAGAGTTATTTTTGGCCACCCATGAAAGTAAATGCCAATCCTGTTGATCATATTATAGGGACTTTCAAGAATGTTCAACTCCACCGCCTCCCCCCCAACATCAACATATGAGAAAATGGTTAAAAAATATAGAGGAAGATAAGTATTTCCAAAAATATAATTGGTGTGCACTGTGTGATTTTAGTCAATTATGGCGTTGGCATTGCCAACTCATAATATAGGGAGCAGGTGAAGCCAGAGTCAGTGCGGACAGAATGAGCAGAGGCTACAAACTGGCAGTGTGGAAGTGGCAGGGCTGAGTATTTGTAGAGGTCTTGATTATGGAACAGGTTGCAGCTGGTGGGGATCTGCTCTGACTCCAGCACACCTGTCTCCACTCACACAATCGGATACACCCACACAGGGAGAGAGAGGGAGAGAGCACTGGGGAAGTGACCGAATGCCTGCAACCCAGCAGTTGGGTCATCCAAATAACCCAGTATTTTTTTGTATAAGCCCTCAAAATAAAGCCTTATGAAATAACTATTTTGTTAAGTAATAAAATGTTTGAAAATAAAGGAGAGCTGCACACTCAAGGAGCTGATGCAAAAATGTAATGTCCAACGCTTCCACAGGCAAGCTGTGGAAACATATTCACTTAGGCTCTCTTATGATGAACTCCGTAGGACTGAAAATTGATAAATGTAACAACCATATCTCTGTCACTAACAAATCCAGTAACAGGTGGTAACGCTACAATTAACTTGAAAGGCATTCTGGAAAACATGCAAATAAAGCGTTACACTAAGCAGTGTGTTAATTCAACACTGTTCAGTGTCTATACAGGTCCACACTTTCAGTGTTCATTTGACACTGGGGAATTTGCTGTGAAGCCTAGAGCTATCCCTGTGCTTTCTCTTTTCTCTTTGCTCTCGCAATCTCTCTCTTTCCCCCTCCCTCCCCTCTTTCTCTCTCTGTTTTCCTCTGCAATAACCAGCACACTGCCATGCAGACATACCTACGTTACCAGAGGCCACTTCAATCATAGCGCCAAACTCACATTGTCATCAAGCCTCTCCTGTTGCAGACTGTCAAGCCCAGGAAATTGCATACACCACAACTATAGCATTTTAATAAGCCCCGCGTCTCATCAATAAAGAGGCAAATTAGAACAGTAGGGCACACGACTGGGGAGTTGGGGGGGTGCTAAGGCGATCTGGGCGGAGACTGTCTCTTATGGTTAGGAGAGGCCATAGCTCCCCAGTCCCAGAGCAGAAGAGCTCAAATATATCCCCTTGTAAAGCCCCTAGTAATCGATACATCCTAATAGATTCACTTGCCTGTCATAACACGTTGTATCCTCATCGTCATACTACTGAGGTAAAATGTGCATATTGATCAGGTGCATCAGAAGAAAGCAATTTTCATCCAACTGATATAGTGAAAGGAGTTGATTATTTACAAGACAGTTTTACAAGTGACTCATTGGATTGCTTTGTATTAGACTTAAAACATCAGAATGTCCCGACTATTACGTGAGCTGTAGAGGTGGTTGAGATCAGAGACCTGCCTGCATCTTGTCACCAGCTTAGCACCAACAACGGGCAGGCTTTACAGATCAAAATCTGTTGAATAACCTCTTCTCTGTGCGGTCTCTTAGTGGGCTTGAGATGATATCTTCTTTAATGCTCTCCTAGTCATTCAGCACTTCAAAACAACACCCTCGTGAATGATGTTCTCTCCCATGCTTGGTCTGAGCACGCTTGTGTTTCCAGCTGCTAATAATCATGATCTTTCATTTCAGCTTGGCGTTATCATCATCCTGTGATGTTTTAGAATGGGAGGATGCGTGTGCGCGTGTGTGTGTCGAAGCAATTCTCTCTATGAATAGCTAATACATATATATGAGAGTTGTGGCAGCAGCAATTGAGATGCCGCTTTGCATTTGTCTATTTAATTTCAACAGGGTTATATCAGTCCACAGTGGTCCTCACAGAACCCTTCCACCTCTTAAGATGGGTGTAACTGGCCTCTTAGAAGAGGAAGTGCAGATGTTCTCCTGAATAGCGAATCACAAATGACTTCTAATTTCTGACTAATGCGTGTCTAAAATGATTGCTAGCGAGTAACCGCTATAAAAGTAGAAGTAGAGGGAAAATCGAGATGCATGACGGTTCCTCGGGTTGCTGTAAATTCCCCTCGAGTTTGGGCCCCATCTCTGAGAGCCGCAGCAGACGAACAGCCGACAGATGTAAAGCTGACAGCAGAGAATCATCCCATAGATTTAAACACTCAGGGATCAGTGTGTCAGAGGGCTGAAACCACTGCTGTATGCATGCCAAGATTAGCCCACACCAAATTACCTTGAACTGTAAATTCTATACATTCCGTGTTTGTGCTAGGCTGGCTTGCCAAAGTGCCGACGTACAGCTGTCCTCTGAGCTTCCATTTTATTCTATTGAGCTGGCTGGTCCACACATAATGCATTTCTGCCCCAGTTTATCAGGCGTGCATTTACTTAAATAGCCAGGCTTCTATACCCCCAAGCAAAAGAAATCTAATATTTTAGTACAAAGAATCTGCTTACACTGACAAGGTTGTGATTTTTGAACAGGTGAACCCATCACAATTGTGATTCAATAATTTCCGGTGAAATGTTCACATTTCCAGTGTCTGAATACAGTCTTTGATGCAATAATTTCTGTCTCCTTTACTTCTTCCATGCTGTTGTATGGGTAATGTTTATCTGTACTCTGACAATCTGAAAACGTTTGTCTCAACGGGAAGCAGAGTGAGTGTGAGAGTGTTGGTGAAAAAGAACCCCTGTGTCTCTGTCTCTCCTATCCCCAGGTTAGGGCTGTTGGTCCTGAGGAAACCACTGGACAGGGAGACAGAGGATCACTACACCCTCGTTGTAACTGCCTCAGATGGCCGTCCAGAAGGGGTAAGCCTGCCTCAATTGTCCTTCCATCCATCTATTCATTAATCTAAACCGTCATAAATCCTTTCCTTCATCCATTCATGTGTGCTTTCTCATCATCAATACATTTATTGTGTTCATTCGTCTATTCGATCCAGTCAGTTCAGTCTATGGCAGGTTGAATACCTAGCCCTATTCAATGACCGAAATCTGTCTTGCCTACTACTTTCTAATACTACATACTGTGTACTATTTAGAATGTACTGTTTAGTAAAATGATTGCAGTAAGCAACCAATATCAACATTCTAGACTCCCCCATACTGAGAATGTATAATCTAATACTAGACTCTCCCATACTGAGAATGTGTAATCTAATACTAGACTCCCCATACTGAGAATGTGTAATCTAATACTAGACTCCCCCCATACTGAGAATGTGTAATCTAATACTAGACTCCCCCCATACTGAGAATGTGTAATCTAATACTAGACTCCCCCATACTGAGAATGTGTAATCTAATACTAGACTCTCCCATACTGAGAATGTGTAATCTAATACTAGACTCCCCCATACTGATAATGTATAATCTAATACTAGACTCCCCCATACTGAGAATGTGTAATCTAATACTAGACTCCTCCATACTGAGAATGTGTAATCTAATACTAGACTCCCCATACTGAGAATGTATAATCTAATACTAGACTCCCCATACTGAGAATGTATAATCTAATACTAGACTCCCCCATACTGAGAATGTATAATCTAATACTAGACTCCCCATACTGAGAATGTATAATCTAATACTAGACTCCCCCATACTGATAATGTGTAATCTAATACTAGACTCCCCCATACTGAGAATGTATAATCTAATACTAGACTCCCCATACTGAGAATGTATAATCTAATACTAGACTCCCCCATACTGAGAATGTATAATCTAATACTAGACTCCCCATACTGAGAATGTATAATCTAATACTAGACTCCCCCATACTGAGAATGTGTAATCTAATACTAGACTCCCCCATACTGAGAATGTATAATCTAATACTAGACTCCCCCATACTGATAATGTGTTATCTAATACTAGACTCCCCCCATACTGAGAATGTATAATCTAATACTAGACTCCCCCATACTGAGAATGTGTAATCTAATACTAGACTCCCCCATACTGAGAATGTGTAATCTAATACTAGACTCCCCCATACTGAGAATGTGTAATCTAATACTAGACTCCCCATACTGAGAATGTGTAATCTAATACTAGACTCCCCCATACTGAGAATGTGTAATCTAATACTAGACTCCCCCCATACTGAGAATGTATAATCTAATACTAGACTCCCCCGTACTGATAATGTATAATCTAATACTAGACTCCCCCATACTGAGAATGTGTAATCTAATACTAGACTCCCCCCATACTGAGAATGTATAATCTAATACTAGACTCCCCATACTGAGAATGTGTAATCTAATACTAGACTCCCCCATACTGATAATGTATAATCTAATACTAGACTCCCCCCGTACTGAGAATGTGTAATCTAATACTAGAATCCCCCCATACTGAGAATGTGTCATCTAATACTAGACTCCCCCCATACTGAGAATGTGTCATCTAATACTAGACTCCCCCATACTGAGAATGTATAATCTAATACTAGACTCCCCCATACTGAGAATGTGTAATCTAATACTAGACTCTCCCATACTGAGAATGTGTAATCTAATACTAGACTCCCCCGTACTGAGAATGTATAATCTAATACTAGACTCCCCCATACTGAGAATGTGTAATCTAATACTAGACTCCCCCGTACTGATAATGTATAATCTAATACTAGACTCCCCCATACTGATAATGTGTAATCTAATACTAGACTCCCCCATACTGAGAATGTATAATCTAATACTAGACTCCCCATACTGAGAATGTATAATCTAATACTAGACTCCCCCATACTGAGAATGTGTAATCTAATACTAGACTCCCCCATACTGAGAATGTGTAATCTAATACTAGACTCCCCATACTGAGAATGTGTAATCTAATACTAGACTCCCCCATACTGAGAATGTGTAATCTAATACTAGACTCCCCCATACTGAGAATGTGTAATCTAATACTAGACTCCCCGTACTGAGAATGTGTAATCTAATACTAGACTCCCCATACTGAGAATGTGTAATCTAATACTAGACTCCCCATACTGAGAATGTGTAATCTAATACTAGACTCCCCCATACTGAGAATGTGTAATCTAATACTAGACTCCCCCATACTGAGAATGTATAATCTAATACTAGACTCCCCGTACTGATAATGTATAATCTAATACTAGACTCCCCCATACTGAGAATGTGTAATCTAATACTAGACTCCCCCCATACTGAGAATGTATAATCTAATACTAGACTCCCCATACTGAGAATGTGTAATCTAATACTAGACTCCCCCATACTGATAATGTATAATCTAATACTAGACTCCCCCCGTACTGAGAATGTGTAATCTAATACTAGAATCCCCCCATACTGAGAATGTGTAATCTAATACTAGACTCTCCCATACTGAGAATGTGTAATCTAATACTAGACTCCCCCGTACTGATAATGTATAATCTAATACTAGACTCCCCCATACTGAGAATGTGTAATCTAATACTAGACTCCTCCATACTGAGAATGTGTAATCTAATACTAGACTCCCCCATACTGAGAATGTATAATCTAATACTAGACTCCCCATACTGAGAATGTATAATCTAATACTAGACTCACCCATACTGAGAATGTATAATCTAATACTAGACTCCCCATACTGAGAATGTATAATCTAATACTAGACTCCCCCATACTGATAATGTGTAATCTAATACTAGACTCCCCCATACTGAGAATGTATAATCTAATACTAGACTCCCCCCATACTGATAATGTGTTATCTAATACTAGACTCCCCCATACTGAGAATGTATAATCTAATACTAGACTCCCCATACTGAGAATGTATAATCTAATACTAGACTCCCCCATACTGAGAATGTATAATCTAATACTAGACTCCCCATACTGAGAATGTATAATCTAATACTAGACTCCCCCATACTGATAATGTGTAATCTAATACTAGACTCCCCCATACTGAGAATGTATAATCTAATACTAGACTCCCCATACTGATAATGTGTTATCTAATACTAGACTCCCCATACTGAGAATGTATAATCTAATACTAGACTCCCCATACTGAGAATGTGTAATCTAATACTAGACTCCCCCATACTGAGAATGTGTAATCTAATACTAGACTCCCCATACTGAGAATGTGTAATCTAATACTAGACTCCCCCATACTGAGAATGTGTAATCTAATACTAGACTCCCCGTACTGAGAATGTGTAATCTAATACTAGACTCCCCATACTGAGAATGTGTAATCTAATACTAGACTCCCCCATACTGAGAATGTATAATCTAATACTAGACTCCCCCGTACTGATAATGTATAATCTAATACTAGACTCCCCATACTGAGAATGTGTAATCTAATACTAGACTCCCCATACTGAGAATGTATAATCTAATACTAGACTCCCCATACTGAGAATGTGTAATCTAATACTAGACTCCCCCATACTGATAATGTATAATCTAATACTAGACTCCCCCCGTACTGAGAATGTGTAATCTAATACTAGAATCCCCCCATACTGAGAATGTGTCATCTAATACTAGACTCCCCCCATACTGAGAATGTGTCATCTAATACTAGACTCCCCCATACTGAGAATGTATAATCTAATACTAGACTCCCCCATACTGAGAATGTGTAATCTAATACTAGACTCTCCCATACTGAGAATGTGTAATCTAATACTAGACTCCCCCGTACTGATAATGTATAATCTAATACTAGACTCCCCCATACTGAGAATGTGTAATCTAATACTAGACTCCCCCGTACTGATAATGTATAATCTAATACTAGACTCCCCCATACTGATAATGTGTAATCTAATACTAGACTCCCCCATACTGAGAATGTATAATCTAATACTAGACTCCCCATACTGAGAATGTATAATCTAATACTAGACTCCCCCATACTGAGAATGTGTAATCTAATACTAGACTCCCCATACTGAGAATGTGTAATCTAATACTAGACTCCCCAGTACTGAGAATGTGTAATCTAATACTAGACTCCCCATACTGAGAATGTGTAATCTAATACTAGACTCCCCATACTGAGAATGTGTAATCTAATACTAGACTCCCCCATACTGAGAATGTGTAATCTAATACTAGACTCCCCCCATACTGAGAATGTATAATCTAATACTAGACTCCCCCGTACTGATAATGTATAATCTAATACTAGACTCCCCCATACTGAGAATGTGTAATCTAATACTAGACTCCCCCCATACTGAGAATGTATAATCTAATACTAGACTCCCCATACTGAGAATGTGTAATCTAATACTAGACTCCCCCATACTGATAATGTATAATCTAATACTAGACTCCCACCCATACTGAGAATGTGTAATCTAATACTAGAATCCCCCATACTGAGAATGTGTAATCTAATACTAGACTCCCCATACTGAGAATGTGTAATCTAATACTAGACTCCCCCATACTGATAATGTATAATCTAATACTAGACTCCCCATACTGAGAATGTGTAATCTAATACTAGACTCCTCCATACTGAGAATGTGTAATCTAATACTAGACTCCCCCATACTGAGAATGTATAATCTAATACTAGACTCCCCATACTGAGAATGTATAATCTAATACTAGACTCACCCATACTGAGAATGTATAATCTAATACTAGACTCCCCATACTGAGAATGTATAATCTAATACTAGACTCCCCCATACTGATAATGTGTAATCTAATACTAGACTCCCCCATACTGAGAATGTATAATCTAATACTAGACTCCCCCCATACTGATAATGTGTTATCTAATACTAGACTCCCCCATACTGAGAATGTATAATCTAATACTAGACTCCCCATACTGAGAATGTATAATCTAATACTAGACTCCCCCATACTGAGAATGTATAATCTAATACTAGACTCCCCATACTGAGAATGTATAATCTAATACTAGACTCCCCATACTGATAATGTGTAATCTAATACTAGACTCCCCATACTGAGAATGTATAATCTAATACTAGACTCCCCCATACTGATAATGTGTTATCTAATACTAGACTCCCCCATACTGAGAATGTATAATCTAATACTAGACTCCCCATACTGAGAATGTGTAATCTAATACTAGACTCCCCATACTGAGAATGTGTAATCTAATACTAGACTCCCCATACTGAGAATGTGTAATCTAATACTAGACTCCCCATACTGAGAATGTGTAATCTAATACTAGACTCCCCCATACTGAGAATGTATAATCTAATACTAGACTCCCCCGTACTGATAATGTATAATCTAATACTAGACTCCCCCATACTGAGAATGTGTAATCTAATACTAGACTCCCCCATACTGAGAATGTATAATCTAATACTAGACTCCCCATACTGAGAATGTGTAATCTAATACTAGACTCCCCATACTGATAATGTATAATCTAATACTAGACTCCCCGTACTGAGAATGTGTAATCTAATACTAGAATCCCCCATACTGAGAATGTGTCATCTAATACTAGACTCCCCCATACTGAGAATGTGTCATCTAATACTAGACTCCCCCATACTGAGAATGTATAATCTAATACTAGACTCCCCCATACTGAGAATGTGTAATCTAATACTAGACTCTCCCATACTGAGAATGTGTAATCTAATACTAGACTCCCCGTACTGATAATGTATAATCTAATACTAGACTCCCCATACTGAGAATGTGTAATCTAATACTAGACTCCCCATACTGATAATGTATAATCTAATACTAGACTCCCCCATACTGATAATGTGTAATCTAATACTAGACTCCCCCATACTGAGAATGTATAATCTAATACTAGACTCCCCATACTGAGAATGTATAATCTAATACTAGACTCCCCCATACTGAGAATGTGTAATCTAATACTAGACTCCCCATACTGAGAATGTGTAATCTAATACTAGACTCCCCGTACTGAGAATGTGTAATCTAATACTAGACTCCCCCATACTGAGAATGTGTAATCTAATACTAGACTCCCCATACTGAGAATGTGTAATCTAATACTAGACTCCCCCATACTGAGAATGTGTAATCTAATACTAGACTCCCCCCATACTGAGAATGTATAATCTAATACTAGACTCCCCCGTACTGATAATGTATAATCTAATACTAGACTCCCCCATACTGAGAATGTGTAATCTAATACTAGACTCCCCCCATACTGAGAATGTATAATCTAATACTAGACTCCCCATACTGAGAATGTGTAATCTAATACTAGACTCCCCCATACTGATAATGTATAATCTAATACTAGACTCCCCCCATACTGAGAATGTGTAATCTAATACTAGACTCTCCCATACTGACAATGTGTAATCTAATACTAGACTCCCCCCGTACTGAGAATGTGTAATCTAATACTAGAATCCCCCCATACTGAGAATGTGTAATCTAATACTAGAATCCCCCCATACTGAGAATGTGTAATCTAATACTAGACTCCCCCCATACTGAGAATGTGTCATCTAATACTAGACTCCCCATACTGAGAATGTATAATCTAATACTAGACTCCCCATACTGATAATGTGTAATCTAATACTAGACTCCCCATACTGAGAATGTATAATCTAATACTAGACTCCCCCATACTGATAATGTGTTATCTAATACTAGACTCCCCCATACTGAGAATGTATAATCTAATACTAGACTCCCCATACTGAGAATGTATAATCTAATACTAGACTCCCCCATACTGAGAATGTATAATCTAATACTAGACTCCCCATACTGAGAATGTATAATCTAATACTAGACTCCCCCATACTGATAATGTGTAATCTAATACTAGACTCCCCCATACTGAGAATGTATAATCTAATACTAGACTCCCCCATACTGATAATGTGTTATCTAATACTAGACTCCCCCATACTGAGAATGTATAATCTAATACTAGACTCCCCCATACTGAGAATGTGTAATCTAATACTAGACTCCCCCATACTGAGAATGTGTAATCTAATACTAGACTCCCCATACTGAGAATGTGTAATCTAATACTAGACTCCCCATACTGAGAATGTGTAATCTAATACTAGACTCCCCATACTGAGAATGTGTAATCTAATACTAGACTCCCCATACTGAGAATGTGTAATCTAATACTAGACTCCCCCATACTGAGAATGTATAATCTAATACTAGACTCCCCGTACTGATAATGTATAATCTAATACTAGACTCCCCCATACTGAGAATGTGTAATCTAATACTAGACTCCCCCCATACTGAGAATGTATAATCTAATACTAGACTCCCCATACTGAGAATGTGTAATCTAATACTAGACTCCCCCATACTGATAATGTATAATCTAATACTAGACTCCACCCGTACTGAGAATGTGTAATCTAATACTAGAATCCCATCATACTGAGAATGTGTCATCTAATACTAGACTCCCCCCATACTGAGAATGTGTCATCTAATACTAGACTCCCCCATACTGAGAATGTATAATCTAATACTAGACTCCCCCATACTGAGAATGTGTAATCTAATACTAGACTCTCCCATACTGAGAATGTGTAATCTAATACTAGACTCCCCGTACTGATAATGTATAATCTAATACTAGACTCCCCCATACTGAGAATGTGTAATCTAATACTAGACTCCCCGTACTGATAATGTATAATCTAATACTAGACTCCCCCATACTGATAATGTGTAATCTAATACTAGACTCCCCCATACTGAGAATGTATAATCTAATACTAGACTCCCCATACTGAGAATGTATAATCTAATACTAGACTCCCCCATACTGAGAATGTGTAATCTAATACTAGACTCCCCCATACTGAGAATGTGTAATCTAATACTAGACTCCCCCGTACTGAGAATGTGTAATCTAATACTAGACTCCCCCATACTGAGAATGTGTAATCTAATACTAGACTCCCCATACTGAGAATGTGTAATCTAATACTAGACTCCCCCATACTGAGAATGTGTAATCTAATACTAGACTCCCCCCATACTGAGAATGTATAATCTAATACTAGACTCCCCATACTGATAATGTATAATCTAATACTAGACTCCCCCATACTGAGAATGTGTAATCTAATACTAGACTCCCCCATACTGAGAATGTATAATCTAATACTAGACTCCCCATACTGAGAATGTGTAATCTAATACTAGACTCCCCATACTGATAATGTATAATCTAATACTAGACTCCCCCCGTACTGAGAATGTGTAATCTAATACTAGAATCCCCCCATACTGAGAATGTGTAATCTAATACTAGACTCCCCCCATACTGAGAATGTGTCATCTAATACTAGACTCCCCCATACTGAGAATGTATAATCTAATACTAGACTCCCCCATACTGAGAATGTGTAATCTAATACTAGACTCTCCCATACTGACAATGTGTAATCTAATACTAGACTCCCCATACTGAGAATGTATAATCTAATACTAGACTCCCCCATACTGATAATGTGTAATCTAATACTAGAATCCCCCCATACTGAGAATGTGTAATCTAATACTAGACTCCCCCATACTGAGAATGTGTCATCTAATACTAGACTCCCCATACTGAGAATGTATAATCTAATACTAGACTCCCCCATACTGAGAATGTGTAATCTAATACTAGACTCTCCCATACTGAGAATGTGTAATCTAATACTAGACTCCCCATACTGATAATGTATAATCTAATACTGGACTCCCCCATACTGATAATGTGTAATCTAATACTAGACTCCCCCGTACTGATAATGTATAATCTAATACTAGACTCCCCCCATACTGAGAATGTGTAATCTAATACTAGACTCCCCCATACTGAGAATGTGTAATCTAATACTAGACTCCCCATACTGAGAATGTGTAATCTAATACTAGACTCCCCCATACTGAGAATGTGTAATCTAATACTAGACTCCCCATACGGAGAATGTGTAATCTAATACTAGACTCCCCCATACTGAGAATGTGTAATCTAATACTAGACTCCCCATACTGAGAATGTATAATCTAATACTAGACTCCCCATACTGATAATGTATAATCTAATACTAGACTCCCCCATACTGAGAATGTGTAATCTAATACTAGACTCCCCCCATACTGAGAATGTATAATCTAATACTAGACTCCCCATACTGAGAATGTGTAATCTAATACTAGACTCCCCCATACTGAGAATGTGTAATCTAATACTAGACTCCCCCATACTGATAATGTATAATCTAATACTAGACTCCCCCCGTACTGAGAATGTGTAATCTAATACTAGAATCCCCCCATACTGAGAATGTGTAATCTAATACTAGACTCCCCCCATACTGAGAATGTGTCATCTAATACTAGACTCCCCCATACTGAGAATGTATAATCTAATACTAGACTCCCCCATACTGAGAATGTGTAATCTAATACTAGACTCTCCCATGCTGACAATGTGTAATCTAATACTAGACTCCCCCGTACTGATAATGTATAATCTAATACTAGACTCCCCCATACTGAGAATGTGTAATCTAATACTAGACTCCCCCGTACTGATAATGTATAATCTAATACTAGACTCCCCCCATACTGAGAATGTGTAATCTAATACTAGACTCCCCCATACTGAGAATGTGTAATCTAATACTAGACTCCCCCATACTGAGAATGTGTAATCTAATACTAGACTCCCCCATACTGAGAATGTATAATCTAATACTAGACTCCCCATACTGAGAATGTATAATCTAATACTAGACTCCCCCCATACTGATAATGTATAATCTAATACTAGACTCACCCATACTGAGAATGTATAATCTAATACTAGACTCCCCATACTGAGAATGTATAATCTAATACTAGACACCCCCATACTGATAATGTGTAATCTAATACTAGACTCCCCCATACTGAGAATGTATAATCTAATACTAGACTCCCCCATACTGATAATGTGTTATCTAATACTAGACTCCCCCATACTGAGAATGTATAATCTAATACTAGACTCCCCCATACTGAGAATGTGTAATCTAATACTAGACTCCCCCATACTGAGAATGTGTAATCTAATACTAGACTCCCCCGTACTGAGAATGTGTAATCTAATACTAGACTCCCCCATACTGATAATGTATAATCTACTACTAGACTCCCCATACTGAGAATGTGTAATCTAATACCAGACTGCCCCATACTGAGAATGTATAATCTAATACCAGACTCCCCCATACTGATAATGTGTAATCTAATACCAGACTCCCCCATACTGAGAATGTATAATCTAATACTAGACTCCCCATACTGAGAATGTATAATCTAATACTAGACCCCCCATACTGAGAATGTGTAATCTAATACTAGACTCCCCCATACTGAGAATGTATAATCTTACTAGACTCCCCATACTGAGAATGTGTAATCTAATACTAGACTCCCCATACTGAGAATGTGTAATCTAATACTAGACTCCCCCATACTGAGAATGTATAATCTAATACTAGACTCCCCCATACTGATAATGTGTAATCTAATACCAGACTCCCCCATACTGAGAATGTATAATCTAATACTAGACTCCCCATACTGAGAATGTATAATCTAATACTAGACTCCCCCCATACTGAGAATGTGTAATCTAATACTAGACTCCCCCATACTGAGAATGTATAATCTACTACTAGACTCCCTCATACTGAGAATGTGTAATCTAATACCAGACTCCCCCATACTGAGAATGTATAATCTAATACTAGACTCCCCCATACTGAGAATGTATAATCTAATACTAGACTCCCCCATACTGAGAATGTATAATCTAATACTAGACTCCCCCATACTGATAATGTATAATCTAATACTAGACTCCCCATACTGAGAATGTAATCTAATACTAGACTCCTCATACTGAGAATGTGTAATCTAATACTAGACTCCCCCATACTGAGATTTTATAATCTAATACTAGACTCCCCATACTGAGAATGTATAATCTAATACTAGACTCCCCCATACTGAGAATGTGTAATCTAATACTAGACTCCTCCATACTGAGAATGTATAATCTAATACTAGACTCCCCATTACTGAGAATGTGTAATCTAATACTAGACTCCTCCATACTGAGAATGTATAATCTAATACTAGACTCCCCCCATACTGAGAATGTATAATCTAATACTAGACTCCCCATACTGAGAATGTATAATCTAATACTAGACTCCCCCATACTGAGAATGTATAATCTAATACTAGACTCCCCATACTGAGAATGTATAATCTAATACTAGACTCCCCATACTGAGAATGTGTAATCTAATACTACACTCCCCCATACTGAGAATGTATGATCTAATACTAGACTCCCCCATACTGAGAATGTGTAATCTAATACCAGACTCCCCCCATACTGAGAATGTATAATCTAATACTAGACTCCCCATACTGAGAATGTATAATCTAATACTAGACTCCCCCCATACTGAGAATGTATAATCTAATACTAGACTCCCCATACTGAGAATGTGTAATCTAATACTAGACTCCCCCGTACTGATAATGTATAATCTAATACTAGACTCCCCCATACTGAGAATGTGTAATCTAATACTAGACTCCCCCGTACTGATAATGTGTAATCTAATACTAGAATCCCCCCATACTGAGAATGTGTAATCTAATACTAGACTCCCCCCATACTGAGAATGTGTCATCTAATACTAGACTCCCCCCATACTGAGAATGTGTCATCTAATACTAGACTCCCCCATACTGAGAATGTATAATCTAATACTAGACTCCCCCATACTGAGAATGTGTAATCTAATACTAGACTCTCCCATGCTGACAATGTGTAATCTAATACTAGACTCCCCCGTACTGATAATGTATAATCTAATACTAGACTCCCCCATACTGAGAATGTGTAATCTAATACTAGACTCCTCATACTGAGAATGTGTAATCTAATACTAGACTCCCCCCATACTGAGATTTTATAATCTAATACTAGACTCCCCATACTGAGAATGTATAATCTAATACTAGACTCCCCCCGTACTGAGAATGTGTAATCTAATACTAGACTCCTCCATACTGAGAATGTATAATCTAATACTAGACTCCCCCCGTACTGAGAATGTGTAATCTAATACTAGACTCCTCCATACTGAGAATGTATAATCTAATACTAGACTCCCCCCATACTGAGAATGTATAATCTAATACTAGACTCCCCATACTGAGAATGTATAATCTAATACTAGACTCCCCCATACTGAGAATGTATAATCTAATACTAGACTCCCCCATACTGAGAATGTATAATCTAATACTAGACTCCCCATACTGAGAATGTGTAATCTAATACTACACTCCCCCATACTGAGAATGTATGATCTAATACTAGACTCCCCCATACTGAGAATGTGTAATCTAATACCAGACTCCCCCCATACTGAGAATGTATAATCTAATACTAGACTCCCCATACTGAGAATGTATAATCTAATACTAGACTCCCCCCATACTGAGAATGTATAATCTAATACTAGACTCCCCATACTGAGAATGTGTAATCTAATACTAGACTCCCCCGTACTGATAATGTATAATCTAATACTAGACTCCCCCATACTGAGAATGTGTAATCTAATACTAGACTCCCCCGTACTGATAATGTGTAATCTAATACTAGAATCCCCCCATACTGAGAATGTGTAATCTAATACTAGACTCCCCCATACTGAGAATGTGTCATCTAATACTAGACTCCCCATACTGAGAATGTGTCATCTAATACTAGACTCCCCCATACTGAGAATGTATAATCTAATACTAGACTCCCCCATACTGAGAATGTGTAATCTAATACTAGACTCTCCCATGCTGACAATGTGTAATCTAATACTAGACTCCCCCGTACTGATAATGTATAATCTAATACTAGACTCCCCATACTGAGAATGTGTAATCTAATACTAGACTCCCCGTACTGATAATGTATAATCTAATACTAGACTCCCCATACTGAGAATGTGTAATCTAATACTAGACTCCCCATACTGAGAATGTGGAATCTAATACTAGACTCCCCCATACTGAGAATGTGTAATCTAATACTAGACTCCCCCATACTGAGAATGTATAATCTAATACTAGACTCCCCATACTGAGAATGTATAATCTAATACTAGACTCCCCCCATACTGATAATGTATAATCTAATACTAGACTCACCCATACTGAGAATGTATAATCTAATACTAGACTCCCCATACTGAGAATGTATAATCTAATACTAGACACCCCCATACTGATAATGTGTAATCTAATACTAGACTCCCCCCATACTGAGAATGTATAATCTAATACTAGACTCCCCCATACTGATAATGTGTAATCTAATACTAGACTCCCCCATACTGAGAATGTATAATCTAATACTAGACTCCCCCATACTGAGAATGTGTAATCTAATACTAGACTCCCCATACTGAGAATGTGTAATCTAATACTAGACTCCCCCATACTGAGAATGTATAATCTAATACTAGACTCCCCCATACTGATAATGTATAATCTACTACTAGACTCCCCCATACTGAGAATGTGTAATCTAATACCAGACTGCCCCATACTGAGAATGTATAATCTAATACTAGACTCCCCATACTGAGAATGTATAATCTAATACTAGACTCCCCCATACTGAGAATGTGTAATCTAATACTAGACTCCCCCATACTGAGAATGTATAATCTTACTAGACTCCCCATACTGAGAATGTGTAATCTAATACTAGACTCCCCATACTGAGAATGTGTAATCTAATACTAGACTCCCCCATACTGAGAATGTATAATCTAATACTAGACTCCCCCATACTGATAATGTGTAATCTAATACCAGACTCCCCCATACTGAGAATGTATAATCTAATACTAGACTCCCCATACTGAGAATGTATAATCTAATACTAGACTCCCCCCATACTGAGAATGTGTAATCTAATACTAGACTCCCCCATACTGAGAATGTATAATCTACTACTAGACTCCCTCATACTGAGAATGTGTAATCTAATACCAGACTCCCCCATACTGAGAATGTATAATCTAATACTAGACTCCTCCATACTGAGAATGTATAATCTAATACTAGACTCCCCCATACTGAGAATGTATAATCTAATACTAGACTCCCCCATACTGATAATGTATAATCTAATACTAGACTCCCCCATACTGAGAATGTGTAATCTAATACTAGACTCCTCATACTGAGAATGTGTAATCTAATACTAGACTCACCCATACTGAGAATGTATAATCTAATACTAGACTCCCCATACTGAGAATGTATAATCTAATACTAGACACCCCCATACTGATAATGTGTAATCTAATACTAGACTCCCCCCATACTGAGAATGTATAATCTAATACTAGACTCCCCCATACTGATAATGTGTAATCTAATACTAGACTCCCCCATACTGAGAATGTATAATCTAATACTAGACTCCCCCATACTGAGAATGTGTAATCTAATACTAGACTCCCCATACTGAGAATGTGTAATCTAATACTAGACTCCCCCATACTGAGAATGTATAATCTAATACTAGACTCCCCCATACTGATAATGTATAATCTACTACTAGACTCCCCCATACTGAGAATGTGTAATCTAATACCAGACTGTCCCATACTGAGAATGTATAATCTAATACTAGACTCCCCCATACTGATAATGTGTAATCTAATACCAGACTCCCCCATACTGAGAATGTATAATCTAATACTAGACTCCCCATACTGAGAATGTATAATCTAATACTAGACTCCCCATACTGAGAATGTGTAATCTAATACTAGACTCCCCCATACTGAGAATGTATAATCTTACTAGACTCCCCATACTGAGAATGTGTAATCTAATACTAGACTCCCCATACTGAGAATGTATAATCTAATACTAGACTCCCCCCATACTGAGAATGTGTAATCTAATACTAGACTCCCCCATACTGAGAATGTATAATCTACTACTAGACTCCTCATACTGAGAATGTGTAATCTAATACCAGACTCCCCCATACTGAGAATGTATAATCTAATACTAGACTCCCCATACTGAGAATGTATAATCTAATACTAGACTCCCCATACTGAGAATGTATAATCTAATACTAGACTCCCCATACTGATAATGTATAATCTAATACTAGACTCCCCCATACTGAGAATGTGTAATCTAATACTAGACTCCTCATACTGAGAATGTGTAATCTAATACTAGACTCCCCCCATACTGAGATTTTATAATCTAATACTAGACTCCCCATACTGAGAATGTATAATCTAATACTAGACTCCCCCCGTACTGAGAATGTGTAATCTAATACTAGACTCCTCCATACTGAGAATGTATAATCTAATACTAGACTCCCCCCGTACTGAGAATGTGTAATCTAATACTAGACTCCTCCATACTGAGAATGTATAATCTAATACTAGACTCCCCCATACTGAGAATGTGTAATCTAATACCAGACTCCCCCCATACTGAGAATGTATAATCTAATACTAGACTCCCCATACTGAGAATGTATAATCTAATACTAGACTCCCCATACTGAGAATGTATAATCTAATACTAGACTCCCCATACTGAGAATGTGTAATCTAATACTAGACTCCCCGTACTGATAATGTATAATCTAATACTAGACTCCCCCATACTGAGAATGTGTAATCTAATACTAGACTCCCCCGTACTGATAATGTGTAATCTAATACTAGAATCCCCCCATACTGAGAATGTGTAATCTAATACTAGACTCCCCCCATACTGAGAATGTGTCATCTAATACTAGACTCCCCCCATACTGAGAATGTGTCATCTAATACTAGACTCCCCCATACTGAGAATGTATAGTCTAATACTAGACTCCCCCATACTGAGAATGTGTAATCTAATACTAGACTCTCCCATGCTGACAATGTGTAATCTAATACTAGACTCCCCGTACTGATAATGTATAATCTAATACTAGACTCCCCCCATACTGAGAATGTGTAATCTAATACTAGACTCCCCCGTACTGATAATGTATAATCTAATACTAGACTCCCCCATACTGAGAATGTGTAATCTAATACTAGACTCCCCCATACTGAGAATGTGGAATCTAATACTAGACTCCCCCATACTGAGAATGTGTAATCTAATACCAGACTCCCCCATACTGAGAATGTATAATCTAATACTAGACTCCCCATACTGAGAATGTATAATCTAATACTAGACTCCCCCCATACTGAGAATGTGTAATCTAATACTAGACTCCCCCATACTGAGAATGTATAATCTTACTAGACTCCCCCATACTGAGAATGTGTAATCTAATACTAGACTCCCCATACTGAGAATGTGTAATCTAATACTAGACTCCCCCATACTGAGAATGTATAATCTAATACTAGACTCCCCCATACTGATAATGTGTAATCTAATACCAGACTCCCCCATACTGAGAATGTATAATCTAATACTAGACTCCCCATACTGAGAATGTATAATCTAATACTAGACTCCCCCCATACTGAGAATGTGTAATCTAATACTAGACTCCCCCATACTGAGAATGTATAATCTACTACTAGACTCCCTCATACTGAGAATGTGTAATCTAATACCAGACTCCCCCATACTGAGAATGTATAATCTAATACTAGACTCCCCCATACTGAGAATGTATAATCTAATACTAGACTCCCCCATACTGAGAATGTATAATCTAATACTAGACTCCCCCATACTGATAATGTATAATCTAATACTAGACTCCCCCATACTGAGAATGTGTAATCTAATACTAGACTCCTCATACTGAGAATGTGTAATCTAATACTAGACTCCCCCCATACTGAGATTTTATAATCTAATACTAGACTCCCCATACTGAGAATGTATAATCTAATACTAGACTCCCCCATACTGAGAATGTGTAATCTAATACTAGACTCCCCCATACTGAGAATGTGGAATCTAATACTAGACTCCCCCATACTGAGAATGTGTAATCTAATACTAGACTCCCCCATACTGAGAATGTATAATCTAATACTAGACTCCCCATACTGAGAATGTATAATCTAATACTAGACTCCCCCCATACTGAGAATGTATAATCTAATACTAGACTCCCCATACTGATAATGTGTAATCTAATACTAGAATCCCCCCATACTGAGAATGTGTAATCTAATACTAGACTCCCCCCATACTGAGAATGTGTCATCTAATACTAGAATCCCCCCATACTGAGAATGTGTAATCTAATACTAGACTCCCCCATACTGAGAATGTGTCATCTAATACTAGACTCCCCCCATACTGAGAATGTGTCATCTAATACTAGACTCCCCCATACTGAGAATGTATAATCTAATACTAGACTCCCCATACTGAGAATGTATAATCTAATACTAGACTCCCCCCATACTGAGAATGTATAATCTAATACTAGACTCCCCATACTGATAATGTGTAATCTAATACTTGAATCCCCCCATACTGAGAATGTGTAATCTAATACTAGACTCCCCCCATACTGAGAATGTGTCATCTAATACTAGAATCCCCCCATACTGAGAATGTGTCATCTAATACTAGACTCCCCATACTGAGAATGTATAAAATCTAATACTAGACTCCCCCATACTGAGAATGTGTAATCTAATACTAGAATCCCCCCATACTGAGAATGTATAATCTAATACTAGACTCCCCATACTGAGAATGTATAATCTAATACTAGACTCCCCATACTGATAATGTGTAATCTAATACTAGAATCCCCCCATACTGAGAATGTGTAATCTAATACTAGACTCCCCCCATACTGAGAATGTGTCATCTAATACTAGACTCCCCCCATACTGAGAATGTGTCATCTAATACTAGACTCCCCCATACTGAGAATGTATAAAATCTAATACTAGACTCCCCCATACTGAGAATGTGTAATCTAATACTAGACTCTCCCATGCTGACAATGTGTAATCTAATACTAGACTCCCCCGTACTGATAATGTATAATCTAATACTAGACTCCCCCATACTGAGAATGTGTAATCTAATACTAGACTCCCCCGTACTGATAATGTATAATCTAATACTAGACTCCCCCATACTGAGAATGTGTAATCTAATACTAGACTCCCCCATACTGAGAATGTGGAATCTAATACTAGACTCCCCCATACTGAGAATGTGTAATCTAATACTAGACTCCCCCATACTGAGAATGTATAATCTAATACTAGACTCCCCATACTGAGAATGTATAATCTAATACTAGACTCCCCCCATACTGATAATGTATAATCTAATACTAGACTCACCCATACTGAGAATGTATAATCTAATACTAGACTCCCCATACTGAGAATGTATAATCTAATACTAGACACCCCCATACTGATAATGTGTAATCTAATACTAGACTCCCCCATACTGAGAATGTATAATCTAATACTAGACTCCCCCATACTGATAATGTGTAATCTAATACTAGACTCCCCCATACTGAGAATGTATAATCTAATACTAGACTCCCCCATACTGATAATGTATAATCTACTACTAGACTCCCCCATACTGAGAATGTGTAATCTAATACCAGACTGCCCCATACTGAGAATGTATAATCTAATACTAGACTCCCCCATACTGATAATGTGTAATCTAATACCAGACTCCCCCATACTGAGAATGTATAATCTAATACTAGACTCCCCATACTGAGAATGTATAATCTAATACTAGACTCCCCCCATACTGAGAATGTGTAATCTAATACTAGACTCCCCCATACTGAGAATGTATAATCTTACTAGACTCCCCCATACTGAGAATGTGTAATCTAATACTAGACTCCCCATACTGAGAATGTGTAATCTAATACTAGACTCCCCCATACTGAGAATGTATAATCTAATACTAGACTCCCCCATACTGATAATGTGTAATCTAATACCAGACTCCCCCATACTGAGAATGTATAATCTAATACTAGACTCCCCATACTGAGAATGTATAATCTAATACTAGACTCCCCATACTGAGAATGTGTAATCTAATACTAGACTCCCCCATACTGAGAATGTATAATCTACTACTAGACTCCCTCATACTGAGAATGTGTAATCTAATACCAGACTCCCCCATACTGAGAATGTATAATCTAATACTAGACTCCCCATACTGAGAATGTATAATCTAATACTAGACTCCCCCATACTGAGAATGTATAATCTAATACTAGACTCCCCCATACTGATAATGTATAATCTAATACTAGACTCCCCCATACTGAGAATGTGTAATCTAATACTAGACTCCTCATACTGAGAATGTGTAATCTAATACTAGACTCCCCCATACTGAGATTTTATAATCTAATACTAGACTCCCCATACTGAGAATGTATAATCTAATACTAGACTCCCCCCGTACTGAGAATGTGTAATCTAATACTAGACTCCTCCATACTGAGAATGTATAATCTAATACTAGACTCCCCCCGTACTGAGAATGTGTAATCTAATACTAGACTCCTCCATACTGAGAATGTATAATCTAATACTAGACTCCCCCCATACTGAGAATGTATAATCTAATACTAGACTCCCCATACTGAGAATGTATAATCTAATACTAGACTCCCCCATACTGAGAATGTATAATCTAATACTAGACTCCCCCATACTGAGAATGTATAATCTAATACTAGACTCCCCATACTGAGAATGTGTAATCTAATACTACACTCCCCCATACTGAGAATGTATGATCTAATACTAGACTCCCCCATACTGAGAATGTGTAATCTAATACCAGACTCCCCCCATACTGAGAATGTATAATCTAATACTAGACTCCCCATACTGAGAATGTATAATCTAATACTAGACTCCCCCCATACTGAGAATGTATAATCTAATACTAGACTCCCCATACTGAGAATGTGTAATCTAATACTAGACTCCCCCCATACTGAGAATGTATAATCTAATACTAGACTCCCCCCATACTGAGAATGTATAATCTAATACTAGACTCCCCATACTGAGAATGTATAATCTAATACTAGACTCCCCCCATACTGAGAATGTGTAATCTAATACTAGACTCCTCCATACTGAGAATGTATAATCTAATACTAGACTCCCCATACTGAGAATGTATAATCTAATACTAGACTCCCCCCGTACTGAGAATGTGTAATCTAATACTAGACTCCTCCATACTGAGAATGTATAATCTAATACTAGACTCCCCCCCATACTGAGAATGTATAATCTACTACTAGACTCCCCCATACTGAGAATGTATAATCTAATACTAGACTCCCCCATACTGAGAATGTGTAATCTAATACTAGACTCCCCATACTGAGAATGTGTAATCTAATACTAGACTCCCCCCATACTGAGATTTTATAATCTAATACTAGACTCCCCATACTGAGAATGTATAATCTAATACTAGACTCCCCGTACTGAGAATGTGTAATCTAATACTAGACTCCTCCATACTGAGAATGTATAATCTAATACTAGACTCCCCCATACTGAGAATGTATAATCTAATACTAGACTCCCCATACTGAGAATGTATAATCTAATACTAGACTCCCCCATACTGAGAATGTATAATCTAATACTAGACTCCCCCATACTGAGAATGTATAATCTAATACTAGACTCCCCATACTGAGAATGTGTAATCTAATACTAGACTCCCCCATACTGAGAATGTATGATCTAATACTAGACTCCCCCATACTGAGAATGTGTAATCTAATACTAGACTCCCCCATACTGAGAATGTGTAATCTAATTCTAGACTCCCCCATACTGATAATGTATAATCTAATACTAGACTCCCCATACTGAGAATGTATAATCTAATACTAGACTCCCCCATACTGAGAATGTATAATCTAATACTAGACTCCCCCGTACTGAGAATGTGTAATCTAATACTAGACTCCCCCATACTGAGAATGTATAATCTAATACTAGACTCCCCCATACTGAGAATGTGTAATCTAATACTAGACTCCCCCGTACTGAGAATGTGTAATCTAATACTAGACTCCTCCATACTGAGAATGTATAATCTAATACTAGACTCCCCCCATACTGAGAATGTATAATCTAATACTAGACTCCCCCCATACTGAGAATGTATAATCTAATACTAGACTCCCCCATACTGAGAATGTATAATCTAATACTAGACTCCCCCATACTGAGAATGTGTAATCTAATACCAGACTCCCCCCATACTGAGAATGTATAATCTAATACTAGACTCCCCATACTGAGAATGTATAATCTAATACTAGACTCCCCCCATACTGAGAATGTATAATCTAATACTAGACTCCCCATACTGAGAATGAGACTCCCCCCCATACTGAGAATGTATAATCTAATACTAGACTCCCCCCATACTGAGAATGTATAATCTAATACTAGACTCCCCATACTGAGAATGTATAATCTAATACTAGACTCCCCCATACTGAGAATGTATAATCTAATACTAGACTCCTCCATACTGAGAATGTATAATCTAATACTAGACTCCTCCATACTGAGAATGTATAATCTAATACTAGACTCCCCCATACTGAGAATGTATAATCTAATACTAGACTCCCCCATACTGAGAATGTATAATCTAATACTAGACTCCCCATACTGAGAA